>NC_135716.1:114937889-115259973 GCF_964656455.1 Halichoerus grypus | reverse complement strand
TGTACCCACCCCCACCAACACCACCACCACTACCAAAAAGCCTCCACAACTGAAGACTGTTTCTTTGCTTCATTGCATCTAAATGATCTGACTCATTTCAGTCTCAATTCTCAAACTTCCCTCTCTCCTTGTATTCCCCTTTCTTTTTAAGGGACCCTATCATAGGGAGGAAAAACAAACCGGAACAAAGCTACAATTCAGCACTCATTTTAAAGTTTTCAGTTATAACAGTGCTCCTGGGCATGACTATTACATATTGGCTTCTTTGGAAAACTGTTGATCTTTTGATGTTTATCATTTCTTTATTTAAACTGTAAAAGAGAGCTTTGTGGGGAACTCGCCTTTTCTCTAACTAAGGTCTATATTAAAACTCAGCCCAGGCCATGAATGAAAATGGAGGCTGTGGACACAAACTATTCCCTCATTGGCCTCTGCCCACATCATAAAACCAGTAAGCTATTTGGCACCGAAGAAAAGAGATGGGGAAATGCAAGAACTAAAAGCCAGGGCCGACCACGGACCTAAGAGCCACGAATATAAACACAGAAGGAAGTGTTAGCTTAGCTCTAGAAGGTGGCAAGGGGAACATCAGAAGTTTATGTGATATTCAGTGTTCATATTCCTAAAAGAAAGTGCACATTTTAAAATTTTCACTGCACATCTGTGCATTGCTACATTTTTAAGGGCCTGCGAGGACTGGAATTACAGGAGATTTGAAGCTCACAACTGAGTAGCTCTGGCAAAGCTGCATGGGGGAGGAAGGCTACTGAAAATCATGGGGGGGGGGGAGGTAGAGCCTGTGCCAAAGAGGAACATTAAAAAGGGTTCTAGCCGAGGAAACTGTCAGCTTTATATATGGGAACTTGGAATGGAAAAATTGGTAGTGCCACTGAACCTGAACAGCAGCTGTGAAATCAGAATTTACTCCCTAATCTGAATTAACTAATCAAAACCAGGTCACTCCTCTGCCTTCCCTCCACTACCCACCGCATCGCCCCTGGGTTATTTTTCATGACCAATCGCGTTCTGCGGCAAAATAAATAAAGAGCAACAAAAACAGAAATACTAAAGGTCAAAGTTTCCCCACAAGACCCAATGCACTCGAGATTTATCAATGGAGGAAAAAACATCGGCTTTCCACCTTCCATCCGTTTCATGTGTGGTGCACAGATTTCGTAAAAAAAAAAAAAAAAGAGCAAGGTTACATCCTCATCAGCAATGTACTCCAATAGAAACCAAGAATGACTTCTAAGGGAGGACTTCTGAGATCTAAGCTCAAAAGAAAACAAAAAGGTCTGCATGAAGCAAAAGGACCACTGTGCTAGTAATTTTTAAAAAATTCAGATTTGCAGCTAATTTCATACACAAGCACTTTTTGATCAAGCATAAGCATTTAATAAAATTGTACTGGTAAATTATCCAAAGAAATACATGAAAGGGTGTACACTAGCCAAAGCACAATTTGAAGCTCTTATTAACTGGTGATTATCTTCACTGATCCACATTACCATTCAGTTGCAGATGTTACTGACATTAAGATGTATGATGCAGAGGCTGGAGAAAAAGCCCATTTAAGACAGGTGAATACTTAATAGTAATTCAACATACGCGGCACAAAATGTCTTTCACAGGAGTTCAAGGATTTTCCCTTTTTTCTCCTTGCAATTTTATGTGAATGTTTATAAATAAAATGAGAAATGAAACTCCATTTGGTAGCCATTTGACTTGCTCAAATTTAATGGCCATTTAAAACTTTGCAATTTATCATTTTAGGCTTCTTTCTCATCTGGCTTTATTGTTATTTATTTATTTATCTTTAAAACTCTTCCTCTCCTCTGAATCCTTAGGCAAGATCTACATGTTGAGTATGCAGATCAAATTTATCTGACACAGAGTGCTTGCTTATCTTTCAGTTTCAGTAACTCTGTGGCTGCTACCATAATGGTTGACTGCCTGCCGGGTGCACAGTAACTGTTCGGTATTACAGCAGGACACATTGCCTTCATCCCCGTCACAGCCCTGCCCCTTGCAATGCCACCCAAGGCAGGCAGAAATTGATCTGTTCTATACATTTCCAAATGCAACAAAGCATATTAGGGATGCTTTTCTTAAGTATGACTTTTAGGAAAGAGAACCTGGATGTTTCAGTAAGCAAAGAGATTAAAAGCAAAGAGCAAAGTCTTGCGGGTAAGCAAGTCAACACAATAGGAAAATTTCAAGAACAACTCAGGCCGTCAAGTCAATCTTGCTCTCACTGTCTTCCACAGACAAATGCCAATTGATTACTCATTTGATGTCCATGTTCTACTCACACAAACTCAAAGAAGTTAAACTGCAAAAGCAACAAAGATTTCCTCAGCACCTCCATCCTCCTTCCTGGACAGTTCTGATTTGAAAGGCACGACTGTCTGGGATAAGCTCTATCACACAGGTTAGTCAGGGTCTCACTCTTCCAAACCCAACCTAAATAATGTTCCCCCAAACCCAGCTGCTTCTCTAGTCTTCCTATTCACTTTGAATCTTTTTAATTCTGTATTTCCCCCACTCTCCTAATCTTGCTCTCTGCAGGACTGATTGAAAATAAAATATTAAAGGTTAGTAATGGCAAAACATATGCCATAGCCCCACTGATAACTTCTTTTTCAACAACAGCCTCTACCCAAAGGAGTAAGTAACAGGAGATCCAACACATGCGACAAGGCCAGCGAGAAGTATATTTTGTCTGAGGAAGTTTTTTCTAATCACGCAGCATAAGTATCTACTTATTCCGCATAAGCATAACTCTGATCCTGTAAACATACACATATGTGTATTCATAGTTTTCTTTCCCATATTTGGAAATATATGTGTGTTGCCAGTTATTATATATAAACAGAAATTCTACTGTCTTTAGGGGAATGTTATGCAATACCTCGCACATTCAAACATGGGAGTTTCCAATATTCCTCTTTATTTCATCAGGCAAGATAGAGAGTAAAAAGTGACTTTCTTCAGGTCAAGGGAAATGAGTCCCAAGGAGTTGTCCTGAGTCAATGATTTTCAGACTGTGCTCAGAGAAGCTATAAATTTCTTCTGAGGCTTCCAAGGAGAGGAAACTTCGGGAAGACAAGACATGGAGGTTGAGTTTGAAAGAGGCTGTCTTTCCATCCTCCTTCCTTAGTCAAAGCAATTCTACTTTTATTGATTTCACATAAAAGAAGTAGTATGTGAAAGATTTTGCCTGAAGACAGGTCTCCTCTGCTTAAAGACAGAGTATTAGCCTCTTTCTTGGGGGAATGGTACTGGGGAGATGAAGACTAGCTCTATGGGTCCAAAGGGAGGGGAGACTTTCTTCTATGGCTGTAGTCTTCAGCAAACTTCTCTCTCCTGGTGAATGATTCTGCCAGGGACTTTCAGAGACTGGGCCCAGCCCAACTTTGTCTCTTTAGAGGCTCCTTAGAAATATACCAACAAGCTGTACTCCACAGCTTTCCACAGAGTTCATCCTTGGCATCTCTTTTGAGAATAGAAATGAATATATAAATAACCTATGTTTATTTTACTTTGCATAGGGACAGAATTCCTAGGGGAGAATAACTAATTTGTCCACTTAATAGATGGGAACTTTATTTCTTTTTTAAATTCAGTGAGCAGAGATGTAAGCTAAACATCTTTGCAAAAATATCATTAGGAGATGGTCCTTAGCCCAAATGGTTAAACTCTGAGCTGCCAAGTTTTACTTTATGCAAAGGTGCCCCCACCAGCAGGGTTAGACATGCATTCTACATTTGTGCCAAAGGAAGACTGTGACCTACTATACAGGCTCCCTTCCTACTGGACATTCTATTAGATGGGTGGTAATATAAACACAGTTGGGATCAAGTGAGCAGAAGACACCAAACTTATGGTAAGTACTTTCTAGAGTCAAGTGCTTTCTCTATTGTATTGTCCATCATCATCTCAGTGTACATTTGTCTTCCTTATTTGAGGAAGAGTTGTTAAATTAATTACCTGAAATTCATTACCTAAAGTCTGAAAGTGGGGGTAAAAGAGACAATAAAAACACAAGATAATAGTAATAAAGATTAAATAATAATAAATGTGCTCACACTGTCAGAATCTCAGAAATTTCCATTTTGCAGAGGATTTCACGCTTCCTACACTTCTCTATAACATATGGTATGCTCAAGTGGTTAATTAAAGTTCATGTGTGACTGTTGATTCATCCCTAATTCAGAGCACAGTGGCAGGAAAAGGTGCTCACACAAACTTGGGCTACCAGTAGTACTCGTTAGTTCTTCGGCTAAATTGATATGCAGTCAATTAAGTTCCACATTTGAAATTGCATCAAAAGTATGGAAAGAAAAAGCTGCCAGTAAGTTACCAAACTGTGCATGTTTAATGAAATGCTTCCTTCGGTTCTATATTTGAAAACGCCTGTTATCTCCTTTCCTAACAAAGGAAGACAAAGCTTTGGTAGAACATTAAGGACACTCAGTGTTTCCCTTGTGCAGGCAGTTACGTGGTACAGGAAGGGCTCCTTATCTCCAGGTTGCTATATCACCACCAAAGAATGCTCTTGTAGAATAGTGTGGTGCTTAAAATACAGTAATTACTGTTACAGTGTGTGCACAGCAATGTAAGAACCATATCTAGAGCTATACGTGGTACCGAGAGTCGAGAAACAGCTGTAATTTTGGCTTTAAATATGTTTATGAGCATTCTGAATGGTTTAAGCTTGCTGTGCAGCATATGATTTTAATTTTCTTTATGGATTTAAGGGGGCCATGAAATGCTGACTTTTGATATAATAATCTTTCAGATTTCACAGAAACTATAGGAGGCCAGTCAGTCCTCAAGCCTGCCCTCTTAAATCTCGACTTATAAATTTCTCGGTGGTAGATGTAAGTTAAAAAAAATTATACTGCACATTATATAGTAAGCCTTATATCTCGGATTTGAATGAACCCTTTCAGTTGACTACTTAGGCTTGGGAAATCAAAGAAAACCTATAAAATGAAGGCAGGTATCTTATTTACCAAATCATGACTCCTTTCTTTGAAACAGAAGAAATAGAGTATTCCAAAGGAAAACTTAATTTCCTTATTTGCCATACACAAAACTCAAGGAATAGTCATTTTTATATTGAAACTCATATTTAAATACACTTCAAAGCAATTGCTAAATTGGTCACTTCTTAGGAATTGCTAAAGCAGATTTACTTACAATTAAAAAAAAGAAAAACATTTGAATTGCCTCTAGTTATTGTAAGTTAATTGTGCCTACTTTAGTTTGTTTCATTTAAGAGAGCACATCCCAGACCAGTTAGCAGTTGAAAGATTAGTGATGGAGAAGAAATGGATCCTACAAAAAAGATGCACTTAATGAAAAAGAAATGATGTTATTTTCCTCAAATGATTTCTACCGTGAGAGCCTTATAAATACCCATTTGACTAAAACTAGAGAAAATAAACCTTGATAGACAAGTATTACTTGCTAAGGTGTGTAGTCAGGCAGGTAATTTCATCTGTTCTTTAAAAATATTTTTCTGCATTATAATTTTTTCAGCAACATGTCTTACTTCTGTCATCAAGGTACAAAGTTACTTCTCAAATTAAAAAAAAATACACTTGTCAATCAAATATTACTACCAGCTTCTGTTCAAATCAAAAGAGTATAACAAATGACACACTAAAAGCTCAGGAATGTGTTGACAATTAAGTCCCAAGGAGCTAATAGCCAATCTGTTGTGATAAAAAAAAAAACTTGAGATATATAATCCACTGTATGATAGGGGCAACTAGATTCTATGCTTCCTCAGATGGTAGTATGGCAGGTACAAGGTTGGGTTAACCAAACTTCATTTCATTTTTCTCCTGGCACATAACTAGATCGCATTTGCACACCTTCCGTCTGACTAGCTGATGTCACTGGACTGAGTCCTGGCCAAAAAAATATGAAACTTTAGGCTTTCACATTTTCCATCATTCCCCAGACACTGGAGGATGAAGCTCCAGGAGATGGCAGAGCCATATAACAGAGTAACCCTGGTTCTGAATGACCACACAGAGCCAAGACATGAGGGAGACATCTTGTATTATGTGAAACCACTGAGATTTTAACTAATGTAAACAGGGACTCTGTTGTGTCTCCCACAGACTAGCATCCAACTGAAAACCACAATAATAATAAAGCCCACATTTTGGGTTTTTTTTTAAAGACTCCCTTAGAGAAGTGGTGAGTACATTCATTCAAAAGCCTCTATTTAGCACTTACTCCAGGTACCATATAGAGTTGAAAGACACGGGCTCTTCCCTCATGATTCTTATAGTCCAATGGCAGCAAGGGGGGTGGGAGGGAGGGTTCCTGGGACCACAGGGCAGCCTAACAGGATATATTGTGTGGGCTGCTAAGTATGCATGTAAGAGAGACTTCTAACATAGGCAACAGGGGTTATTGAAGACTCCATAACTACGGTTATAATTCAAATAAAAGGGTTAGTGGGTGTGGGCCACGTGAAAAATGGAGCCATGAACAACAGTGGCCTAAGGAAGCACTAGACTCTGCCATGCTGTGAGGACCTAATCACTCAGGAAATTTAGAATCTAATGGAATTAGAACACACGGGGGTCAAATCCTGGGTTCCATCACTTGACTTCATGACAGAAATATCTATTTTGCTATATTTAAACATGTAACTCTGTCCAGGAAGAAAAGCTACATCTACAAAAAAAAGAAAAGAAAAGAAAAGTTTAAAACTAAGGTCATACTGATCCCCCTGAATGTGACAAGTTTGATCAATTTCCTGGGAGTGATGCAGATGTGGCAGTGTTGTTAGTCGTCAGTTTTGGAAGAAACATCTTCATGGTCTGGCTATATGACATTAAATCTTTCTATGTTTTCTGAGAGTACCAAGAGAACAATTTCTGTGCTCTGAAAATTCAGGCTAATATTTGTATACATTATATATAGATACTGCTGGAACAAAATTCTGTTGTATCACTCTTTGAGTCCCCTGTGTGTGAAATTCAGATACATTAATTATCAATATAAGTGTCCTGCAGGCTATAATATAATGGGATTTTTGTTTGTTTATTTTTGTTTGTTTGGGTAGATGATAGTTCTCATTTATGCATGCCCTCTTGATTAGAAGATGAGGAAAAACAAAATGGTATAGTTCCATTCTAGGTTTAAAGAAAATGATTTAGAGAAGGGATTTACTAAAAACACCGAGAACTGAAGTTTCCCTGAATCAGAGAAATATACAGAAAGAGGGAATTAAAAAAATAAAGCTTTCTGTATTAGGAATGCTAGCAGATAAAAGTGGTCAAGGTAACATAAATAAGCAGACATTACGTTATAAGACATTAGTCACTAGCTTTAGGCAATATACCAGCTTCAGACAAAAGTAACCAATAAAATGTGCTCAAGCCAATGCTATGTTGGATACATGCAGAATCTTTCATCAAACTTTGGACATCGTGGAAAAGAGCCGAGGAAACAATCACACCCCAGGAGACAATTGTATGTATGGTATATCATCTCCAAACCACCTGCAGTGTTTCTCATCTAAATCTTTATTTAAAATAGAAAGGCCCAGACTATTCTGATTATGTAGAAAGGCTTCAATATTATTTTGAGTAACAGAAAGACCATATTTCTATTAAAAACATAAAAGGAAGGATTCTTAATATGAAGAATGTGTTGAGGAATCTCAGTCTGAATCCTATCTACCTTGGGTTTTCTACTTCTGAAAGCAGAAATTGTGGTTGGATGGAACGTGTGCTTGTCAAATCCCCTCCTCCACAAACAATGGATAATATAAAAATAGAAAAGCAAAAAGATATGATCAGACTTAAAACCAAGGTTAAGATCCTTTGGCCTCCAAAAGGAACAGAAATGCAAAGCTGCGTGATGAGCTGAAGCTATACACCCACTAGGTTTTCAAGGCTGAAAAGCAGCAGTCAAGTTAGGGAGTCTAGCTCCTAAGGAGTAAGTAGAAATTAAAGCGCTTCAAATGAGACTGGGGGCTGGAGAAGAGGGGTGGAAGAGGGTGTGAGAAGAGCAACCAGAGCTTGGTTTACTGCAGAAGGTGAAACTGGCTACTGCCTCCCATGAAGATGGTTTAAAACATAACAGGCAAAAATGTATTGCTAGCTACCATGGTCAGGAACTGAATCAAGCCATCCACTGGCTCAGTGGATACATCTATGAGATCCCCAGCATCACTATAGAACAGAAGACCAGAAATAGCATGAGAGGATAGGAGTCTGTAAAGGGATAGAGGTCACATCACATAGGCTGGTAGTGGCAGTCACACAAAAAAAGGGAAGAAGACACAGAGAAGTAGAAAGAAAAAATTAAAACACAGCAAAACAACAACAAAAACTCCCTCTCGAAATGAGTTATTAAATCAAAATTATAAAACGCATTAAGAAGCACAGTGTGAAGAAAAGTTGCTACAAAATAAACATTCAGAATAGTAATCATTCTAAAGAAATTAATTTTATGGAGCAGTCTGACAAAAATTTTAATAATACGTATGTCGAGGCTGCTTAGAGAAATAAAGAAATATCTTTGATTAAAAATGAACAAGAAGTTATTTTTTAAAAAGACCTATAAAACAAAAACAGATAAATATGAAAAAGAACCAATGAGAAGTCTGGGAAGTGAGAAAGATTTTATTGAAAAAGATATATGTAACAGCAATGATAAACCCTGGACTGAAAATGGTTGAAGAAAGAATTATAAAATTGGAAAACAGAACTGAGGAACTTACCCAGAATGAAGCATAGAGAAACAAAAAGATGTTTCAGGGGTTGTTGGGGTGTTTTTAATATGAAATATCAGAAACAAGAACAAAAGATGACAAGATCTAATTTATGTCTACTAAATGCTACATAAACTGGAAATAGAATGGAAAAATCGTGAAGAGGTACTATTTGAAGAATTAATAACTGAATTTTAGAACTGAAGAGAGACACAAGTACTTAGCTCTAAATACTTCTTTGAGTATTGAGTAAGGTGAATAAAGATAAATCTAGCGAAGAGGCATCTTATCAAAACTGTAGGACATCGAAGATGTATTAAAAAAAAAGAGATTACCATGACAATTATACTTATAGTAGACTTGTCAGCAGTAACAATAAATACCAGAAAAGAATGAACAAATACTTTGGAAGTACTCAGGGAAAATTACTGTCAATTTAGCAGTCGTTACCCAGCTAAGCTACTTTTCAGAAAGGAAAGTGAAAATGGAAGCATTTTCAGACATGCAAAACCAAAGGGAGTTTACTACTCACATACTTTCACTGAAAGATCTATTGGAGAATATACTTTGGGAAAATGACAAATTAACACTGAAGGAAGTTGTGGGAATTAAGGAACAATGGTGAGACCAGAAATTGATAAAATAGGTCAATACATGTAATGGCTAACTGTGAAAGCAATATTTGTGTGTTCGCACATTTAAAATAAAGCAAGTTAAAAACTGCCATCATAACAGACATATTGTGTGTGTGTTGGCAGGAGGGGAGGAAGAAAGCGTTCAGTGGCAGCTAAGATCAGTGGTGTACTAGAAATATTTCAAGAAAGCCAGATGTTAAATTTTCAGGAATTGTGCAAGCCAGTTGTTAAACACAGTCATTATTTTTTAAAATGATATAAAGTTACAATTAAATGAATTCTAATAAAAACAAAGATAATAAATACTCAAAACCTGTCACTTTCCAATTATTTTGCTATGTTTAACTATTTCCTATGTCCTCAAGGTAATCAATATCTATTGTATGTGCAACGTTTATGCTTGTGTGCTATTGAGCATTTCTTCCCAACTATGCATTCAATGACATCATATTTTTAACTGGTAATCAGCCATGGGATTTCAAATGGAACTATCTATGCCAGAAAAACTAATAAATGCTATAAATCAGGGATTTTTTTTTCCTTTTCTAAAGAGCTGGTAGTTACACATTTACTGGCACATCACTGGCTAAAATTCATATTTTTTAAGAGATGACTAAAAATACTGAATAATTTTATACTTTAATATGTTACATACATTTATTTAGAAATTAAGAATAACTGCTTAAAGGAAGGAAGTGAGAAATGGAGAGGCAGGAAGCAAAGGGTAGGGGTTGATCAATCCAAGAGCTAATAAAGGAAAGAAAACACAAATACAAAGTAAGATTATAGAATGAGCCCAAATATAAGAGTATTCAAAATAAATGAAAATAGGGGCTCCTAGGTGGCTTAGTCGTTAAGTGTCTGCCTTCGGCTCAGGTCATGATCCCAGGGTCCTGGGATCGAGCCCCACATCGGGCTCCCTGCTCAGCGGGAAGCCTGCTTCTCCCTCTCCCACTCCCCCAGCTTGTGTTCCCTCTCTTGCTATGTCTCTGTCAAATAAATGAATAAAATCTTTAAAATAAATAAATAAATAAATATGGAATATCAGAATAGACTGAAAAAACAGCACTGCATTGCTTACTAGACACATCTAAACAAAATCACAAAGGATGGTTAAAAATAAAGATTGAAAAATACAAATGAACCCAGAAGGAAGTCATGGGAATTAAGGAACAATAGTGAGTCCATAAATCAAAATAAACCTGGCCTATTTGTACTTTTTTTTAATCATAAGCATATATGCAACATGCTAACATTTAATCATAAGCATAGGTAACATGCTAACATTTGATCAAAATGACTATTTTATTGCTCTCTAGAACTTTCTGTATGGTAGTAATATTTTCTAATAAAAATGTTTTTTTAAAAAGTATACTGGATCCAGGAAGCCAGGAGTTTTATAATAAATTCTCAACTATGTCACTAATTTTGGCACCTCTCTAGCCTTCAGATAGTACCTGTAGAAAGTAAGAATTTTGGATTTTCAGTGGTTCATGCACTGGTGCATCAATATCATTGTCACATGTTAAAAATACCTCCTGTATCAGAATCTTTAGATGGGGCCAAGGTTGGTATAGAGCAGGTATGTCTAATTTTAAAAGCCCACTCCCTACCCCCATGAAGAACATGTGGATTTGGAAACCACTGATAGATGATCTCTCATTTCAAAAGAAACTTTGGCTATGATTTGTCATAATCTTAGAAACAAACTATTAATAATCTTTACTCTTCCTTTTACTGGGAAAAAATCCAAAAAAGTAAACCAACTTCAAGGCTAAAAGACATGAGATTTACATATATTAGCAAAAACACCAGAGCAAAATGATTATTTATAGTAAATAATACTTTAAAAGCTTTCTATCACTTACCACAGAGGTTCTTAACCCTGAGTTGACAGGAGTTCAGAAGGTCCATAGATCCCCCTAAAGGTATGTAATTTTGTGTGTGTGTGTGTGTGCGCACACACACACATTTTCAGGAGGACAGAGTCGTTTGCTTTCATTTAGTTACAAAGATCTGTAATTAATTACCGATTTAAGAAAATGACCACAGTAAACTAAAAATACTAGGAAGAACCTTCCCCAAACTTTGTAGTATTCCAGTGTGATGTTAGAAGTAATGACTCAATGTTGTTCTTTGTGTCAGTTAAAGTCACCACTAATTCCATAGGAGATGGTGACTGAGGATCCAGGAGAGGTCATTTACAATGAAATACCCAGAGACCTCTGTAGTTCCATAAATGGAAAAGGGGATTTTTCAAGCAGATACTGTGTAGAAAAGGACAGTCAACTAGGACATTCACTGTTTTAAAAGGCTACAAACTGACTTTCACTCCTGTTATGCTGGCAACTGAGGCATATCCCTGGGAAAATCACCTGACCTCCCCTCAACAACAAAATGTGAAGGTAGTGGAAGGTTACTCAGAAAGTTCTTCTTGTTCTAGATGTCATCAATTCTACCCGAAACAATGTTATCTCCTCCAAAACAGAAGACAAACCAACACCACACCCTAAGTACAAATATAAATGGAATCCAGAAAATCCAGTGATGATCAGAAATATAAAAATCCAGTTTTAGGGGGAAAGGGGATTAATTTTGTTAATACAATAATCTAAACATTAACTCCATGAAAAACTAGCACAATAGACTGTACCTCTTTGTGTGCATAACTGAGTTTCAGTGAGTAAAGGCCATTAGAATGACTAAAAGTTACGAGCAGTGATTCTCCTCTCAAGGTGTTCTCATTTCTCTCGAAAGTTCAAAATCAACAAATTAGATAAACTTGGGCAAGCTTCGATTTGCTGGCAGTCAGCCCAAACCACCATTTATCTCAGTAGTCCTACAGTCAAAGCATAATTACATGAAGTTTTGGCCTACTAGATCCCTTGAGTTGGAACTGCATTAGTCTTCAGCTGACCCCACCAATCATATTTATTATTCCTAAAAGTCCATCTATTTAATCCCATGGTTCCCAGACAGTGTGCCAAGGATCTGTGGAATACTTCAACAAATTCACAGGGCACAGGGACGTTTTTAAATTTCAAGGGACACACAGCCACATTTCTCAGACATCCCTTGAACTACAAGCATGGTTTCAACATTCGGTTTTGTCATTCCTTTCAATGACATTGCATCTCTTCAAAGGTATGGTTTTTTGTTGTTGTTGTTTTATTTTGTTTTGTTTTATTGTGTTGTATTAATCACCACACATTACATCATTAGTTTTTGACGTAGCGTTCAATGATTCATTATTTGCATATAACACCCAGTGCTCATTACAACACGTGCCCTCCTTAATAACCATCACCAGGCTACCCCATCCCCTTACCCCCTCCCCTCTGAAACCCTCAGATTGTTTCCCAGAGTCCACAGTCTCTCATTGTTCATCTCCCCCTCTGATTCCCCCCCCTTTAGTTTTCCCTTCCTTCCTCTAATGTCCTCCAAGCTATTCCTTATGTTCCACATATGAGTGAAACCATACGAATCGTCTTTCTCTGCCTGACTTACTTCACACAGCATAATCCCCTCCAGTTCCATCCATGTCAGTGCATATGGTGGGTATTCATCCTTTCTGATGGCTGAGTAATATTCCATTGTATATATGAACCACATCTTCTCTATCCATTCACCTGCTGAAGGGCATCTTGGCTCCTTCCAGAGCTATCGTGGACACTGCTGCTATGAACATTGGGGTGCTTGTGCCCCTTCTTTTCACTACATCTGTATCAACAAAACTAAGAGGAAACCCATGGAATAGGAAAAGATATTTTCAAATGACATTACAGATAAAGGGCTGGTATCCAAGATCTATAAAGAACTTCTCAAACTCAACACACAAAGGTATGTTTTTGATGATCATTATGATAAAAACTAAGTAACACACAAAATTCCCTGTGCAATAAAAAAATGAGGGAGGCAGTATTCAATCTGATTCCAGAGTCCTAAAGTTGTGAGGTATCCAACAAGTGTACATATCCCATTAGTAAGTATTTGTAGTTATTTAAGAATTAAAAAACGAGTTTGTGTTCCAATTTCTACTACTTTTTTTCAAATGTTATGTTAGTACATAGATACTTACTAAATTATCTGGACTTACCTACTTAATAAATAGAAAAATCACTGAGACACCAAGAGTCATGAGAAAGTTTGAGAAGCACTTGGTTTAGTCTCAAGAGTCATCCAAAGTTTGGATCGAAAACAGCTTAACATTCTAAATTATAGGGCATGTATTTGTTTTTGGATTATACAATAGGAGGAGTGGAGGAGAAGAGAGGAAGAAGAAAGGAGAGAAGAAATAGTAATGTTAATATTAATAATTATAGCCATTAACTGAGCACTTACTAAGTGCCAAACTTTGTACTAAGCATTTTAACTTAATTTCTTTCAATCCCGTGACTGTTAATCCAACCCGTATGCTCTCATATGTGCAGAATTTCCTCTGTTCTGGTTAGTAAGCAGCTGCCATTCCAATCCCACAAGGGCTCCCTCACTGCTCTGGCAGTCTGGCCCCTTCCCCAGGAACCCCCCTTGACTACCCATACAGTACAGCCACTAAAGCGGCCCAGCGGAGAAGCCAGGAGAACCCTGTTCCAGACGTATGACTGCTATTTGTTATAACTGATCAGTGCCTAGGCCTTCCTAATGTTAAATATTTAACACTGACACGCATTGACCACACATAGCAACACTGTGCAGAAGATACTTTTTTACTGCCAGATTTAAAGTCAATCTTGATTCCATGTGACTCCCAAGTCCATGTTCTTCACCACAATATGCAGGTAGCTAAACACAGTCTAATTAGAATGGCCCTGCATTTCTGATGCGTGCCTGACCCAACATAGGCCTAGATTCCAGTGCCTGGAACACCCTGGACACACAGCCACTTCACATTCCTCTTGACCTGAGGACCAATCCTAAATATGAGGGGCTCCTTCCACTGAAGTTCTTAATTATCTGACATTAACTTTTCAACTTGTAAGCACACCACCTAATATTCTATAACAAGATTTTAAAAATCAACAAATATTATATACTCTGCAAGAGACAAATAACCGTGGTTTAAATCCCATAGTCTCTTGCTTTTCAATAGTGAATGGAAAGAATCATCTTAGTAGCAGGCTTTGTTGGTAGGGGTAGCCCACACCAGGAGCCATACCTTCCAAGTACTGCCAGTGGAATGTCCCCTTCCTGGCCCCAGGGTACCCACACTCTTTCAGGGCACTCTCAGTGTTCCCAGAAAGAACTTGGGAGTCCCTTTCTGATTTGATGTAGGACTATAGCTTCTCCAAAAGACGGCATATCTACTGATAGCAAATCACATCAAGAATTGCCTCCTCTCCTTACAGAATGAGGTCTAGTGGGATTGGTGGGAGAAGGAGCCCTTGAGAACAATCACTGTTTTTAAATAAGGAGAGTGCAAAACACCCCCTCAATTATGGTGTCCCCTGTCTTCCAACTGTAGGACACGGTTTCTCCCTCCCTTATTTTTATGATTTCATCAGAAAGACCCCACAATGTGCTTTTATTGAGTAATCCCTCCTGTGAGATTCTCAATGAAACTAAAGCAGACTCTGCCCCCCCCTTTCCAGACTCTTCTATTTGTACTGTTCCCACCACCCATCCCCTCCCCACTGAATTATTTGTTAAAACTGAAGTGCTTATAAAATGATCACAGAAAAACAAACAGCATCTGGCCTGATTTTGTGTGAACAAGCAACTTTCTGGAAACAAAATGCCCTTCACTTTTCCAGGCACTATTAAGTAAATTTCCTCTTTCAGAGCTTTAATCAGCATCCTAGAAGGGCAAATCCATCTCCTATGGGTAATGATTTGCTCCCACCGAATAGTTTAATTACTCCAGCTCACCAAAGGTTCAGGTCCACTGTAATTAGAATACTATAAACTTCAACTGGGTATAGCAAGGACAGTCATTTGTGTCTTTATTCTGCCCTATTTTTACAAGTTCTCGAAGTAAGTTTTCAAAACTCCGGACATTCAGAGTCAGATACTCAGACAAAGTGGATCTGCTTAATGCAATTAGAGAAGTCTCCCTGGGCTGAGAAAATTGGAGGGTGGGTTGTGGTTGATAAAAAATTTAGTGTCTAAAAGTAAGAATGAATTGATGTCTCTGTCTAGGTAACCAACATAAGTAAAAATTAGGCTTAGAATAAGAGTAAAATAAATATTCAAATGATCATATTTTAGAGCAAATAGGCACTTAGCTCTCAATTCCTCAGCTTAAAGTTAAGATATATTAAGGTCAGCAGAGGTTATCAACCAAAGTTACATAACTAGTCAATGGCAGAGCCAAATTAGATCCCAAGTCTCTTGCATCTCAGGTTCCCATTATTTTCGCTACACCATATGGCTCCACCAAGGACCAAGCTATGCTTTTTCTTTGTAATATTACTCTTTGTATATTCTCTGAATATAAAGAACCAAGTCCAAACATCCAATTTCACTCAAAACCAATCTACTAAACATTTTCCATGTGCAAGATATTATGTATACTAAAAGGGGCTGTACAGCTGACCAAGAATGCCCTCTGCTCTCAAGGAACATACAATCTAACAGTAATCTAACAGTATTATTCCTTTTTACTTGAGCAAAATAGATATCCAGGCTTACTCTAGATTAAGATTTTTACCAACTTTTTCAAACAGGAATTGATTTTGATTTTTTTTTTTTTTTGAGATTTAACAGTTTTTGTCAGACTATAATCCTTCCTGATAAGGTAACATTATTTTTGGATAGCTCTTATCCTTAAAACTAAGCATTCCTCTTTTCCCTTGCAAATTTGGAGGTCAATTTACAGGAGCCACACCTGAATGAATTCCTAATGATCTACTTTAACTATTGTGAATTTGCCTTAAGTAGTGTGATTAACCTCTTCTGTAAAAGATCGTTTTCTAAATACAAAGTAGAGTTACTTTACCTGGAAGAAGCCCCTTTGGATGCTGAAGTTCTCCCTCAGACAGGGAGGTTGGGGTTGAGGGGAATGAACAGAAGTTACTTAGAAATCAACTCCACTATATCAATGAGCTCTGAAATCATCCCATACACTCCCTGCAAAGGAATAAATGGGGTTTCTAAGTGGAAATGAAAAATAAAGAGCTTCCCCTGATGATAAAAGCACCCCCCATCTTTTATATTCTTGCTTATTTATAAATTTTATAGGTAGAAACTATATTAGAAAGAAGGCAAAATCATCAGAAGTCAAAGAATGGGTATATATGTTTTTAATTCCATCATTAACTCATTGAACCTGATCCGGAGCAGAAGTCCAGTGTCCCACATAATCTATAATACATATATGTCCTATGCTTACAAAGAGGTAAAGAATAATGGAAGTAAATGAGGACAATGATATTTATGCTAAAGCCTTCACAGAGCAGTATTCAGATTTTGAAGTTTAAGAAGGTAAAAATCAAGAGCATACAATGTCAGCAGTGCTATAAAAATGAAATGGGCTGAGACTATGAACAAGTTCAGGGTGGAGCTGACCCTTCTTACTCGTGAACTTCTGTGATGATATGTCGAGACATTCTGCCATTTGGGACAACTCTCAGACTCCATGTGTGGCCTAAAAACATCTGGCATGAAATTGCAACTGCTCTGGACATATTGTCTAATGTCAAGTAACACAATGTCTCAAATTAGGCTAGGAGCAATGTCACAATGGTGCTTTATCTTCTGTGTAACCAACTCAGGACAGCTGTTTTTCCCTTCCACCACCATGAGATGTCTCATATCACGATCACCTCTGGAAGAACAAATCCCATCTTGCTCATACAAAGTAGAAGACTGGGAGTCAGATGTTCACTCAAGTCATGCACATTTATTGAACACCTGTAATCGGCATGTAGAGTGTAGGGCATCGAGGAAGCAGGATAAATGAGACCCATCCCAGCTCTTGGACGGCTCACAACAGGTTGTAATGACTCCACAGGTAAGATTCCAGGAGAGATCATTTCCCAAATATTCTGTTCTATTGTCAGACGGCATGCCCTGCCTCTTAATTCATAAAATAGAGTCACTGCGTAAAATAAAATAAAATAAAATAAAATAAAAAAATAAGATGGCATGGAATTCAAAACGCCTTGGTGGTAAAAGGCAACCAAGAATTGTAAAATTTCAGGATACTAAACTTATTTGACCTTCTTGGACTAAATAAATTAGGATATGTATTATAAAGCCAATTCATTGGATAACTTCACGAATGCCACTTACACCGTAGTCTAAATCAATGAAACCCCTGGGGTTGTGCCGTGCACAGCATCCATGAGCTATATATGGAAGCTCTGTGCAGATACAAATGATAGATCATGAACTATTGGTCAGCTTCAGACCTGCACCCTTTCCTAGCCAAATCTAATGTTCTTCAAGCTCATTTCTCACTGCCTATCCCAGGGCCAGACCTGATAAGAGGTGGGATATAAAATCTTTCTTCCTATTTCCTTATACCATAGGATCTAGAGATGCTTTTAAATAAGAAAGTCCAGCACTGAAGGCATAGCTGAAGCCTTGCTATGCGCCAGATACTTCATTAAGTGCTTCACTTTTATCATTTAACCCTCAGAACAAACCATAAGATAATTACTATTAATATTTCCATTGTACAAAGAGGAAATTTTCCCAAGGTGATATAGCAAAGTCTGAACTCATAACCAAGTCAGCCTGATTCAAAGTCTGGTTTCATAACCCTGATCCTATCCTGCCTGTTGTTTCTTATCCATTCAATGATTTGATCATTAGAAAGATTAAGTGTGTGCCCACTATGTATCAGGCACAGTTATACAGTGAACAAGTCTGAAAAAGTTCCTGTCCTTGGGGATTTCCATTACAATGGATGACAGATAATAAGCCAGTAAAACAAACATATTTAGAATAAAAAGAAGATAATTTCAAGTAGATAATTTCAAAACCTACAAACAGAATGAAACAGGGCAACAAAATACAAAGTAACTGGATGAGGGTGGGGGATCCTACTTGACAAAGGTGGTCAACAGAAGAGTATGATTAAGCGAGAGCTGAGTGAAAACAAAGAGCCAGTCATGCACAAATCTAGGGGAAAAATATTTCAAAAGTTCAAAGGCCATGAGGCAGGAACAATGCTGGCATGTTTGAGAAAAAACAAGAAGGCCATGTGGTCAGAGTATATGAGCAACAGAAAGGGGGATACAAGATGATGTCAGTGGGGAAGGCAGGGACAGAGAGTGGGGGCCTCTTGGGTCCTGAAAAGGTGTATGTATTTTTTTCTGAATACAATGGAAAGTTGTTGGAAGCTTTTAAGTAGGAGATTTATAGGCTGTGACTTATGAAATACAAAAAAAATTATCTTTGTCTCAGTGTAGAAGGAATTATACAGGGGGACAAAGTGATTAAAAGGAACCAATTAGGGGACAATTGCCATTCCCAAAGTAAGAGATAATAGGGATGTGACCTAGGACATAATGGTGAGGGTGATAAGTAGTGGTCTGAATCCAATGGCACAGCTGCCAAAAGTTGGGGATGGCTTGGTTGTGGAAGGTGAGGAAAAGGAAGGAAGGAAGGATGTCTCCTAGGTTTTGCCCTGAGCAATGACGTAGAGGTGGAGCCTTTAGCTGAGTCAGGGAAGGATGTGGGAGCCTCAGATTGGATAAGTGGTTGCGAAAACAAAATTGTTTTTGCTCATGTTCAGTTTGAGATGGTTTTAAGACATTCAAGTGGAAATGCTGAGCAGACATCTGGAACTTAGACACCAAGGGCTACAGATTTAAATTTGGGGGATATCCATGTACAGATCTAGAAGTCATCAATTTGGAAGTCATAAAAGTACAGATTTAAATAAATCATCAACATGGAGTCATCAATGCATTCAATAACATGGGACTAGATGAATTCTCTTGAGGAGATAACAGTGGATAAAGGCAAACTAGAAAAAGGGGTTGGAGACAAGCCCTTGAGGAGCTCTAACACTGAAAGGAGGGGCCAGAGGACCTGGAAGAGAAACAACCAACAGGCAGGAGAAAACCAGGAGGGATACCCTTCAGCAGCCTTTTCCTTATTTTCAAAATGGAAGAAAAAAATACCAGCCCTGATTACCACCCCAGAAACTTATCAAGGTCATGTGAGACACTGCAGGTTAAAGAAAAGGATTATAACTTAGAAAGGGCAACATATTTGGAGAATATTTTGGAGTTTATGACTCTGTAAAATGATATTAGCCTTACAGCATTTTCTGTAGACCACATGAAATAATATATGTTAAGCACTTACACTGACTGTCTTACAGTAAGTGCTTAAAACATAATGGCTTAGAGATGTCTCATTGGCATCATGGTCTAGTGGAAAGAGCATACACTTCGGTCTGGAAGAGACCTTATTTTAAATCCCAGCTCCACCAGTGTACTGGTAGTGTAACATTTAGAAAGTTTTTCCTGTAAAACAGGAAAAGTAAATAGTACCACTTAGTGGCATAGTAAGGACTACAATGATAGATGCAAAGTACCTGGTAAATAGAAACCACTTAATAATGTATAGCTTTTAGTATATTTATAATCATTATTGCCTAAGTCATACAGCTAGTCACATGCTCTAACACCGCTCAGAGGTCATATTCCAAATTCCAGCATCTGGACTCTAAGTTCAGTGCTCCTTCTGTAGGATCCTGTCACTCAATAGCACTTTCCAGGCAGCCAGTTTGTCATCTTTACTAAGATGAATGACACTTTCCCTAGAATTCTAGTTTCCCCCCACCCACACCATAAGTCCACAATCATTAGCATCTATGATCTAATGGTTTCACAGTGCCTTGGTGCTCAAAATAGCTTCCCTGGGAGGAAAAAACAACCTCATGGCTTCTCCACTGGAATTGTAAAGGTGAATAACAAAACCCCTTCCTTTAACTGCACTGCGTAGCTAGCTAGCAGGAATGGAGAGAGCAGAATTACATACTTACCCACAAAGAATTCGTGATTTCACATGCACTGAACCTATAATTTAGGATTAAAAATAAAATTGGAGTCTTCGGACACAAACTTAATTGCATATTTGACTGACCCATCTCTGTTTTGATATTAAACACTGGTGAGAAAAGAATGATTATGAGAAAGTTTTATATCTTTCTTTAGTAAAATTTACTTTGAGTTCCTCAGATGAAAGATGCTTATATGGAATATAGGTGAGGATTCTTCTATGATTAGCTATATTCTATCCCAATAGCACTTAGTAAAGTATGTGAATAGCAATCCTACCCATGGATATTGTATTTTATATTTACATTTTCAAGGTTTTATTGCTGTATGAATATTATTCAAATAGTTTTCTCTAGCCAAGTTCTGTGTGTTTACTTTGGATAGCAGACCTTCGCTTGAAACAAATACTATTAAAATGGCTCCCACACAAGGAAATAAAAAGAAGTGAGATGAAGTTGACTGGTTATACACATATACACTGAGCATGAAATGAAACATGAGGAAGAAATAGAAAGCTTTTGAAGGAGATAAACTAGAGTTTGAGTGGTAGACGTAATAAAGCAAGGAATCAGAAACAAATTCACTGTGAATTAAACTAGGCTACATTTATGCTCTTACTGGAGTCTAAATCCATCTGGTAGGCACTGTGAGTGATTTCAAAAGATGTAATTTTTACCCTCAAGGAGTTTACAGGCTAGCCTAGAAAGGGTGCATGTGTGTGTGCATGCATACACACACACACGCACACAAGTACACACATACACGCATGTAAAATACTTACAGAGCAATATGGGAAAATGTGCAAATCACACAGCGGGGGAAAAAACCTTAGTTTGGGTTAGCTCTGTAATAGAACCCAAATTCAATGTCCATATATAAACAGCTACACAGATGCCTGATTTGAATTTGTGTTACCACATTTATTTATTCTTTTGAACTAACTTACAGTTCTTTGGGACAGCCAAAACTGTGTTTGTGTGGAACACTCAAATCAATGTCAGGTCATCATTCAAACTACTAGATTCTCTGTCCTGTTGTTCTGATGTGATGCACTAGATAGTGAACAAGCTTTCAAGGGTCCCTGCTGCTCAGTGAAGCCAACTTAATAGGCCCTAGAGGATGTGCTACAGGAAATGGCGGAGTCTCTTGAGGTTCATGTATATATCATCAAAAACCTAAGAGAAAGATGTTCCTTTGGATAGTCCAGGGTCCCAGAGGAAATATCAGAATTTTAGAACCAACATTTTAACAGCCAATTAGTATGACTACCAAGGCCTCTTGAAAAGGAATGATAGGGCAAGTAACCACACTCTCAGGAGGTTGGACAATCTGGTGACACAGAGGAGACAGAAGAGGGCTCTGGTTCTGTCCATGAAAAGCCAGGTGAACCTGTGACAGCTGCTTCTCTTTGGATCCTCTGTACTACACTAAACAGCAGGACTGCAAGTGACTAGTCTCTTTCCAGTCTTCAATGGAAACTCACACAGATGGTTCCATCAACCTTGGAATGTTTCTAGGATACTAGAGTTCTTCCCTAGAAAAAAGGCCAGTTCCCCTCACCCAGGCTGGTAGAGATCAACTATGTACCTCAACACAATATGCTATGCCTTTCCCTCCATCCTCTATGATGTCATTGGTCTAGATCAAGCCCCAACTCTTCCATGAAACTGTCTCTTCCTCTTCCTTCTCTGATTTCCACTAACACTTCCTGTACCACATGATTTCTTGTTCCTTATATTGTTAAATATTGTAATTTAAGTGCTTCCTCAAATTTGCCTGTTCCTTTCCATAGGATGGTATGTTTTGTAAACACAGACTGTATTTCATACTTCTGTTTATTTCCCAGGGACGCTAACATGACCCTTTGCATTGCCTCTTTTAGATTTCTTCAAGCTGTTAAGGCAATCATGAATTGTCATTGAATTGAGGCTGTCACAGGTTAAGTCTTTAACAGGTAACCACAGCTAACATCATATCTAAGAATGAAGACAGCTATGACCATCAATCTTCTCAAGCAGCAGCAACTATGATAAAAGGCAAGAAAAAATCATAGTGGACAACACTGCCCAACTGTTCAACAAACACCACTAAGTGTCTTCTAAGTGCTTGGCCTAATCGAGGCATTGGGGATAAGATGTGTTATAAGCTCTTCATTCCAAAGCCCTGTTCCTGCAGGAGCTCCGTTCTGATTTCCAAAGTCAGTGGATGTCCAGGCATAAATGGTCTCCGAAATGTGCTAAAACAGGTGATTACAAGGCAGCCATAAATACCCAGACTATTACTACTCTGGGCCCATCTATGAAATCAGGGCAATATTGCCTGGCTACCTAAATCTGGAAAATGCGTCAGTGGAATGTATTCTCTATTTGGGTAGATACTCTTATGCCCAAGACCTTCATCACTTCAAAGGAACAAATGAAAACTGAACTGTTCCAAGGATGGCCTTGTCTAGCTTGTGCTGGCCTTATTTTTGACATGCTACAATGAAGACCCATATTTGGCTTGTGAATTTTCTTTCAATATAAGACTAGAAGTCACTTTTAATTAACAAAATTCCGCATTGCATTTGTACACCAGGCAACATTTGTCCATTTAGGGATTTCATTCAAAAACAATCGTTTTGATGAACTCTGTTAGAAAAATCTGAGTTAAGTTTTGGGTGCCCATGAGATAAACTTTAAGTCAGCGTACACCCTTATGGCTAAGAATTCACAAGAGATTTATACCTTCATCCAAAGCCATCCAACACTTAATGATTTCTTTTGATTTGGCTTTAACCAGTAATAACAATTCTCCTTGAACAACTTGATATGTTTGGGCTGAAACTCAAAGAAGTACACGAGTTGCAAACATACTGTGTCTGAACTCAACAAAAGATTTCCTGAACTCCTTATAAACTAGGTCCTGTGCACATGCTTTTGATATGTCCCGTTCTCTCTAGGACAAACTCAAGCCAATGAATAAAGTATATCACATATATGAAATGGCACATAAAAGATGCTGAAGAAAATCATATAACTACATGAATAATTTTTTAAAAAGATTTATTTGAGAGAGAGAGAACACAAGCAGGCAAGGGGGCAGAGGGAGAAGGGAAAAAAAGACTCCCCACTGAGCAGGGAGCCTGATGTGGGGGGCTTGATCCCAGGACCCTGGGATCATGACCTGAGCCGAAGACAGACGCTTAACTGACTGAGCCACCCAGGTGCCCCTAACTACATAAATAATTTTGTTTCTAAATTTAGTCCTACAAGTTACAGAGAAATATAAAATATACTATCTTTCTAGGGAGAAGCAGCTATACAATAGAATATGGATTATCCATTCTTCTTCTGGAATAGGTTATTGTCTACACGCTAATATTCCACTATACCCAGATAAGCATATACCATAGGACCCCACTGATGTCCTGATATAGTTGCTTGCTACTCTAGAGATAATTTCTTAATCTGATAGTCTCATACTACACAAAATCAACACTGGAGCTATGTGTCAGAGAGCAGGACTGAGTGATTAAGCCATTTCTCTTGAAGAACAAAATGAATGCCAGAGTTCTTCATGCTCTAACTTTCTTGGAAGCTATACAACCCCACTTAAGATACCATATTTTTTTTCTATTTGGTTTTATTCTATAATTATTTATAAATTGTGACAGGTCCTATTCCAGGTAGGTACGGGAGACACAAAGATAACTAAGACATGAACCCATCCTTGAGATGAAGGTAAAACTGGCCAGATATGCACAACAAAGCTTAGTCAGCCTGTCTGGTTCCCAGGCTCAGTAATATTCCCCGCAGTTGGGGTCTTGAACCTACCTCCAGGCTCAGACCTATCACTATTCCACCTACTTTTGTTCTCCAGATCAATTCTGACCATACACAAAAGGAACTGAACATTCAGCAGCTGGTTATCAATCTTCCTGGGCTGGAGCCACAAGTGCCTTCCAATACTAATAAATGTCAGAAACTACTAGCTCTTTACAAACACTATTTGTTCAAATCAAAGTATTATTCAACCCATTTTACTGAAGCAGAAACTGAGAATCAGAGGTGACGTACCTTTCCCCAAATCGTGCTGTCAAGTAAATGATAGAACAAGAAGTGGGCCCTAGACTCCTATGATTTCAAAATCTATTCTCCAGGAAGCTCAAGGTCTGACTCCAAAGCCCAGCCCTGGGCGTGGCTACCTACTTTTAATTCTCACTGATACTGACCCCTCCCACTCCTTGCTGACCGTCCTCCCAGGAATCAATATTCCAGATTCCCCATGACAATCAACTGTCTGCTTCACCTCCCCCAGCCACCCTAACAGACTATTTTACTGACATTGCCATATCCCCAGAAGGCTTTTGGCTCCTGCAGTTCCTGTCCCTGTGGGCATGGAAATCAGTGCTAGGTTCCAGCGACACTCCAACTGGCTAACTGGCTAACTGGCCATGGTTGACCAACCATTAAGGTACAGTTTTGAGGGGGCACAGCTTTTAAGATAACACCTCCTTCCTCCTTTCTTTGTTGCTGTGTAAGAATCAAGAGTACAGAGGGTAGCTTGCTTTGTGTTTACAAAGTGCCAAAAAGGATATGAAGTGGCAACTATAATCTCTCCCCCAATTATTTTTTCTAAGCATAAAGCCAGACTTGAGGTTTTGTGAAGATTCGAGACCTCTCATACCATATCATGGAGGGTAGTGCATGTGTTCCACTTATTGTTTTGATTAAAATGCAGTCCTACATTTAGAAGCAAAAATAATTGTTTCAATATATTCAGTTCTTCCTTCTTCCTTTCCTCTCTCATGCCCATTCCCCAAAAATCAGCCAAAATAACAATATCACAAACATAGAACAATGAAATTAACCCATGATCTAAAATAATTCTGACTTGGATTAGTGGTCACAAATGAAATTGCCTAATGTCCCTTGTAGGTTTTAGGTAGGTCCACCATGATTTCCTGTATCATTTGCATGTAAAAAGCTCCTCTTGTTCAAAGATCCCTGAGAGCTTTGTGGACACCAGCATTTATTATTTCTATTTTATAGAAGAAAAGTCAAATACCCAGAGAGGTTAAGGCATCAACAAAGAGCCACAGAGTGATGCACTGGAAATCCTATGAGGAGGCCTCCAGAAGCCTAATTCCTAAAGCAGTGTTCTATTCACTCAATCATACTACCTCTCATTAAGATGGCATCTCTCATTAAGATGGAACGTAATCATGATAAATCCTTTAGCTTTCTAACAGTAACTACCTTTGTGCATCTCAGGTCTAATGCTTCACAAAGGCTCAGAAATGAATTCAACATTTTATTTAAATGCTACTTAACTAAAAGTTAAAAAGTATAATTTTCTATTGCAGAATAAGAACCACAGAGACTAATTTGGTGGAGTTGTTAAATTTTACAAAGCCTGAGTCTCAATTTTCAAAAAATATTGTACATTTATTTATTGAAGTGAATGAAACATTTGCTATAAAACTATTCAATGGAAAGTTTTTTAACAAAGCATAATTTACTTTTCATTTACAGAACAATGGAAAGTAGAAGGAAATCTCCTCCAAGGTATTAGAATCATGTACAGTTTCATATTTGACTAAAAAATTATTTCCCTAGCCTGTTTTCTCAACACTAAGGATATGCAGAAAAGTATCGCTTGCATTCATCATGAAAATTACAGAAAAATGACTGAAACTACTGAGAACATTATTAAATAAAACATACACTTATTATCTGTCTTCTTGTCTCTGTCTTTTAGTCTATGGTTTACAGAACATTGACTCTTCTTTACCAGTCCTCCTACTCAGAAATTCAATTTCACTCTGCTCCCAAACGTGGGAAGTCAAAGAACTCCCACACAACTTCATCTGGGGCATTTGAGGGTGAAATCCACACCCAGGCTGTGGATCCACTCTCAACCACCTGCTGGGAATGCACCCTTCAATTTAAGTGTGGCAAATGGGGCAGTGGGAGGCCTTCTCTTCCCCCAGCAGATGGTAAGCAGAATCAGAAGTTCTTTGTTCCAGGTGCATTGAGTTTCTAAATGAGGATGGGGCCCATTTCTCCTTATCTGATTATGCATGAGCACAGCAACTCAACCCAGGAGGCTAAGGCAATGAATATGTACCCTGATACATTCAATGTGATAATATGGAATTAGGCAAAAAAGGAAAAAAAAGTGTGTTCTTGTTACCACCCACTATTCATATTCAGATACAGAGCCAGTGAGCTCAGTTTGGTACCATAGGCTGTTGTCATCATGTATTCCAGAAAATCCTATCAGAGTCCCCAGTAACCTAGTCCATGCAAGTATAAAGGTTTGGGGGCATATAACAGGAAGTCTTAGAATCAAAAATGTAACTGATATAAACAAAAATCCTCTTTTCTAGTGGAGTACAATAGAGAAAGCATTATAAATGTGTGTGTTCATGTGCATGCACACATGCTTGTAGGGAACGTGTCAATTCCATGGGGTATGATGATGCCCCCATACGGTCATGGGCAGCCATGAAGCATGCTGCTGACTTCAACAAGCACAGGATTCCAAAGTGGACCCACAAGGGTCAAATACAGGTCCTAAGCAGCAGCAGTGAGGTGGTAGTAAGGCGAAACAGGATGGGACCAGGACCCAGAGAACAGACAGACTCAGTGGGAACCAGGTGAACTCTCAAGAGGTGCCAGCAGCAGACAACAGATGAAGGCTTTCACAGGAGCATGGGGATTCCATTAGACTTTATGCTTCTTAAGCAAGGACTAGTATTTCATTCATTACTGTTTTCTCAGCAATAGAGTAAGCATACAGTGTATGTTTACCCTAGAAGGAAGGAAGAAGGAAGCAAGGAAGGAAGGAAAATTGAGGCATTGAGCAGAGGCTTAGGCGGTTAGGACTAGGAAGATCCAACTGTAGATAGCAGGGGCCCAAACCCAGAGTATTCCTAATCAGAATTTGCAGGGGCAGGAACTATGGGACAGACAGGGGGTGGGAGGCACAAGACAAGAATCAATTATTGCAAGTAGAATTAATGGACTTGGCCATTTAGAATGGCAGGAAAGTTCAGATTCTGCAAACAGCATCAACTCTCAGAGGAAACCTGCAGCCAGGGTGACATAATGCTAAAACCCTGAGCTGGTGAGGGAAAGGTTTAGTGCATGGGCTTAGTGTGTGATTGGACCCTCCTAGGTAGGGGGGTGTGTGTTAGAGAGAGAAAGACATATAGACAGAGACAGAGAGAGAGAAAAGACGGGAAGAAGAAAGGATGTCTATGGAGCTTTTCCTTTTTTTGATTTACTTATTCATTCAATCACCAACTATTTATTGAATGTCTACTTTATATTATCCACTGCACTGGGCACTGGAGAGACAAAAAGTCTATTTCATTTGGAAGGATATGCATTTACAAGGAGAATATGGATAAATAAACATTAATACCTGTTACTTCCAGAGCCTGGGAAAGGAGCCCAGTAACCAATAGCACAGATGATTGGCGGGGTCAAGTGGGCAGAAGTATATCATCCAAGATAACGTGTAGGTCACTACCAACTGACTCTTCCCCTTCCATAAATATACTGTATCTAAGCCCTCAAGAATCAGAAATCTCTCTCTTGATCAGTTACTGCTCCCGATCCATAATTGTAGCGCAAAGAAAATCCATCTTACTCTGAAGTTCCTACAGAACTTCCTCTAGAGGTCCTAACTCTTGAAGGTGTTGTTGTTTTTAAGATGAAGAAAATATCGTTTCTGCGGGTGATCAGATAAACAAGTTTTACTTTTAGTATTAAAAATAAAATGCATCCTGAAAAAGATAATAAATTATACAAAAAGAGAAGGCTCAGCGAAGATATGAAGTCTGTCTTCAGAAACTTGAAGACATGACTTTTGTCATGTGAGAGAGAAATTAACCTTGTTCTATAATATTCTCAAGGAGCAGAGTGAGGACCACTGGGATGTAAGTTTGGCCCCAATATTATAAATAAATTGCTAGCTGAGAGCTATCCATGGAAGAATGGGCTATCATAACATGGGTTGGCCCAAAAACACACAAGGCAGGCCTGGACCACTCAAAGCAGAGAATAAAACAAGTACCTGCTGGGTAAGGATCTGTAGAAACTGACTAGTGACCATTAGTACTGAAAACTAAAGAGTCCAATATACCAACTCAGACCCTAGGATGGTGAGCACAACAGCAATAATAGAACATAAGCAAATCTCCTAAGTCAGGTGGATTAGTAGCTGTGTACCCTCAAGTGAGCAGTCACTGGGAAGAAGACTCCAGCCAACAGCTGCTTGACAGAAAGTGAGGTGGAATCAGTCCTTACCAGAAGGTAGGAGCTACAAGGTAACTGGCTGGTATCCTGGGCAGGCCTCTAGAAGGAGAGCCTGCAGTGTTCATCTGGATGAGAAGGTAAAAGTCTGGACATGTGTGTTCCCCATACTGTCTTTACCCTAACTTAGTGGTTTCCAGTTGTACCATGTGAAGCCCTTGTGGTCTAAGAAGGTGCCTCATAGGAGCCCTGAAGAGAACATGGATTAAGAATCTAGGATCCCTATTTCCCATGTCAAAGAGCAGCTTCCTGTTTGATTTATGCTTTCTTTGAAGAAATGTCAGTCTCATTGACTCCAAGCAGAATATCCAGCACAGTGCTCCACTGAAGTTTGAAAACCATCACTGTAGAAGAGTTTCAAGCCTTTCAAACCTCATTCCAAGCCTCCAAAAAGGAAAATCCAAGGACACAATGAAATCCTCTTAGATGCATAGTTGGACCATGATAACTAAAGACCTTCAGATATGTTCAGCCAAAAGATGAGGAGATATCCCTACTTCTCTGAAATGTTCCAGAGTTCCTATCTGGATAGTTCACATTACTTTATTCTTTTCTACTTTCTTCCAGTGTTGCTCCTTTGTTGACTCTAACTGCAAAGCCCAGCAGGACCAGGGAAGCATAGAGAAGTGGAAACACTGCTTTAGTCAGCTCTGCTGCAAACCCTTAGAAGGGCTGTCTTCTGTATCCTTCTGTATCCTTCTCTCACCCTGAAAGTGGTAAGATCCTGCAGACAAGATCATATGGGGCTTAAGGAAAGGGATTGCAAGTTAGAAAGGTAAAAGCAGTTCTCAAAGCCTAGGTGTAGGTCTAGCCCAGTTCACAAGTGCAGGCCAAAACAGGCATTAGTGCTAAGCCCTAAGTTAAAACTTGCTTGCTCAAAGCGACACTGTGTTTTAAACTGCACACAGGTACTGAGGTCCCAGTGGATGCCTGGGCTGGATTTAGGATCTTGGTTACCCCTCCATGGAGATCTATGTGATTACACAACATATCAGAGTAATATGGAAGGGTTCCATCCATTACAAATGTATTTACTTATGATTTATAATTGAGAAACCGGACATCAGGCCATGGCAGCAAAATTACTTCCTGCTTTTGCCTGCTGGTGGGGCTGAGCCCACACTAGAATTCAATTTCAATCACTCAGGGGTATTACTGCAAATCAAAGGTAAAAATGCCTGGGAAAGACAGAGACGGTCTTCCTTAGATAAGTTCTGACTTGAGCTGAAGTCTGTTTGTTGTGGAACTTAGGAAGGAATTCAAGTATTGGAACTCATCCACTTTCCTGAAGCCCTACTTCTTCAGCTCCCACCTCCAATTTACATTGCCAAAGAAGATCTCTTTGATCCAATGCAATCCAGTAAGTACCAGAAAGACTTTTAATGTGTGTGAACATAATAAAATTGTATTTCTCACCCACGTACAGTCTACTGAAGGGGTTCTGGTCGATGAGTAGATTTCTAGTTTCAGGGAAACATATTTTTCCCATTCTAGGCTGTAATTTATTACAGTTCACCAGTTTCAATGTTTTACCACTTCAAGTGAATTACAGAAAACTTATTTCCATTTACTTTACCTTACCCATTTTTAATATATAATTTTCTTAAGTATTTCTTCTACATAAAATACCATATCAGAAGGTGCATTGGTTTTTGCTTCAACCATCACATATAATTTAAGAAATTCATGAGAAGAACAATCTATTTACCCTGATTTTTACATTTTCTGATTTTTTTCCTTTCTGAAGTTCCAAGCCTCCTTCTGTTTTCATTTCCTTTCTGTTTAGAGAATTTCCTTTAGTCATTCTTTAAGGGTAGGGCTTTTCAGTGACAAATTCTTAGTTTTCCTTTGAGAATGTCGATTTTGTCTTCATTCCTAAGGATAGTTCTGCTGGATATAAAATTCTGGGTTTACTGTTCTTTTATTTCAGCTCTTCAAAATATTCTGTGCCACCTTTTCCTGGCCTTCTGTGTTTCAGATGAGAAATTCACTATCATTTGAATCAATGTTGAATTCAAACTGATGTCCAATTCAATTGATAAATAATGTGTCATTTATCTCTAGCTGCTTTCAATGTTTTTTTTCTTTGTATTCAGTTTTTAAAGTTTAATTTTAATGTATCTTAGCATAGATTTCTTTGGGTTTATCCCACTTAGGGTTTGCTCAGATTCTTGAATATGTAGGTTTAGGCCATTCATTAAATTTAGGAAATTTTCAGACATTATTTCTTCCAATATTTTCTTTCTCTTTCCTTCTCTCTCTCTCTCCCCCTTTTTTTATAAGTTTATTTTCTCTGTTGCTTAAATTGTATAAATTTTATTGAACTATCCTCAAGTCCATTGATTCTATCCTCTTATTTATTTTCTACTCCTGAGCCCATCCAGTATTTTATTTTGCTTTCAATAATTTTCAGTTCTATAATTTCCATTTGGTTCTTTTTTAACTTCTATTTCTTTGTTAAGATTTTAATTTTTTTCATTTGATTCAAGAGAATTTGTCATTGCTGTTGAAGTATTTTTATGATGGCTGCTTTGGAATTCTTGTCAGATAATTCCAATGTCTGATTCATCTTGGTGTTGGTGTCTCTTGATTATCCGTTCTTTTCAAGTTGTGATTTTTGTGGTTCTTGATTAGTGATTTCTTTTTTCTATATCCAGACATTTTGGATATTAGTATTAGTGGGCTCTAGATCCTATTTGATCTTCTGCTTTGTAGACAGTCCCCCTGCTGAGATACAGTGTGAGCACTAGGTGAGTGAGTATGTCCAGTATCCCACTGGGTCCTGCTGACATTACCCAGGCAAAAATGGAATATTGACTCACACTGCCTCATTGGAAATGGGTGGAGTGGAAGTTTAGCTCCCTCTTCAGCTTCTAAGAGACCTTTCTGCTTAAAGTGGAGCACTGACTTGCACGACTTCATTCCCTTCAAGTTGGGGTATAAGCTCAGTTTAGCTCCCCACTCTGCCCCACGGATACAAGAAGGTCAGAAGCTTGGGGCTGACTAGGACCAACTCACTCTACTTCATTCAGTTTCATTGATTTCAGGTGGAGGTGGAACCTCAGCTCTCTGCTTGGTCCCACGGACATTGGTGAAGGGGAAGAGCAGTGACAAGCCCCTACTCTCACCATCTGTCCATGTCTCATTGCTGCTGGGGTAACAGTGTAGGCTCAGCTTGCAGTAGAACCCTGCTTTGTTGTTGATTTCCTAGAGTAGAGCATGAGCTCCATGAGATAGGAGTGTCTTTGGTTCATCTTTACATTTCTAGAACCTCTAGCATGATACAGCTATTCGTGATCATTAAATGAGTAAGTAAAATAATGAATTTAAGAGACAATGGAATTAGATGAACTTTATGGGTTCGAAGTTCCTGAGGTTTTGGTTCACTAAACCTAGGGGAAAGAAGAGCCCAGATAATCTTTTCTGTAATTCATTTAATATTTAAACATAATATTTAGAATTGCCACTAAAATAAAGTGATCCCCTACATTCCTGAGAGGAGAATTCGACTAAATCCTCAAAAATGCCAAAGAGTAAGACCTATACTACCTCTTCTGAGAAGCGATTTGTGTCTTGCAGAACTCAGAACTACATATGTCCCTCTCCTTTTCCCTATGTAGATCTACCAAGAGGCCAGAAACCCACTACTTACAGCTTTGCTGGCTGTTTCCCAGTGTCTTGCTTTCAATTTTAAAAGAAGCATTATCTGGAGTCATTAAATTAACAGTACCCTCCAGTGCACCCACTCTGTCATCCATCTGCTTAAGATGCTTGTCAGATGATACCCTCCTATATCTGCAGTCTTCATCTGGAATTCAAAGCTATCAAACCTGGCTCCAAGGTAGTGCACCTTCTGTTCCAAGCTACAAAACTCTCATCTTTCAACTCTAACAACTATGTAGTGACTAATAACACTCCCCTTCCCCACAAGTCCCCACTAAGGATCTTGGGTCTTAGGAACATATTTATACCTGGAGGATGGTGAGTGGAAAACATTTTAGGGATCAGAAAAGGTAGAAAGGTGCCTGTGAAAGAGACTCAGATTGTCACTCTCTCTCTCCCTCAACCAGAGAGTCTGACCCTAGACAATTTTACCCTTTTCCAAAAGTCAGTTCGTTTCTTACAACTTGAAAACCTCCTTCCTTCTTCATCCCCATGAATAAAAATAATAAAAATGTTTGGTGATCATAGGAATCCAACCAAGACACTGATTTTACTAAAAGCAAATCAAAACATAACCCTCTACTGCAGAGAAATTCAGTGAGTAAATGAGGTAAAGTGAATAAAATTACATTGCCTTTTAAACATAATTCTTCTTAAAAACTTTCAATGGCTCGCCTTTATTTCAACTCCTTGACCTGGCAATCAAGGTCTTACAGGTTAATATACTCCCAGCCCCACACCTCCCCCAAATCACAACTGCACACCTATCCGCTCCAACCTGACTCAATTTAATTGTACTCTGAAAGGCCAATTATATGTTTTCCCAAGTTCAAATCTCTGTTCACACCTTCTGCCCTGTCTGGAAGGCCTGCTGTTCCTTTCTGAATGTCCAGTTTCTCCACAAACATCCCTGTAATCATCAGCATCTTCAGTCTTCAGTGGTCCCTCATTTGGAGCTCCTATAACAGTTGTTTTCTACATCATTCACCTAATACCTAACATTCACTGCTTTACTTATTATCCTTCTAAGCCAGTAGTTTTCAAAGTGTATGATTCATCAGAACTACTTAGAGTGTTGTTAAAAAGACAGATTTCATTGGCTCCCCTGAAGAGATGCTGATTTAGTAGGTGTGGTAGACAGAATTCTAAAGATGGGCCCCCCACAATTCCCATACCCTGCTTATTCAATCAAGCACTAATCAAGGTACTGCTAGGAAGGGATTCTGCAGATGTAATTAAAGTCTCAAGCTGGCACACCTTAAAATGTGGAGATTATCTAGTTGGGCCTACGCTAATCCTATGAGTGCTTCAGAAGCGGAGAGTTTTCTCTGACGTGTAACAGCAAGAGAAGTCAGAGAGATTCCAAGTGCAGAAAGGACTCCATGTGCCTTAGCTGGTTTGAAGATGGGAAGGGCCGTGCGGAAAAAAATGTAGTTGGCTTCCAGGAGTAGAAAGCTACCCTCAGCTGACAGCCAGCAAGAAACTGAATTTTGCCAACAACCTAAATCAGATTTGAACCGGATTTTTCCCCCGGAGTCTTCAGTAAGAAGCTAGCCCTAGTTAGACCTTAAACCAAGAACACCTAGCCACATGGCCCAAACTTGTGACTTCAGAACTAGGATATACTAAATATGTGTTGTTTTAAACTGCTGAGTTAGTGGCCATGTGTTACACAGCAATAAAAACTAATATAATAAATATGGGGCTGGGCCCAGGAATCTGTTTTTCAACAAGTAGGTGGTCCCTGACCACAATTTAAGAAACCTCATTTAAAAGTTTCATAATTTTCATTTCATCTGTCCCATAAACTAAGTTCACAATGAATTTCCTACTTGGGAAGATAATATATCCACTGAATATGTAATTAATTCCACCTCACATAGATACACCCGTGAATATATTTTAACTTTGTAAAAGTCTCCAAAGTGGATAAACTATTTACATTCAAATGTGACACCCCAAATCTGTGTTTGGACAAGTCCTCATTCACGGAGAAGACAAGGAAATGATGCGAAAGCAGAGGATGACTTCTGGATGGGCCATTAACTTCTTTGTAGCTGTGCATTGGCTACAGGGCAGTAACAGGAGGCCCTCAGTCTACTGGTCAGGTTTCTGTATGAAATTTGACAAGGCGTACCCTAAAGCTGGAGTTAAAAATGCCATGCATTATACTGGTCTCTCAGCATGACCAGCCACCCCAAGTGTTAATAGAATATTTGCCAGGTAACATGTGGTAGCAGGTAAACTGTTTTGCAGGCTTCAGAAAAGTGAGGCGGGTGCCTGGGTGGCTCAGTCGGTTAAGCATCTGCCTTCGGCTCAGGTCATGATCCCAGGGTCCTGGGATCGAGCCCTGCATCGGGCTTCCTGCTCAGCGGGGAGTCTGCTTCTCCCTCTGCCCGCTCCCCCTGCTTGTGCTCATTCTCTCTTGCTCTGACAAATAAAATCTTTGGGGAAAAAAAAAATGTGTGGCACAGAAGAGCAAGAGACTGATTCCTGAATAGTTTGAAATTCTATCACTGTGGGGATTCTCCCAGTTTTCTTGATGGAGGCCACTGAGCATCACCTTTCCAATAAAGAAAAATGTCAAAATTAGTACTGGTAAGGAACTTGGAACTCCTATACATCAAGTTCCCAGGCCAAACCTTGCTTCACTATTTCTGGTGATAGGGAGCTCACCACCTCACAAGCCAGCCTATTCAGTGTCTGGACACCTCTATGACAGAGTGCTTCCTCAAACAGATTCATAATTTGCCTCTCAGGATCTTCCCCCTGCTTGCTTTAGAGTGGCTTTTGGAGCCACTCCATAGTCGAGGACCCTGTAGACATTTGGAGACCACAATCATACCTCACCCCTTTGCTGTGTATGTTTTTAGGTCAATATCCCCATCCTCTCCAATAATATCTTGTTGGATATTTTCCCCACACTATTCCACACCATTGGTCTCTCAGAAAGTCAACCACATCAGGAGTAGTAGGGAGGAAGGCCTGGGAAAGGCAGAGTATTTACAAAAACAAGAGAGGAGAGCGAAGGACCAAAGAGGAACAAAGGCACAAGAGAGACAACCTGATACACAGGCCAAATAGTATCCAGTTCTCCATAGCTCTAAAGTTCCCCAAGAACAGACAGGATTTGAAAGAACATATTTAAGATTTTTGGCGGAGCAAGATGGCAGAGGAGTAGGAGACCTGGAATTCGTCTGGTCTCAGGAATTCAGCTGGATAGGGATCAAACCATTCTTAACACCTACAAACTCAACAGGAGATCGAAGAAAAGAATAGCAACAACTCTGAAGAGAAAAGCGACCACTTTCTGGAAGGTAGGACGTGCAGAGAAGTGAATCCGAGGCGATTTTCGGGAGGATAGACGGCGGGGGAGGGGGCCTCCATCGGCCGCTTCTGGCAAATGATAGAGCCGTGGAGCACAAAATCAGAACTTTTAGAAGTCTGCTCTGCTGAGGGACGTCACTCTGGTGGCTAAGTGGGGGGTGGAACCCTCGTGGGACAGTGTGGTCTCAGGACTGTGGGGTCACAGAAAGACCGGGGGTGCCTGAGTGCGGCAGAGCTCCCAGGTGTCGGAGCAGGGAAGCCAGCTGCAGAGACGGAGCCGAGGCGTGGGCTCTCAGCTCAGGGTTGCCATAAACCGTGATCCGCGGCACAGTCGGGCCACTGCTCCTCCAGCAGGGACCCAACAAGCGGCAGATCTGGGGAGACTCCCCTTCCTCCCCCAGGAGAAGCGGCGGCGGGGGAGGGCGGGAGGGGAACCGCAGGGATCTGCTGGGTTTCGAGACTCCACATGGGGTCGTGTGCCAGAGATAGAAACGCTCGGTCACAGGCCGGGTGAGCACGAGTGCAGCCGGAGACAAGGGAGACGGGAGTGACTGACGGCTTTTCTCTGGGGGCTCACTGAGGAGCAGGGCCCCGAGTTCTCGGCTCCTCCGGGGCGGAGATTGGGAGGCCACCATTTTCACTCTTGTCCTCCAAAGCTGTACCAAAAGCTTGCAGGGAACAAAAGCTCCTGAGAGCAAACCCGAGCAGATTACTTAGCCGGGACCAGCAAGGGCAGGGCAATTCCGCCTCCGGCAAAGACATTTGGGAACCACGGCAACAGGCCCCTCCCCCAGAAGATCAGCTAGAACAGCCAGACAAGACCAAGTTTACTGATCAATGAGAACGGCAGAACTCCAGCGATAGGGGAATACTGCACAGAGAATCCATGGCTTTTTCACCATGATTCTTTAGTCATTCAAAGTTAATTTTTTTTTACCTGTCTTTTTTTTTTTTTTTGGAATTTTTCTTTTTCCCTTTTTCAACCAACATCTTATCAATCCCTTTTTTAAAAAACATTTTTATTTTTCATTTTTAGAGTCATATTCTATCCCTTCATAGTAATTACCCTTATTTTTGGCATATATATATATAAGTTGTTCTCTCTAAAATTTTGAGATACACTTTCTTCTAACAGATCAAAATATACCCTAAATCTCTAGTGTATGGCTTTGTTCTAGTCTCCTGCCTGATCACATTCTCTCCCTTTTCTTTTCTTTTTTTTTAAATCCTCTTCTTTTTTCAAACAACTTCTTATCAATTCTTTTTATAAAATTTTTTATAATTTTCATCTTTACAGTCATATTCCATCCCTTCCTCATATCAACCCTTATTTTTGTATATATATAAGTTTTTCCTTCTTTAAAATTTTGGGAGGCACTTTCTTCTAACAGACCAAAATACACCCAAAATCTAGTGTGTGGCACTGATCTATGCACCAGCCTGATCATATTTGATCATATTGTTTTGTTTTGTTTTCTTCGTTTTTGTTTGTTTTTATCTTTTTCTTTTTCTTTTTCTTTTTTCTTTCTTTCCCTTTCTTTTCCCCTTTTTCTGATTCAGGTCTTTTCTGATTTGTTTAGAGTATATTTTCTGGGGACATTGTTACCCTGTTAGCATTTTGTTCTTTCATTCACCTATTCTCCTCTGGACAAAATGACAAGACGGAAAAAATCACCTCAACAAAAAGAACAAGAGGTAGTACCGACTGCCAGGGACCTACTCAATATGGACATTAGTACGATGTCAGATCTAGAGTTCAGAATCATGACTTTAAAGATACTAGCTGGGCTTGAAAAAAAGCATGGAAGTTATTAGAGAAACCCTTTCTGGAGAAATAAAAGAACTAAAATCTAACCAAGTCGAAATCCAAAAGGCTATTAATGAGGTGCAATCAAAAATGGGGGTGCTAACTGCTAGGATAAATGAGGCAGAAGAGAGAATCAGTGATATAGAAGACCAAATGATGGAAAATAAAGAAGGTGAGAAAAAAAGAGATAAACAACTACTGGATCACGAGGGCAGAATTCGAGAGATAAGCGATACCATAAGATGAAATAACATTAGAATAATTGGGATCCCAGAAGAAGAAGAAAGAGAAAGAGGGGCAGAAGGTATATAGGAGCAAATTATAGCAGAGAACTTCCCTAATTTGGGGAAGAAAACAGGCATCAAAATCCAGGAGGCACAGAGAACCCCTCTCAAAATCAATAAAAATAGGTCAACACCCCGACATCTAATAGTAAAACTTACGAGTCTCAGAGACAAAGAGAAAATCCTGAAAGCAGCTCGGGAGAAGAGATAGGTAACCTACAATGGTAGAAACATTAGATTGGCAACAGACCTACCCACAGAGACCTGGCAGGCCAGAAAGGACTGGCATGATATATTCAGAGCACTAAATGAGAAAAATAGGCAGCCAAGAATACTATATCCAGCTAGGCTGTCATTGAAAATAGAAGGAGAGATAAAAAGCTTCCAGGACAAACAAAAACTAAAGGAATTTGCAAACACAAAACCAGCCCTACAAGAAATATTGAAAGGGGTCCTCTAAGCAAAGAGACAGCCTAAAAGCAACATAGACCAGAAAGGAACACAGACAATATAGAGTAACAGTCACCTTACAGGCAATACAATGGCACTAAATTCATACCTTTCAATAGTTACCATGAATGTAAATGGGCTAAATGCCCCAATCAAAAGACACAGGCTATCAGATTGGATTAAAAAACAAGACCCATCGATATGCTGTCTGCAAGAGACTCATTTTAGACCCAAAGACACCCCCAGACGGAAAGTGAGGGGGTGGAAAACCATTTACCATGCTAATGGACATCAAAAGAAAGCTGGGATGGCAATCCTTATATCAGACAACTTAGATTTTAAACCAAAGACTATAATAAGAGATGAGGAAGGACACTATATCATACTTAAAGGGTCTATCCAACAACAAGATCTAACAATTGTAAGTATCTATGCCCCTAACATGGGAGCGGCCAATTATATAAGGCAATTAATAACAAAAGCAAAGAAACACATCGACAACAATACAATAATAGTGGGGGACTTTAACACCCCCCTCACTGAAATGGACAGATCATCTAAGCAAAAGATCAACAAGGAAATAAAGACTTTAAATGACACACTGGACCAAACGGACTTCACAGATATATTCAGAACATTCCATCCCAAAGCAACAAAATACACATTCTTCTCTAGTGCCCATGGAACATTCTCCAGAATCAACCACATCTTAGGTCATAAATCAGGTCTCAACCGGTACCAAAAGATTGGGATCATTGCCTGCCTATTTTCAGATCACAATGCTTTGAAACTAGAACTCAATCACAAGAGGAAAATTGGAAAGAACTCAAATACATGGAGGCTAAAGAGCATCCTACTAAAGAACGAATGGGTCAACCAGGAAATTAAAGAAGAATTTAAAAAATTCATGGAAACCAATGAAAATGAAAACACAACTATTCAAAATCTTTGGGATGCAGCAAAGGCAGTCCTGAGAGGAAAGTATATAGCAATACAAGCCTTTCTCAAGGAACAAGAAAGGTCTCAAATACACAACCTAACCCTACACCTAAAGGAGCTAGAGAAAAAACAGCAAATAAAGCCTAAACCCAGCAGGAGAAGAGAAATCATAAAGATCAGAGCAGAAATCAATGAAATAGAAACCAAAAGAACAGTAGAAAGGATCAACGAAACTAGGAGCTGGTTCTTTGAAAAAATTAACAAGATTGATAAACCCCTGGCCAGACTTATCAAAAAGAAAAGAGAAATGACCCAAATCAACAAAATCATGAATGAAAGAGGAGAGATCACAACCAACACCAAAGAAATACAAACAATTATAAGAACATATTATGAGCAACTCTATGCCAGCAAATTAGATAACCTGGAAGAAATGGATGCATTCCTAGAGATGTATCAACTACCAAAACTGAACCAGGAAGAAATAGAACACCTGAACAGACCTATAACCACTAAGGAAATTGAAGCAGTCATCAAAAATCTCCCAACAAAAGCCCAGGGCCAGATGGCTTCCCAGGGGAATTCTACCAAACATTTAAAGAAGAATTAATACCTATTCTTCTGAAACTGTTCCAAAAAATAGAAATGGAAGGAAAACTTCCAAACTCGTTTTATGAGGCCACCATTACCTTGATCCCAAAACCAGACAAAGACCCCATCAAAAAGGAGAATTACAGACCAATATCCTTGATGAACATGGATGCAAAAATTCTCACCAAAATACTAGCCAATAGGATCCAGCAGTACATTAAAAGGATTATTCACCACGACCAAGTGGGATTTATCCCTGGGCTGCAAGGTTGGTTCAACATCCGCAAATCAATCAACATGATACAATACATTAAAAAAGAAAAAACTAGAATCATATGATCCTCTCAATAGATGCAGAAAAAGCATTTGACAAAGTACAGCATCCTTTCTTGATCAAAACTCTTCAGAGTATAGGGATAGAGGGTACATACCTCAATATCATAAAAGCCATCTATGAAAAACCCACAGCGAATATCATTCTCAATGGGGAAAAACTGAGAGCTTTCCCCCTAAGGTCAGGAACGCGGCAGGGATGTCCACTGTCACCACTGCTATTCAACATAGTACTAGAAGTCCTAGCCACAGCAATCAGACAACAAAAAGAAATAAAAGGCATCCAAATCGGCAAAGAAGAAGTCAAACTCTCACTCTTTGCAGATGATATGATACTTTATGTGGAAAACCCAAAAGACTCCACCCCAAAACTGCTAGAACTCACACAGGAATTCAGTAAAGTGGCAGGATATAAAATCAATGCACAGAAATCAGTGGCATTCCTATACACCAACAACAAGACAGAAGAAAGAGAAATTAAGGAGTCAATCCCATTTACAATTGCACCCAAAACCGTAAGATACCTAGGAATAAATCTAACCAAAGAGGCTAAGGATCTGTACTCAGAAAACTATAAAATACTCATGAAAGAAATTGAGGAAGACACAAAGAAATGGAAAAACGTTCCATGCTCATGGATTGGAAGAACAAATATTGTGAAGATGTCAATGCTACCTAGAGCAATCTACACATTCAATGCAATTCCCAGCAAAATACCATCCACTTTTTTCAAAGAAATGGAACAAATAACCCTAAAATTTGTATGGAACCAGAAAAGACCCCGAATAGCCCCAGGAATGTTGAAAAAGCAAAGCAAAGCTGGCGGCATCACAATTCCGGACTTCCAGCTCTATTACAAATCTGTCATCATCAAGACAGTATGGTACTGGCACAAAAACAGACACATAGATCAATGGAACAGAATAGAGAGCCCAGAAATGGACCCTCAACTCTATGGTCAACTCATCTTTGACAAAGCAGGAAAGAATGTCCAATGGAAAAAGGACAGTCTCTTCAACAAATGGTGTTGGGAAAACTGGACAGCCACATGCAGAAGAATGAAACTGGACCATTTCCTTACACCACACACAAAAATAGACTCCAAATGGTTGAAAGACCTCAATGTGAGACAGGAGTCCATCAAAATCCTAAAGGAGAACACAGGCAGCAACCTCTTCGACCTCAGCCGCAGCAACCTCTTCCTAGAAACATCGCCAAAGGCAAGGGAAGCAAGGGCAAAAATGAACTATTGGGACTTCATCAATATAAAAAGCTTTTGCACAGCAAAAGAAACAGTCAACAAAACCAAAAGACAACCGACAGAATGGGACAAGATATTTGCAAATGACATATCAGATAAAGGGCTAGTATCCAAAATCTACAAAGAACTTATCAAACTCAACACCCAAAGAACAAAGAATCCAATCAAGAAATGGGCAGAAGACATGAACAGACATTTTTCCAAAGAAGACATCCAAATGGCCAACAGACACATGAAAAAGTGCTCAACATCGCTCGGCATCAGGGAAATCCAAATCAAAACCTCAGTGAGATACCACCTCACACACAGTCAGAATGGCTAAAATTAACAAGTCAGGAAACGACAGATGTTGGCGGGGATGCGGAGAAAGGGGAACCCTCCTACACTGTTGGTGGGAATGCAAGCTGGTGCAACCACTCTGGAAAACAGTATGGAGCTTCCTCAAAAAGGTGAAAATGGAGCTACCATACGACCCAGCATTGCACTATTGGGTATTTACCCCAAAGATACAAATGTAGGGATCCGAAGGGGTACGTGCACCCCGATGTTTATAGCAGCAATGTCCACAAAAGCCAAACTTTGGAAAGAGCTAAGATGTCCATCGACAGATGAATGAATAAAGAAGAAGTGGTATATATATACAATGGAATATTATGCAGCCATCACAAGGAATGAGATCTTGCCAGTTGCAACCAATGTGGATGGAACTGGAGGGTGTTATGCTGAGCGAAATAAGTCAATCAGAGAAAGACATGTATCATATGACCTCACTGATATGAGGAATTCTTAATCTCAGGAAACAAACTGAGGGTTGCTGGAGTGGGGGGTGGGGTGGGAGGGATGGGGTGGCTGGGTGATAGACATTGGGGAGGGTATGTGCTATGGTGAGCGCTGTGACTCGTGCAAGACTGTTGAATCACAGATCTGTACCTCTGAAACAATGTAATATATGTTAAGAAAAAAAAAGAAGAAGAAGAAGATAGCAGGAGGGGAAGAATGAAGGGGGGAAATCAGAGGGGGACACGAACCATTAGACACGATGGACTCTGAAAAACAAACTGAGGGTTCTAGGGGGAGGGGGGTGGGAGGATGGGTTAGCCTGGTGATGGGTATTAAAGAGGGCACGTTCTGCATGGAGCACTGGGTGTTATGCACAAACAATGAATTGTGGAACACTACATCAAAAACTAATGATGTAATGTATGGTGATTAACAATAAAAAAATAAAAAATAAAAAGAGCATATTTAAGCCCACTACTACCTTAAAAAATAATTTCCTATCATCGCACCACTGTTTTATAGACCTTACTGCATTCGCACCCCTATTTCTGCCAGAATCATAAAGCAGCTGCTTTCGCAAGCCCTAATGGAGCCTCTAACCTGAGCCAGAGAATAAAGAAGATTTTAAAGACAAAACGAATAGATCGCAGAGGAGGAAAAGCAGCCCTCAGTCCCCTTCTGTCCAGCTAATACAACAGAGTCTTTGTCTTATCTGTCAATATCTAGAAGTCTGCAAAGCTAAATATGTACAGCGCTTATGTGTCTAGACACACAGACAGTTCTAGACAAATCACGGAGCTGCATTTTTCTGCTCTGGAAATATTTTAAACAAAGATACGGCTGTTTGTGCTTTTCACACCGCACAGACCCGTAGCCTGAATGCTGCAGGAATTCAAGCAAGCATTTTCAGATTCCGACGGAAGGGAAAAGATCTGACATGACAAAAAAGTTTCTTTGCTGTTTCCCTCTGCCCTCCCAGCAGCCCCGTACAACACCTGTCTCATCAGCAGGGGCACTCAGAAGGGATGGGCCTCAAGGCACCTCAGTCCCAAGCTTCTCCATGCCTCATTCTTCATCCACGCTGCTCGTAATGTTCCATCCCTGGCACAGTTACACCTGAACACTCTGGTGCTGCCAAACACCTGGCTTGATTTTCCACTGTCCAAATGAAAAATAAGCATAATCTGCTTTCTGAGGATACAGCAAATGAGGGAGTTCATGACAAATTGTGTTGGTTTATGCAGAATAGTGATAATAAGATACAAATGAGAATTTTTTGCTTAATGAATAATACTAATCACGTTTCAACAAATGCTGTGCCCTTCTAATTAGAGAGACTGCATAAAATCAGCTTAATTTATTTGTGACTAGTTATACAGAGTTTAAATATTTACTAGAGATTTACTCAAATGTTTGAGAGGATTTTAAACATTTCCTACAGTTGAAGCGGCCTGCCTAGTTCTGCGGGGTGTGGTGACAGCTCTAACTTGTGGGAGCTCTCTGATTTTGCAGCGTGTCATGAAAATCCTGGTTTCAAAATGAAGAAGAAAGGGTATTATTGATTTACATACTAATTCTCCAACTGTTACTCATTTTCTTGATTCCAGCTTCCGAAGTTGCCCTCCCAACATTCATCACTGTAGTACACTAGAGGGGATGAGCATCTTTTTCAATAAATTATAGGAACTATGACTAATTACAGTGATATTAACTATGCAAAGTAATGTGTAACTTAAAATGGATACGTTCATCATTTCAAATTATGCCTTTGACTTTTGATGGTCTAATATAGGCATGCTCTTTTTGTACTGAAAGTGTACTATATTTTCTAAGAATCTCTTTGCAATTCTAGGTTCTGCTTGTAAGCATACTGACCAGCTAAAAGTAACCTTCTAGAGCATCTTCAATGACCCAGAGCAATTAAAAAGACAAGCAGATGACTACGAGATAAGGAGCACAGAAACATATATATGTTACACCTCTCTGACATAGAATTAGACAGAAGAGGTCTGGTCATTAGAAGCTTTGCTGACATGCCTTATCTATATTTTTCAAAAGCAGTTTGACCATGAATTATTTTTATTCAACCCTAATGGCAACCCTGGAGGGTTCATGTATCTGTATCCTTATCTTCTGGATTAAGACACTGGAAGCACTGATAGGTTATGCCATCTGTCCAAGGCCACCGGACCAAATTGGGACAGTCTTGGACTAGACCCAGACTTTGTGCCATCTAGTCCATGTCATGTGTTCTATTCTACCTGAACAGATATTTAAGTGAGTTCATTAAAGAAGCTTAGAGAAAACTTCCAAAATTCTCTATTTGAGCAGTATAATTTGTTGATCCATTCATCCCTGCACCTACAATCATTTATTGAATACCCTTCCTGTCAGACACTGCGTTAGATACTGCAGATAGAGCATGAAGACACAATCCTTACCCTACAGAGTCCTCCCCTCTGGTGAGGAAGATCGACATGTAATCAAAGAATTACAAAACACCATGGGAAGGGCTATAATAAAGGTCTGTATAAAGTGTAATGGAAGCACAGAGGTGAGAGAATCATTTCTAAGAGACAAATAAGGAGGTGGTCAAAGGAGGATTCTCCAATGACATGATGGTTCAATTCAGTCTGAAAACATTCACTGGATTTCTCCCAGCAGACAAGAGCAGAAAAGGCATTGTACATGCTTGAAAGGGTAAAGCATGAAGGGCACAGTGTATCAGGGAAGAAAGGCTTGGAAAACTAGGCAGAGGATTTTGTAGAGGGCCTTATATGTCATCCTAAAGAGTTCAAGCTTTATTAGGGGTGGAGGTAAAGAGTCAGGGGAAGGTTCTTGGCAACAGAATGGGGTAATTATTGTTTCATCAGGATCAACTGGAAAGAGTATGTAAAATAAAATGGAAGATATTGAAAGAAGAGCAACCTAGTAGAAGGCTATTGCAATGCAGTAGGAACAAGTGATAAGGATCTAAGTTAGGATCAGGGGAAGTAAAGGGCCAGGACTGGGTAGAGGAAATGGATTTGAAAGATAAATATTTAGGAACAGAATGGTTTATTGGTTTTTATTTATGGTATACATAGGCATGGATTCCCTGATTCTCAGCTTCTTTGTTCCTTCAGTGTTTAGGTGAACGACTCATTAGCCCTTAAGTTTCTAAAGACAGTAATGAAGGTTTGTCAAAGGGAAATTCTTGTTATTCTGTTGAAATCACACCTTGTACTGTGCTCACAGTATAACGGGTGTATTTGCGAATGAGTTTTTGACTTATGACTGGCTGACATCCTTTGACAGGATGGACTTTTCTCCAATTTGCCAAGAAACCAAACAGCAACATCACAATAAAAAATATTGCGCGTACCCGTCCATATGCATAATAGAAGAATTGGTAAATTCCTAAACATACCTTCTCTAGATACCAATTGTTAACACCACCGCAAACTTCAAGGAAAATATTTGTTCCAAACTATAAATATGTAACCCAGATTTTAAGTATTTAAGATGAACTATCATGATTCAAGATAGCTTGTGACAACACTAACGCACAGTTAAGAAAATGATCGTATAATAAGTGGGTTAAGCAGACACTTAAGCCAACTGCCTTTCTTCAAATTCTGCCTCTACCACTAAGCTGTAGGCTCTTGGACAAGTCATTTAAAAACTCTTTATGTCTCAGTTTCTTTCTTCATTTGTAAAAGGGGACAAGAAACTAACTGCCACAAGGGGTTGCTATGAGTATTAATGAGTTATTATATGTACAGAGCTTAGAACAGCTGTGACATTATTATTATCATTGCTGTTATAATCGCCCAATTAAAGAAAGGCAGGCTCAGGCCTTAACAACACGAATGAGTTCTAGCCAATACTCTTAATTATGACAGTAATAGTCTGGCTGTCTTCAAAATCCAAAATAAGATAGCATCATCATTATTAATTACAATAAAAACAAAGGAATTATCTTCCAATCACAGCCAGGTTCCTGGCTCTGACGTGTAAACACATGGTTTACTTTGAAAACCGCAATCTCAAGAGATGAGACCAGTTTCAATTTTTTCCTAGTTTTCCTTTAAAACCTGGTAAATATAGAGTATCCCTTAGTTTATATAAAAACTTTTTTGAACTTAGTGATATTTTAACCTTGAAGTGAGAAAGCCCATTCTCTTCTGCCCAGGATTGCTTTTCATTTGTCCTACATCTCTTCTTCCAATCTTCAGAAAATGCTAACCCCATTCATCCTCCTGAGATTTGACAGCTAAATCTGGGCTTTAAAATAAAGAAAAGGAGGGTGCCTGGGTGGCTCAGTTGGTTAAGCTTCTGCCTTTGGCTCAGGTCATGGTCCTGGGGTCCTGGGATTGAGTCCTGCATTAGGCTCCATGGTCACCAGGGAGTCTGCTTCTCCCCTTCCCTGCCCGCCCCCCCCCACTCGTGTGCTCACTTGAGCTCTCTCTCTCTCCCTCTCTCAATCCCACAAAAAAAATAAAATCTTTAAAAAAAATTGAAAAAAAGAAAAGGAAGCATTTATTGAAAACATAGTAAATGCTCAATAAAGGTTTGTCAGGCCAGACTCGATATGAGCAGAGAGTATGCTCACTATATATATGCACTCTTATTTGGTCCTCAAGACATCACCATCACAAAAGGTAGTGATTATTATCTCTGTTGTGCCGGCAAGAAATCTGGAAGATACAAGGCCTTGCTTAGGGTCACACCATTAATAGATGGCCCTGAAAAGATCTGCCCTGAGGTCACCTTACTATAAGTCCCTGCATCCAGCCCTAGCCATCAAGGGGATTCTTGGCCTTCAGCTCCTCATGATGATGATCTTAATTCTCTTAGACAAAGTTGGCCTCTCCAACGTGGTAAGTATCTCATGAAGCTTTTCTCAAAATAGTCAACTCCATTACTTCTTTTTCTTCTGAGGTCAGCTCAACAGCCTGAACAACATGCAGAAATTCACATGCAGACACATTATGGTGGAGTAGAGTACTGTAAACAACTCTAAATACACAGCAGCCTTATCTTAAAATCAATGTGCCGAGTGCAGGTGGAAATTCAGAAACCAGCATGATTTTAGACCTTGGTCATCTTGAGCACCTTTCAGAGACTGCAGGGGCTCACATTTTATCACTGTTATAAAATAAAGATTCATTGATTAAATGGAATGTAAGAGACCACTAAACCTTTTTTAAAAGTGTTTCATGAAATGACCCTTTAAAAACAACCTATTAGCTGTCAGATGCCTTTCAAATATATGTAATGTATCCTAATGAGAACAGAACAAACAAACAAACAGCTGAGGCCTTTAGGGTCCCCAAGATCATAAAACTTTCAGCCTCTTTTCTGACATCAACAGCTTTAGGCCCCACTTCGGCCCCGGACAGTTGGCGCCTGAGGCTGCAGCCTTGACAGACAGCCCTGCAGCAGCTCGGACTGAAGTTGTTCTGGCAGCAGAAGGAGGCCCCAAAAGCATCTGATTATTTTAAAATGTGCTTTCATTGTGCTGCTTGCAGCTGTGAGTTAATTTTGTTTAAAAAAAAAAAAAAAAAAGACCATTTGCTTCTTTAAAATCCAGGTTTTTTCCCCTCTGCAGAGCAGCTGCAAGGAGAGCAGCGTCAACTTCAAAAGCCCCCTGCCTCCCTGAGAGCACCACTTTGGGAGGCTGCCTTCCTTGCCAGCAGGGAATCAACACTGCGCTGCAGAGGGCACAGGCTCCTGAGGTTTTCCTCATTGGCTGCTTTGTGCAGGCGGACAGGAGGATGGACCAACCGAAGAGCAGGCCGAGTCCTTAGAAGTACTTTGGACCTGCTTTCAGCCCTTTTACAGATGAGAAAACTCAAGGACAGAGTGGTTAAGTGGCTGGCCTAAGATTTCACATCTAGTTAATGGCAGCCCCACGGTGCACATAATCTGGAACCAGGAGCAATGGGGTGTGGGGAAATAGAGATGGGGTGCCATCATTAGACAGACCCTGCCAGGGAGCATTCTTCTTCCCCACGGCAGGATTTATTGCAGCTGTCCACCTGATACCTTAAAGATGCCACCACTGGCTCCCTTGTTCATCCCCAGGTCCATTTCTGAATCACCTTCCCAACAGAATTCTGAGCTACTTCTCTCCATGCTCACCATTTGCTATAGGCTCATTTCCCTCAAAAAGTACCCCCTCTCCAATGCATCATGCCTTATAAATTGTAACCAATTCGACTTGACTGCAACTCATTAGATGTGAATATATGTCTAGGCTAAATTTACCTTCGCTTTTGTAATCCACATTGCTCATGGGGTTTTGTCCTTTGACCACACTGCCAAATTTGGCAAGGGACTTCTAGAGCCTGGCTTTGGAGCTTCTTTGGTCAGCATATGATAACCAGTGTCTCTGTGAATCCTCCCAGGTTTCCAGAGATGGAGAATGAGCCACATGCTGATAAACAGTGGTGATCATCTCATCTCTGCCATTGCCCCATTAGCAAGAAGGTAGCTCTGCCAGTCACTTGCCAATCAATTTCACAGAATGTAGGTTGTGCCTCACCCAATTCAAGTCTCCTAATTAATGGAGTGACAAAATTTTGACATTTTTTTGGCTTCTCTGGCTCTTGTGGGAATTTGGGGAAGAGAACTGAAAGAGGTTCAGAAGAAGGGGGAGAGTGAGAAAGGAGAGAAGAACACACGCTGATTTAATGGGTCTTTGCCAGTTTTTGGCTAATAGCAATTTTTATAATAAATAATCTTTTTAATTATAAAAGTAAAACGTGTTCAATGCAAAAAATCTTTACAAATAATGGAAAAGAAAAAAATAAATGAAAACCACTTAGTTTAAGTTTGGTCTGTTTATTTTCATGTAATGAAAACCTCAATGCCACCTAGCCTAATTAATTGGGTAATATGTTAGCTCATTCTAAAATCAGGGCAGATTTTAATGTTATGATTCAGAGATGTGACAATGCCGCCACATAAAAGGTCTCATGACACCTCTAATCTGGCCTCTCTGTGTCATGTCACTCAAGGCCAGCTTCCCCCTAAGACCACAAAATCTCTTCCAGTATCACCTGGAATTCCAGGTGTCCTTATCCATGTCACGGAGAGAGACTGGGTATATCTCCTACCCAACTAAAAGTCTTTCAATTCTGATTAGATCCAATGAAATTATCTATCTCTGAACCAGACATTAATGCCAAGATAATGCTTTTCACTAAATGGCTCATGCCTGGATTATGTGTCCACACCTAACCTAATAACCATCACTAGAGGGATGGGTTCATGCTGATTGATCTCACACAATGATTGACCACCCATAGAACTCAAGGTGAAGGTCAACCTCACCAAATTGCATGGCTGCTGCACATGGTGTAGAGGTAGGGAGGGGATAATGGGATGGATGCTGGGGAATCAATCACAATATCTTCCATACACTAAGTAATGCAATTGCCTAGGGAAGAACCATTGTTGGTATTTCTGCTATATAGCTCTGAACACACACACACTCGTGTGTGTGTGTGTGTGTGTGTACTGCAAATCAGAATTATATTGTATATACTATTTTACGGCCTCTATTTTTTCTGAAAAATATATCAGAGTTTTCTCATGTCATCAAATATCATAAAAATTATTTAAAAGGCTGCATGGAATTTAAATAACCCCTAAAATTTGAACATTTCATTAAGTTGTTTTATTTTCATCCTTACAAATTAAGCTACAATAAATAAATTTGTACATATAGCATTGTTCACATCCAGGCTTATTTCAACAGGATGGAGTACCAAAAATGGAATTCATGAGTAAAAAAGTATAAACAAAACTTTTGGATACTTATTACAAAAGCACCACCTAGAAATATTATACCAATTTTATACTCTGCAGTAGTATACATTAACATATTTAAATATCCACATCTGTTATATTTTCAAAGTACCCAAAGTATAAAAAAATATTTAGATTAGTAGTTAAATCTGTGAGGGAAATCAAAAGGAGAGAGCATTAATATATTTAAGACTTGGAATTCAGAATATAGAAATTCTTGATTTTTTCAACCCACAATACCTGGGCTTATCCTAAGAGGAAACAAAAAAATAAGACCATATTTGTGTGAAGAAGAGAACTGGGTCCCCTCAGGAGCTACAGTATGCTACTCTATTAGTCCTGACTCTTTGATATGTAAATTACAGGCATGCAATTTGAGCCAGCTTACACAAAAAGGTGAATTTATTGACTCTGATGACAAGGAAAAGGAAAAGTGTAACTGGGAAAGACTAAAATGAAAGATGTGACGGTACCAGGATCTTTCCTCTCTGTTACCTCACCTCCATCCATCCGGGTCTTCTGTCAATCAGCTCTGAGAAGCTCGCACTCCAGCTGCCAGCAGCTTCTGAGTCTGCATTTGCTCACTCCACCACTAGAAAGCCTCACTTGAGCCTCAGTTTCAAAGATCTAGGACTATATTTGGATTGCTCAGGCTCAGTTTATCTACAGATCCCTTGCTTTGGGGATACTGAAAGTGGGCCTCCGTAGAGCGACCAGTTTGGGGATACTGGAAGTGGGCTTCCATAAAGCAACCAGTCACTACTTGATTGGCAGCCCTTATATCACGGTCATGAACTAAGTAGAGAGGAACAGTTCCTCTAGAAGAGAATGGTATTATCACAAGACAGAAGCATGCTAAATGGACACAAATAACTCATAAATATTATCTTTTAAAATCCTTAAACAACTCTATGACAGAGTTACTGTCATAAATGTGAGAGGAGGAAAGAGACACATAGAAATCAAATTGGATTGATTCATCTCTCTCTCTCTTTCTGTCTCTCTCACACACACACACACACACACACAATAAGGTGATAGAGCTAGAATTTAAACCGTGATCAGTCTAATTATGCATTAAACACTCTTCAGCAATGTGACTATTATATAAGGAAAGATACTATGATTATATGGTAGACAATAACAATCACCCCACCACCCCACCCTACCCCCACAACCTCCACCACATGCCCATATACTACCCTGGCTTGTCACTAATCCATGTGGGAGCATGTTTCATGTATGTCCACCATCAGCTCGCAGAGTCATAATGGCCCAGGGCTGTGTGAATCACAGAGCAATGGGAAAGAGGGCACATGATAGAAGAAACAGACAGCCTGTCCTCAGCCCTCTCTAGGTCAAAATTTAGCATTCACTGTAATAAGATATGCTGAATTTCCATTTGTTCACCTTTTAATCATGTTATCTTCTGTACCCCAGCACAATGGACTACATCTCCACTAAAGTACACGAAATGGCTTCTCAGTATCCAGTTTGTTCCTCTCATAATAACCACAGAGATTCAACAATTTGCCCAGAGTTTAAAGTCCAATTAATGTTAGGTGAATTCAAACTCAAGCCTCTCCTCTCAGGCTAGTGGTCTCCTCCTCACCCATGGATGTTTCAATCATTCCAAAGCAAACTGGGCTCTTAGAGTGAAAACGAGCATCAGGAAGCTGGTCCAGAGAAGGAGGATAAAAAACAATGAGTATCTGTGTAATTTCAAAAAAAGAACATCCCACTGTCTCCTTGGAAATAGACAAACACACACGCAATGATAGTGGAAGAGAGTAACCGAGGTTGGTAGTAGCAGAGTACTAAAGCGAAGTCAGCAAACATTCATTACATACCCATTAGGTGCCCAAATACCTTTTATGTGCAAGGTGCTGGGGACAAAGCAATCACAACACAGATTGGGTCACTGGACTCACGAAGAGAGCTATCTATCGGGGAAGATAGGCACTAAAAAGTCACCCAGGAGTGATGGCTATTTTGAAGGGTCAAGGGCAGGATCCTATGGGAATGCAGAACTCATGGGTGCCAGCAAAAGGGGCCACTCAGAAGAGAAGAGTTTAAGTTGAAGGATGAGCAGGATATATTCGGGAGCAGTTGAAGTGGAACAGTGAGCCAAGCAGAGGAAAGAGCACGTACAAAGGCCCGGAGGTGAAAAACGTGATGATATGGGGGTCTGAAAGCTGGGCCTGTGGTTGGAGGATAGAGGGAAACAGAGGGTGGAACAACGGTCCTCAGGGGCAAGCTGGGATCAGAGTAGGAAGAGCTCCATGAGCCAGGTCTAAGAATTTGGTCTTTATCCTGAGGACAATAAGAAGGGTTTTAAGCAGGGAGATGCAGAATCATCTCTGCATTTTTAAAAGATCATTCTAACAGCGGCATCAAGAGATTAGAGGGGACTGAAGCTGAACATAGTGAAAAACCTCTTAGGAGGTGCTTGCACTGGTCTGATTAAACCACAGTGGTGGCTTAGATGTGAGTGCTGGAAGGGAGGAAGGGGTGGGACTCAGGATTTGCTTCCATTGTTCCCTGAAACACGCATAACAGGAACAGCAAAATCAAACCTAAGGTCTATACATGAGTTGGGGCGGGGGGAGGCGGGTCTCTGAGAATTAGGATAGAAAAGAATTCACATTGTCTTCCGTTGGCTAGGAAAGGATTAGAGAAATGAGTATACAGAAGAAAAATAAAACTAGGTGTAGTAATTCTGATTCACAGACACTATTTCCTGGCCAGATGCTGCTGTAGAAATTTCAGAAACACCCACTAAAATCATAAATGAAAATCACATATTCGTAACATTTAATGAGAATACAGGCTGAATTTACAGCCGCTGAATGTGCAATATGGATGAAGATGTTGATTTACCCAATGGAAGATGGAAATATATATGATAGAGGAAAACAATACCCAGGAATGTGATAAACATTTTCATGAAAATGAGTCACTGGAAAAACCCAAAACTTCTTCAACACTTTGCACCAAATTATCTTCAGAGCAGTCAAAAGGAAATAATAATAAATAATAATAGTGCATTTTCCTGCCATTAATTTTTTTTAAACTTCTGTTGACTTCAGTGGAAGTTCTGCATCTAGAATGTGGCCCAGGAAATTTATAGTCTGTAACTCAGAGACCAAAGACCTTGAACATCAAGAAAATCTCTTACCCTTATTTATATACACTGTTCTTTATCACAAAGGAAGAGCTGGTACCCATTCCAAGTAACCAATCATTATGCAAGGAATATTCTGACTCACCCAGCATCCTTAATCAGTAAATGCTGTGCCAATGGAAAGAGAGTGGGAAGAAGTCACAGCATCCATTAATAAAAAATGACTGGGGCTTTCTATCAACAGAAGCATCATTAGGAAACGTATGGTAGGAAAATAGTAGGCTGTAGATTTGTGGTGGCAGGGATGGCAATGGAATACTAACATTTATACCCTCTTAACCACTTTGTTTTAAAAGGATGCTGGATTTCAGGTACCAACACATGTGCTTAATACAGCATTTTGCATGTTCAGTTTCTTGCTAAATTCCTGACCACAGTCTCAAAAGATGGGACCGCCTTACCTGATCCTTTGGCCCTCCCTCCAGCCTCCAAACACAAATATTTCTCTTTTTTCCAGTTTTATTGAGATATAATTGACACGTAACCTTGTATTTTAAGGTGTACAAGTTAATGATTTGCTATATGTAACTTTTACACCATAAGTTTAGCTTAAAAATATGGAATGCTTCATGAATTTGTTTTCGCAGGGGCCATGCTAATCTCCTCTGTACCATTCCAATTTTTTAGGATACGTGCCATCAAGGTGAGCACCAAGGATATTTCTAACAGTTAACTGATTGCCATTGCCTGAGCATATCTTCCATGAAGGCACTGATCAATTCTCGGCAAAAGATAAATCAGATACGAAGGGGAAGGGCCTCAGATTAATCCAATACTTTCTTGAACAGTCTCCTCTCTTTGCTGTACTTCTACTCCCTATCATGAACCCCAGAGTAAATAAAGGAAGTATGCTTCACATTTCCAATAAACTGTGCAATCTGTATGTCAACTGAGGACGTTTCTTGGTCACATAGTAGACCTGTAATTCTAAAGCTACTGTGCTGCATTTTGAGAGAAAACACAGCAGTCATGTTCCATTAACAGAAAGCCTTCTCGAGCATGTCTTCTAGTAGGTTAAAGGAATCTGAGTCATCTGCTGAGGGTGAAGGGAGAAAATTAAGTTCATGTAAAAAACACCTACAAATCTTAATAGGGGGATGAGCTAAAACTACAAAAGTCCTCACCACTGTACAATTTTCAAGTATCACTAATGCACGTCACCAGTGGATTAACTAATAGTGTTCTGCTTTAACGGCATTTCTACCCTATCATTAACCCAAGCATGGTCCATAAAGTTATTCAAATACCAATAAATGAGCTTACTATAGTTTATGTGATTTCCAGTTCTATCAGTTCCATAAGAATAACAGCATCAAATTCCCCATCTAGGCTCTGTTGTATGGATCTGAAGGCTAGGGATGGGATAATATCAATGGTTACTCAAAATGAATTCAAATTCCCGCTGTGTCAGTATTCCATGATTTGTTTTTAAAAGATCATGGTTCTGATCCTAATTCTGCATGGTAGGATATGGGCTTCTAATGATAATCCACTATTAATCCTATACTCTACCATCAGATGGAATCTGGGTAGATGATGTTTCAAACCACTACCTAGTCTATACTGATAATTACACTGGTCTTGATAAGAAGTAGTTGGAATATACCACCCACCCACTACCACCCCCTGCAAAAAAATCCTATTTAATCCAATCTTCTATTGGAAGTCAAGGATTTATGTCACTATTATAGAAAAACTCATTTTGGTCATAGCACCAACATGGCCAAATAAATGACTTCAAGATGCTAGAAGAAAGTATTTGGCCAAGATAAATAGGTGTTCAAACAGGCCTCCCCAGCTTACTCATTTTGCTATATGGAAAATGAACTGAGTTTAATGTACACCAAATGAGATTTGGAAGCATGTTCTAATTCACTTCATTCTATACGTGGAATGAGCAGTTTTTTATTTCCCTGCTTCCACCTTTAATCCCTACAGTATATTCTCAACAAAATGGCCAAAGAAATCCTTTCTAAATATACATCAGATCATGTCCCTCCTCTGCTCCAAATTCTTCCCTATCTCCCATTCTATGAAGAGTGCAAGCCAGAGCCCTGGCAGTGGTCTACAAGTCCTATGGGATCTGACCTCTGTGATCAATTTCTTACCCTCCCCCTTGCTCACTTTCCTCCAGTTCCACTGGAAACACTGTTCCTCAAACATGTCCAACATAGTCACACCTCAGGACCTTTGCACTATCTGTCCCCTCTAACCAGAACATTCTTCTCTTTGATATCCACATGACTCATTCCCTCAACTCCTTCAAATCTTTGCTCAACAGCCACCATCTTGATAGGAAACTCTGTCCTACCTATTTAAAGTTATTTCATCTCCTTTCCCCACACTCTCAATTACGCCTTATCCTATTCTGTTTTTCCTCCACAGCACTCATCACTTTCTAACATTCTGTATAAATATTATGTTTATTGTCTCCCTTCTTCACTAGGATTTAAATTCCACAAGTACAGAAATTTAGTCCATTTTGTTGACTACTGTACATATAGAACTTGAAACCATACACAGACGATAGTAGGTGATTGTGAGTTGAATAAAAAAATTCCAAAGTTGCTGAACATGGCACAGATCAACACACTGAAAATTTGTACATGTTTTACTTAAACCCACTATTTAAATTCTGGGACCCTCAGTTTTTCTCATTTGTAAAATGGAACAATTATAGTATCTAACACTTAGAGTTGTTGTAAAGATTAAGGGAGAAAATAAACGGAATGTATTTAAGACAACGCCTTGTAAAATGATTATTTTGATTAGATCAAGAATAATAAAAGAATAATAGAAACAATACCTAACATCTGTACAGACTTTCACATTTTACGAAGGACAGAACTATTTTCATTAGATCCCTTTAGGATCCTCCTAGATTCAGTCCAGGAAAATATTAATAACTGGATCCTCAGTGTCTCTACCTTGGCAATATTAGGGATGTAGCCAATCACAGGGCTATGAAAGATAGAGGCAGGATTCAAACTGAAGTCCTCTGAATCCAAGTCCTATGCTCTCTTCCCAATATTAGAGAAAGGAAATATCACTCCCAACTCAAAACTTTAACAGAATGAAAGGTCGCTGAAGGGATGTTTTTTTGTTTAGATGTTCTTTACTGAGTCTGGATGTCTGCATAATGTGGCTTAGATGAGGCAGTAGTTATCAGCAGCCAGTACCCCCTGCAAACTCTAAGAAGTTGAGACTCAACCACTGGAAGACAGCTTCTCACCACTGATCATGGATTCAGTCACAGAAGTGCAATCTAGAATATTTTTATTTTCTAAAGGTCTCCCAACATGGATTAGGGTTTTTTTGTTGTTCTTTGCTTTCGTTTTGTTTGCTTGTTTGATTGTTTTTAGGGAAAATCCCCAACTCCTGGTTCGGTATTGTTTATATGGTATTTAGTAAATTCTTAATGAATAAATGAATGAGTTGAAAACAAATGGGTGTGCTTACTGGTGCTGCTTACATCATCTTACAACATAACATTTTCTCCCTTTGCTTCTACTAAAATAACTAGAGTACAAGTAGATGTCCACAGCATCATGCCCTGCCCCATCCTCCACAATTGTGTTAACTGGAAAACTAGTCCCCCAGAATGTTGTGCACAAAAGAATATGCCTTTAGGAAATGTTGAGTTAAACAAATTCAAATAGGCTTTTTCACTACAGGACTTCTCAGAGCCTTTACTACACTAATGTACATTGCAAATCCTCAAATTTTAGATAGTGTTGGGGCTCCTGGGTGGCTCAGTCAGTTGAGTGTCCAGCTCTTGGTTTCCACTCAGGTCATGATCTCAGGGTCCTGAGATCAATCCCTCCATTGGGCTCTGCGCTCAGTGCAGAATCCACTTGTCCCTTTCCCTCGCCCTCTCCCTTCCCTTCTGCCCTTCCCTGCGTGCTCTCGCAAGCTCTCGCTCGCTCTCTCTCTCTAGTAAGTAAATAAAATCTAAATATATATATTAAAAAAATTAGATAGTGTCTACAGCATTTTGCAAATTATTGGATCATGCATCCCACCAGAAACAAAGCTCTTTGCATGGAGTTTCTTTCAAGTCAAGCTTTCCAGAGAACATGTGTATCTATAACAAATATACTCAGTCTTCAAAAGCAGAATCCATAAAAAATTCAAATGGAACATGAGGAATATGAAAAGGTCAAGGAGAGTTCACATTTTTTACAAAGCCAGATCCCCTACAGGGTAATTTTATTTAGATTTACTGTTTACTTTCTATTAAGCCTAATACTAGGTTTGTATAATCCTGGACAACCATTATTTTGAAGGATATGCTATGTTTATTCCACTTTGTTTTTTAAGGAAGGCTCTGGTTTGGGGGGCCTTACAAAATCTCAGGACTTTAGGTAGAAGGCCAGAGCTCCTCATAGTCAAAGTAGCTAAACTGATGATTGGAAGAGAAACAAAGGATGCTCTTGTCCTACTGGTCTTAGCACAGGGTCTCTTGGCCCATGTAAATAAAATTTCTACCAAAAGGCAAATGTTATCCAAAGACCCTTATCAGTTAATAGCAGCTTACTTAATTTACCAGGTAAGATTAAAAAAACCTAACAAGGTACTGTGGGCATGGGCCACAGAAATTATATACTTAGACGAGGACAAGAAGAGGATGACTGAAGGGTGAGGTAGGTCAGGGGAGGACAGCTGTAATTGGGCTCCTTGAAGGAGGTGAGGGGAAAGTCTTACCAGAAAGAAGGATCCAACAAAATAGGAATGAACTGTGAATTCCACTTGGTCCACTTTATACTTTAGCCTCATGGTGGCCATGATAACAGATCTTGTTTTTATTAGGTTATGTTAATCACCATACATTACATCATTAGTTTTTGATGTAGTGTTCCATGATTCATTGTTTGCGTATAACACCCAGTGCTCCATGCAGAATGTGCTCTCCTTAATACCCATCACCAGGCTAACCCATCCCCCCACCCCCCCTCCTCTCTAGTATTGGAGTTTTCATAGGAAACCAGGAGACCTTAACCTGGTTGTGTAGGTATTGCTGGCTAAAGATACAAAGATACACAGGAAAGGAAGTGATGTCCAGAAAGGACACTGGCTTTAGCACATATGAGAAGTTACTGATAGCATAAGGTCCCCAGAAGTTGCCATAGGCCTTCAAACAAAACAAAACAAAGCAGCCTTTTATCTGGTTCATCCAGAAATATCCCATCCCCCCTCTTTCTCCACTCCAGCCCAGCCTCCATCCTTACTCCGCCTTTGCCCCTAAATGAAGAGGGGATAAAAACTAGCCGGACTGTCTCCATTGCTGTGATAGATTTTCATATGGATATGAACACATGCTGTATTTGTCACTATTGCACTAAGTCTTATTTTTTCAAACTAGAGAAATACACAGACCATTTGAATAGTACGCAAATCCCCTCTGAACATAGATGGCTTATGAATCGTTAATGAAATTACTTGACCTTGAGAATTAGTCTCTTTATGGAGAGTCTTCCCTAAACTTCGAATCTGCAATTGCACACCCGAGTCCAGTTCCTTTTTGTGCTCCATGTTCCCATTAGGCTCCTTCATCCAGGCTTTTATGAATGTCCTGTGGAGGCCTTCTCTTCAGGAGATCCCTGTTAAGCACGGCTTCCCGAGGCAAAGGTATTATCTTAGGGCACCTCACTTTGGAAGATTTCCATGGGAGGTTTTAAAATGAATTAACCCTGAACAAGGCTCCACGGTGCTGAGGAAGGACACTGCTCCCAGATGAGCAGAGCTCACCACTGACCAACATGGTGAGTCCTCACCCCACTCAGTCTTGCCCACCACTCCTGAAATCGGAGCTGCCGAAATCTGCTCTTCCTTTGTCTTCAGAAGATCTAGTTTCCCCTGGATCTTTTCCAGGATAAAACCCACTCATTTCCTTGACTCGCAATGTCCTCTTGAAAACTAAGTAATGAAAGCAGATGCTCTAACTCAGACACATATTTTCCCACTCAAACATTCATCACAGCTTCCCACCCAAAGCTGAAGCATTATCTGCTGGGAAATTCACAATCTCTACAGTTCACAGAGAGGTTGGTCAGGCTGTTCTTATGGGTTCCATAACTATAACTTTCAATTAATCTAAAATGCTGTTTTATAAAGCCTTGTGTAGTCTCTGTTTTGACTCCTATAGGATATCCACAGAGAAACAGATAGGCTTTTCTTTCTGAGTACCCTGTATGCTCTCTAGTATTCATACCACTTAACAACAACAAAGATATTTCTTTTCTTGCAAGAAACACCTGCTACTTGGAGATTACTTTCTTTGGCCAGTCACAAATGAATGAATATGCTTGCAACTGGACCTCTGAATAACACCCATAAAGGCAAAATCTAAAAAAAAAAAAAAAAAATTTTCCTGCATATTCCCGATCTCTTCCTCCCCCAAGATGTGGAGGAAGAAGGACAGCATATAATTGGCAAGTCATTTCTACTTGTTTCCATAAACCAACAGGCCCTATACCTTGAATAAGACCCTATTTATAACTGTATTATCTAATATAGACCAAAATTTTCAATGTTAAAGAATCCAAAAAACAGACTGTTATAATAACCTTGTGTGTCTTATTGAGTGACTGATTCCAAAAAATAAATAAATAAAATTAATTAATTAAAAAGACTCGCACCCAGTATTTCATGTGACTGCTGTTTATCCTCCATGGCATGCACAAACTTTTTTTTTTTTTTTTAGAAATTGCGGGAAGTGTCAAGACCCTTACTTGTTACAATTTAATTTTCTGCTGCTAAGGCAATTACAGTTCAATGAATGATGATTCAAACACATCGAAGTTTTCATTACTCTTTGCTTAATTTGTCAGTTAATGCCTTTGAGTTCTATGGTTTCCCCGGCAGTCTTAACTTGCCATTAAAAACCTGTCAAGGAAACAACCCTCTGATTCCAGTGGGTTTAAAGAGTATATATCCTTTCATTGTTAAGAAAGTTAGGACTCGCTCCGCAACCAAAATATTCATACTCTAGCAATCCACAGTTAGGAAAGGCTGCAATAATTCTGGATTAGTGTTTTTTTAATACAACAGCACTGCAATAAATACCAGAAATAAGAGTTCATGCTTAAGATACTATATATCATAAGAATGTTACTTTCTATCAATGTTTCTTAGTGGTTTATGGTTACCTGATAAATGTTGGACTTTTACATTCCTCTCCATGTCCCAAGCATCTATTACATTTACACATTTTATACTTCTCTAATATTTTTGCAATACATTTTCCTGAATCGGCTGATGACATTTAATAGAATGTTTAAGACACAATATAAAACCTTAAATGCGTTTGCTTATTCTGGGGGAAAATGTGCACATAGATTGGATTTCAAATTAAAACCTACGATGGTGTACCCAACATTTCTGCTTCTGCTGTACATATTAAAATATAACTAAATGCTTCTTACGCAATACTGCAGTATCAGTACAAATAACAAGCTCTCATACTTACAAGCAAGCTAGATGATTAAGGAGCTATTAATGAAGGGAAACAAAACCACAGTGCTGGGATGTAATAGTCCATGAAATTCTTATTGGTAGAAAGAAAATCTGCAGTAAATAAATATTAACCTAAATGCTATAGAAAACATAAAGCAAATGGGAAAAATGTATTCTTTAAACTAAAATATAGGTTAAAAATTGCTGACAATGTAAGGAAAGTCTATTTGCATGCCACAGGGCTCCATCTGCTGTGGAAAATATAAGCTGCAAGAATGATTTAATATTTAATAGAAGTAGTAGCCACTGTTAATTATAATTTGCACATTTACAAATCAGCACTGATAGCAATACAAATTATGAAATATAAGGGTGTTCTGCTGGATACTAGGGAAAATAAGATGACAGACAAAGTTAATGGAGTATCCCTAACCACAGCTCTGTCAGAACACATCAGAGAACTAATCCAGTTACAAAGAGCCTGCAATGGAAAATCTATTTAAAATATTAAAATGCTGTTTGGTAAAAGCTTTTTCATAGTGCATTTTACTTAAACAGTTGCTTATTGCTCATGGGTCATTAGCTGTACACCCAGATGCATTCTGCAAACTACCATTTAAAAGAATAGTAGAAATTAAATAAGAAATATATTTCTGCAGCATTTTTTTCTTGATATATAGAAAGAATTTACTGAATATCTATCTAGTCTGGAGATGGAAAAAATAGTGTGTGGCCACGACATAAGTGGAAAGCTGTAGAATTAAGCACTACATTTTGCCTACATTGAGCCATAAAATTCAACACAACTTTTCCCTCTAGACCTGATCTTATTCCCATTTATACTTAGATGCTAATAGTGATGATACAAATCGACTCTTATTTAGTAAGAAGACAGAAATTACCATTGATTTTTTCATTAATCTTCTATTTCACCTCATTTCTCTCATCATCATATAATATGGATTAGTGGTGGAAGCATTTTATGCACAATATTTTAATAGTAACTTTTGTTCTCTAAATCATGAATACTGCTACTTTTAGCCTCTAGAATCCCTATTTTATGGAATTGATCCTTTATCCAAACTCCTTCAATTTACTATAATTAAGAAATCCTTGCTCCATGACCATTATTTTTAATGTATGCTAAAGAGGTTTCTCATCTTGCAAAAAAGAAATGTAGAACAAAGCCTATACCAGGCACAGGTTTTTAAATACATGAGCCTAAGCAAGCCAGACTGTTACAGATCACATATAGATGTCAAATTGAATGCTGTCACAGTATATTAAGAAATATTAGTACATATTTAAGTACCTACTTAAAGTATATTATCAAGGTATGAGTTGAGTATCGGCAGAGGTCAAAAACTGGTAGTCTCTGAGTCAAATACTTCTAGGAGATGTTTTCCTGGCCATCTTCTTTTTTAAATTTAAATTTTAATCTTTCAGACAGTGTGTCTACCACCTCTTGTTATCTTACTTTTAGCAACTTCATGCCTTTGCATTACCTGCCTGACCTCTGTATTATATCTGGCTTAAGGAATTATTTTACTTTTCTATTAATATGCTATTTCATCTGTTCTTGGATGTACTTGATGTATTTTTCTTTACCCAACACATCTAGGATATGTACTCACAGCTACAACCCAGTAAAGGACCCATGAGATCTAGACTTCATTAATTTGGGACCTCAACAGTGCTACAGCACTACTAAAAAAGACATTAAAAACATCTGCATACTAGCAGTAGAAACCTATTAGAAATCTGTGTGTCTTCATCAGGACTCTAGGCGGAACACATACACACTATAATAGTTTCTCCTAAGAATTGGCCCCATAGATCTGCTATCATTCGGGATGCAATTTCAAATATATACTATCCATTCATCCAGAGAAACCTGAAGCTGAAATATTATATTTGAGTGGTATCAAATTACTTGCATCCAACAGTACCCACCAGAAGCAAGTACCAGTTTTTTCTCAAGGAAAGCACCCCCAGGTTAGGCCCTCAAGATGTCCACAGAAGTTCAACAAATGACCTCATAATAAAAAAAATTACTAAACACATGAAGAAATACTCAACTATTTAGGAGGGTGAGCAGAAACAAACCATAAGTTTAAACCCCTAGGCCTTTAGAGTTCTGAACGTTATTAGTTATAAAATGTAAAGTAACTATGAATGAAATGTTTAAAAAAGAGAAAAAAATCAAGGTATGTGAACAATGAACAAGACACTATCAAAAATGACCAGTCAGATATAAAAGCTAAATAAAATATTTTGAAATAATACACACATACACACACACACACACACACACACATTGGATTTTCAAAATTAGTGGAAGGGAATTCTGATACTGATAAACTAGATATTTCAGATCATTTCATCAGCTTAAAACAACTAATAAACGTAGACATAATGTTTTAATATGTTTGAATTCATAGGAAATACAACAAGAAAGCAAAGAATTATGAAGTCAAAATTCAGAAGAAGATAAACACACAGAGTAATCAATCTACATTTGAGTCTACTTTCCTCTGTGGCTGCCTGTATTTCCAGAACAAAGAGTTGACAGAGAAGCTGAGCAGAGATCTTAACAGACACAGGAGGCTAGATGGAAAGTAATTCAAGCCCAGAACCTGCCAAGTGGGGAGGGACTGGCAAATCTCCGAGGCTTGGGAATAAGGCTGAACAAAACATAAACTAGTCTCAAATGATTTAAAGCCCTATTTGAATTAGAGTAAACCTTGATGACAAATGCCCTTAGCCACCTGTCAGAAATAAACTTTCTCTGGTGGAAAATAACATCACCCTAAGCCTCAATTTATCTCTATATCTTTTTTGATATGCAGAGATTAGGATTTAGCAATGAAAACAAAAAATAACAACTAACCATATAATTAACCAAGATAATGTAATCAAAACTTAAGAGAAATAATAGAACATAGAAGCAGATCCACAGAATCTGAATAATGGAGTTATCACCTACCAACTTAAAAATGACTATGCTTATTATGTCCATATAAATGAAAAATAAGAGTAACAATTTTAGCACAGAATGTAAACTATGTAATGGAAATTTCAGAAATGAAATATATAATTGCACATAAGAATTTCATGGCTAGAATTAACTGCAGAATAGACAGAATTAGAGGGACTACTAGTGATTTAGCATATACAAATATATCCAAGATATACTAGGAAATATATCAATATATCAATAGAAATACCAATGTCAATAAACAAAAATACATTAATAGAAAATACCCAGGATAAAGCACAGAGAGGAAAAAGTATAGGGTGAAAAGCAGAAGAGAGTATAAGAAATATTGTCAATGCAGTTAAAAGGTTTAATCTATGTCTAATTAAAGTCCTAGAAGAGTTGATGGAAAGAAGTTGAAATGTTATCTGAGAAGATAATAACTGAGAATGTTTTAAAACTGTTGCCATTAAGCCATATTTTCAAAAAGCACTACAAACGTCAAGTGAGATAAATATTAAAAATACCATATCCAAGCATACCACAGATGCTATAAGCAGCTGGAGAAAAACGATACTCACCTTCAAATGAGCATCAATGAGACTAACATCTGCCTCCCCGCTCCACAAGCTCTCACACCACCCGCCCCCACCCCGCCACACACACACACCCTCAAACCCAGAAGGCAATGGAAGGATTTTTCAAAATGCAAAAATACCTACTACCATAAAATTTTATACCCAATGGAAAGAATCCTCAAAAATGAAAACTAAATAAAGACATTTTCAGAAAACAAAAAATTCAGGTCTGAAATAAATAAAATATAAAAAGGTATTCTTTAGGAAGCAAAAGAAGATTCCATAAGTCATTGAGAAAATATTTCTAAATGCCTAAGTAAGTTGAGAAATATACCAAATTCATAGAATAGCCTATCATAGTTTAGCAGCTTTCCTCAAAATTAATCTTAGAGACAATAAAATTCCACTCAAATTCCAAACAAGATATTTGAGAAATTTAACAATTTTTTTTTTTTTTTAAGATTCTATTTACTTGACAGAGAGAGAGACAGCAAGAGAGGGAACAGAAGCAGGGGAGTGGGAGAAGGAGAAGCAGGCTTCCCGCCGAGCAGGGAGCCCGATGCGGGGCTTGATCCCAAGACCCTGGAATCACGACCCGAGCCGAAGGCAGACGCCCAACGGCTGAGCCACCCAGGTATCCCCTGAGAAATTTAACAATTCTAAAATGTATATGGGCAAAGCGCTAAGAACAGCCAAAACATTCCCAAAAGAGGTGGTGGCAGGATCAAGATAAGTGTTATATTCCTACCAGAAATCAAGGTTTATAATTAAGCTGTATTAAGCCAATTACGTATTTGGACAAATATACAAAAACCAATCAAAAACTATAATAAAAGGCAGTATGCCCGGCAGTCCCGTAGATCTGTGTCTTGCTTCGACAGCGCTCGGACAGGAGAGTCCCAGGACCCCGTCTCCCAGCCCCCCACCACCCTGCAACCTCTTTTCCAGTCCCAACCTTGGGAACCATCTCCTCGGCCACCCTCTGCCCCCGGGACCAGCCAACACGGTGTTCTGCGCTTCGCTCCTGGTAGTGGATCGACCACGAGCCCCCAGACCTGTCAGAGTGACTCCCCCCACCCCCCGGGTGGAGGCCACCCAGCCGTCCCCCGCCGGGTCAACACGCTCCCGGGGCTCCCGCACCCACCTCTCTCTCCACCGCCAGGACGAGGCTCCGCGGGGCGGCCCGCTCCTCCAGGGCTGGCCGACGCCAAGCCAGCCGACTTCTCTCGAAGATGCGAACCAGCGCGGCGGCCGGCCTCTTTCCGGCCGCGCAGCAGAAGCCGTCTCAAGTCGAGGGGCGCAGAGCCCCGGACGCCACGCGAGCCCCCAGCGGCCTGGAGCGGCCCCTGAAGCCCGCCCTTTACCTGCGGGCCTGGCTTCCGCCCGCGCAGGCGCCCGTCTCTCAGGCTGCCCGCAGAACGGCCGCCGGGGGCCGCAGGTGAAGCTCATCCCGAAGGTGGCGACCACCTGACTCACCTGGCAGGCTGGCGGCCCCAGGCTGGGCCCGGGCGGGCGTCTCTTCCAAACGCCCATTCTCCAGCACGGTTAGGAGCCTCCAGAGCCCAGCAGGCTTTGAGGGGCCCTCTGGCAACCCCCCTGGTGTCAGGGCCTGTGGCTGAGGGTGTCCCTGCAGCGGCTAAGCAGCTTGTTGACCACCCCGAGCCCTCTCCCAAGCCTGGACCCAGTGGATACAATAAACCTTTTTGCCACATATAGAGAGAGAAAGAGAACAGAAACAGGACCACATATACCCACATGTGACAATGATATTGCAGACAATTGAGGAAAGAAAAAGCTAGTCAATCAATTGTATTAGGAAAATTGATTATCCATTTGGAAAAAATAAAATTGGATCTCTACATTATACAAAAGTATATTCTAGACATATTAAATACATATATGTGAAAAGCAAATCTCAAAATTTTAGAAGAAATAGAAGAGAATATCTTTATCACCACTGGTAGAGAAGGATTTCTTGAACAAAAACCCCAAATCTACTAACCATATAGGGCAAAACTGATAAGCTTGACGATGCTGGTATTAAATGATTAGGAGAACATTTCCTCCCCAGAACATACTGACTATAGGCTCACTTTCAGAAGCTAGTGACCTATCTTTACTCATTCCATATTTAAGCTGTATTTACCAAAACTACTTCAGTATGTTTTCACATCTGCTTTTTTCCAGTTGTATATCTTATTTTATCATGTTTTATGTTGACTTGGTGGAACACTCTATCTTTTCAAAAAAAAGTTGACTCTTTACTTAATAAATTATTAGCATATATTCCTCACCCCCCAAAAATAATTAGCAAAATATTTCATTAAAAAGGTTAAAACAAACAGACATTGGTAACATGTAACCGAAAAAGTTTACTGTCCATGATATATTTGAAAATTCAGCAAATCAATAAAGGACAAATAACCCATAGAAAAAGAGCAAAAGATAGAAATAGATATTTCACAGTAAAGAACACACAAATGGTGAATAAATATTTTAAAAGGTTCACAATTGCATTAGCAACCAATGAAAGGCAAATTAAAGCTTCAATGTGATGTAGTTTTATCTCCATTAAGCCAGCAAAAATTAAAAAGCCTCAGTATTGAGTAATAAGAGTAAGCAACAGTGGTGTATGGAATTTTTTTAAAAACTTGAAATCACTGGTATAGATTCTGCTGAAGTTTTGAAAAAAATATAATGTGTTTCAATAAAATTGCCAGCCCCAGAGGTTGCCAATGTGTTGTTTATTGTCATTGTAGTGACGGCACCAAATCCCTGGAATTCTTTGGTGGTCTTCCAGCAGATGCTATTCTGAATGAGTCAGTGCTAAGGCAGTAATTTAAAATAATTCTGTGTGCCAAGTAATAAATTATCAGAACTATGTCATCTCAACTTCAACTTTATTCAGCCAATGGTAAACAAATTTGCTTGAATCTTTTCCTTGGATTTATAGAAACAACTGTTGGAGGCATATACGGTAGTTAAGAACACTTATTAAATTTTATCTGTTAAATGATATTTAATAATTTAAAGCTTCTTTGTAGGCAACACAAATGAGTTACAAATTTTAAAAAGTATTGTTCCTATACTAACCATAAAATTATCAGCTAAGCTCAAAGAATGAGACTCAGAAGAAAGAGTCAGCTTCATGTTTAGGGCAATGTATGTTTAGGGCAACGAATGAATCACATCAACTGCTTGGCTCCCTGGATTCATTGTCTGGAAATACAGTGTCAAGGCCACCAAAAAAAACCCACTTCAAGTCTTTTGAAAAATGGTAGACTTGGCGACTCTGCATATTGGTGGCCTTAATTTTTTCATCTGCTAAGTAAAGATATCACTGCATTGCTTTCCCATGGTTGTTATGAAGACAAATTAATAACTTGACAAATACGAAGTGCCCTGTGCATGCTAAGCATCAGTATTTGGGGAAGCAAATGCTTAACTGAAAGCCTAAAAACTAGGTGGTTTTTTTCATTTGTTCCACACTAGGCAATATGACAATTAAATATTTAAAAAGGATGCATGGAATGCATTACTGGTTCCCTTTTCACTTTGGGACTAAAATGAAGTAAAGGATTCCATTCTTGGCATAAATCAATTCAAAACAACTTCCAAGACATCTACCAAAATTTGCCTAATGTTCTTAGGAAAATATACATTCTTTACAACACAGTAGAAAGAATATTCAATATTCTTTCCTCTCCTTCCCTTCCCAGAATTCTATTATTAATTTATTAATCTAATCAATATTTTGTCCAACTTTCTCTACTAAGAGAAAACACAAAGTAAGACTGTGTTTGGATTTGGCATGGGAAGAAAATTCCCTAAAATCAAGATGTCCTATATTTATGAGAGTTCTTCCACCTATTATTCCTAATAGTAGATATTCCTTAAATGTGTACTGGTTTTTCTATGAGGCCTTCCCTGTTAATCCAGGCTTCAGTTCTGTGCCATATAATTTATCACTTAATTATTGGTTATTGTATGATCAAAAACCTTCATATTTTACTTATCTTTGCACTCTTGCTGCCTTTGCAGTATTTAATTTGATTTAATTGAGGAAGGAGGAAAAAAAGAAGGCAGGAAGGCAGGCAGGAAAAAGGAAGGAAGGAACAAAGGAAAAAAGGAAGCAAGGAAAGAAGAAATGAAGAAGGAAGGAGGGAGTGAGGGAGGGAGGGAAGGAAAAGGGAGGAAGGAAGGAAGAAAAGGGAAAAGGGGTAAAGTCTCATCTCTTCATCTAGATTATAAACTCTGAAAAGTCAGAAACCACCCGTTGTGCACTGTTGGTTTTTTTTTCCCTATAGACTCCTCTCAATATTGAATCCCACATAAGGACTAAGAACAAACCTTTAGAGACCACTGAGGCTGGAGTTGAGATCATCTATGGATGGATATAAGTGGATACAAGGGGATAATAAGAAAAAGTTGAATGAATTAAAGTATTACAGCAGGTTGTTAGAAGACGTGCAAATCTACAAGGCAGTGAAATAGCTCTCTAGGCATCCTGAAACAGTTTTGACAGAACTGAGAGCATATTGAATCAATCTGTAAGATACTCAGCTGCTGACACAGAGGAAAAGGAAAGGTTACTCCTGCAGATTGATTAGCTAGTAGGTTCTATACCTGGTGAATGAAAAGAGGTACTAATGAGCCCAAAGTAGAAGGAAATCTTTTTCCTGGAGTTAAAGTTGGGGAGAAAGGTCAATGAAAGAAATGAGGTGAACCAGGAGGGCCAATCAATTGCAGGTCACAGTGGATCAATTAAAGCCCCATCTTCAAGACCCCCAACCAGAAACTCAGAGTCAGCTCTATCCCCTCTTTTTCCCTCACTCCCCTATAGGTCCCAAGACCCATCAATTTTAATCCTGAAATCAGTCCTTTCCACCCTATTCATACCACCACTGCCTTAATTTAGGCCTCATTTCTTGCTTGAAAATTGTAATGGCCTTTTAACTAATCTCCATGCCTTCAGGCTCACTCTCTCATCCTAACTGCTGCAAGAATTACTCCTGTAAATCACAGACCTGCTCATGTCACAGTCCTAGACAAAGGCCTTTGATGGTTCTTAAATTACCTACTAGATACACTTCTTGGCATGGCATTGGAGATTCTTCATGATCAGACTTCAACATATTTTTCCAACATCACTCTCTACTGTACTCTAACACGCACTCTATTCACCACGAGTGACTTCCTGAGCTCCTATACCTCTTGCTTTTGCTGGAGTTTTTCCCTCTGCCTGAAAATCCCTTTCTCCTCTCTCTACTTGACCTACTTCTATTATCATTTAGGGCTAAGCTGAAATGGCAAGTTCTTTTCAAAGATTTTCCCACTTCCTCAACCTCTTTTCCAAACACAGATTGTTTCTTCCATCTTTGTACTTCCATACTACTTTTCCCACACATCTTATTTTGTACCTATTGAATTGTCAGTGCCCAAAGGTTCTCAGTAAGTGCTAAATGAATCAGTCATATATAAAACAGGTTCACTATTGAGAAGTACAATTTGACAATACAGGAAATGATGATTATCCTCTCAGCTATTGAGTCCCTCTTACATGGAGTCCTATATATCTCTCTAAAACAATGCAACATGTACAATCAGAATATACATATGTATTTATCAGAATATATATGTTTATAAATTTCTATGATAATATATTTTGATAATTTTTCATTCATAATCTTTATCATTCTGAAACATTCAAATATGCAGCAAGCCTACACTCACTTATCCATCCCAAAAATATTTGTACCAGGCACTGTTCTAGGCACTAGGATTATACTGAGGAATAAGACAACAGAGGTACTGTTGTTAAATTTTATGTTGTAGTGGCAGTAGCATTGACAGACAATAAGTAAACAAATAATCTTAGATTTTAATAACATGCTAAACACAACAGGATAATGTGATAGAGTCGCTAGGTAAGGGTAGGGTTAGGAAAGCGCTTTCCAAAGAGTTGAAATTTGAATAGAGGCTTAAATGGTGAGAAGGAGTCATCCATGAAAAGACATGGCTAATGAGCATTTCAGACTGAGGGAACAGCAAGTGCAAAGTCTCTGAGGAGGCAATGACCATGAGTTCGAAGATGAGAAGTTGACTGGTTGGTGCTCAGTAGAAGGGGAGCAGGGAGGTTGAGGAGTATATGGAGGCCATATAATGTAGGACCTTATAAGCCATGAGGGGAATACTTAATTTTATTTTTAGTCAGAAGGGACACCCGGGAGATTCCATTGTAGATCATTAAATTTTTGACTAATCAAACTGTAACAAATATCGCTTTAAAAAAACATGTGGTGTATGTATAGGTGCCTGAATTATTTGCTCAGCACAGTGGTTTTTAACTTCATTGGTATTGCTGCATGTGTCAATTATTAGTCTCTTTTTATTTCAGAGTAGGATGGTTAGTTGTTTTAACCAATGAACATTTGCACATTTCTAGTTTGGAGCTAATAAGAAAAACCTACAATAAGCATTCGTATAAAAGTCTTTGCGTGTTTCTGTTCTATCTAGATGTTTCTATTTCTACTGAATAAAAACCTAAGAGTTGAGTTTCTGTGTTAAGTGAATATATTTTATAAGACATTAACAAACTGTATTCCAAAGTAGCTGTACCAGTTTCTATTCCCATCACCAATATATGACAATTCTGATTATTCCCTACTATTGCCATTCATGTATGTAGAGGTACCCAGTGTGGTATTAATTTACATTTCCCTAACAGCTAAGGATGTCAAACATTATTTCATGTATTTATTGGTATTTTGTATATCTTCTTTTGTTTGAAGTATTCTCAAATGTTTTTCTCATTTTAAACTGGATTTAACTTAATATTGAGTTTTAAGAGTTTCTTTTATGTATTCTGCATGTAAATCCTTTAGCAGCTGTATGTATTGCAAATACATTCTCCTAGTCAATACCTTGCCTTGTCATTGTCTTAATGGTATGTTGTAAAGAGTAGATGTTTTTAGTTTTGATAAAGTCCAATTCATCACTTTTCTTTTAGTTTATGCTTTTAGTATCCTATATAAGAAATCTTTACTTATCTCAAGTTGGTGAATATTTCTCTTTTGAGAAATTTCTCTATTTCTAGAAGATTCACAATTTTTTATGTTTAGGCTATGATTTCTTCCAAATTATTTTATTTCTTTTCTTCTACCTAATTTGGATTTAACTTTCTTTTTCACTTCTAGTCTCTTAAGGTGACATTTTGGATCCTCATATTTAAACTTTTCTTCTTTTCTAATATGCTCATCTAAAGCTATAAATTTCCCCTGACGCATGGTTTTAGCTACTATAACTTTTCTTCAAAGTACTGCTTTAGGTGAAAATTTGGTACATTGCTTTTTCATAATCATTTAGTTCAAGATATTGTAAAACTCCCTTTTTTTTAAAGGTTTATTTATTCATTCTAGAGAGAAAGAGAGTGTGTGACACGTGCCCACACACACACAAGTGGAGGGGGAGGGGCAGAGGGAGAGACTCTGCAAGCACACTCCCTGCTGAGTGTGGAGCCTGACACAGGGCTCCATCTCATGACCCATGAGATCATGACCTGAGAGGAAACCAAGAGTCAGACACTCAACTGGCTGAACCACCCAGGCGCCCTTAATTCCCTTTTAATTGCTTACATGACCCATGGGTTAATTGGAAGTGTGTTGTTTAATTTCTAAATATGTGGGGATTTTCTAGATATCTCTGTTATTAATATCTAATTTAATTCTATTATGGTAAAAAAAACATACTGTTTGATTTAAATCCTTTTAAATATATGAAGATAGCCCCAGAACAGCACTTGCAAAGGATTTGTATGATACTGTTGTTGAGTACAGCAGTCTACAAATGTCAATGAGGTCAGGTTAGTTGATACTGTTTTTCAGGATTCCTATATCACCGATTTTCTGTCTAGTTATTCCATCGATTGCTCAAAGAATGTTGAGATCACCAATTATTATTGTGGATTTTTTCTATTTTCACCTTTCAGTTCTATCAGGTTTTCTCCATGTATTTTGTAACTGCTATTAAATGCATATACATATAAGATTATTTTATTTACTTAACCAACTGACCTTTTTAATATACCTCCAAAGCTCCATTAATATTTCTTATCCTGACATCTACATTGTCTGATATGAATAAAGCCACTCCAGATTTGTTATGCTATTTTCATGGTGTAACTTTTCTATTATTTTACTCTAACTTACTTGTGCATTTCTTATAAATGGGATTTAGCCATCCTTTGATTTTTTTTTTTTATCCAATCCTTGCCTTTCAATAGATATGTTTTGGCTATTTATATTGATTGTAATTTTGATATGGTTGGATTAAGGTCTACCATCTTTCTATTTGTTGTCTGTTCTTTTTTCCTTTTTTCTTTTAATTCCTTCTTTTGGAAAGAGTGAGTTGTCTTTTGAGTGTTCCATTTCATCTCCTCTTTTAATTTATTAGGTAGACCTAATAAACACAAAAAACTTTTTGTTTTATTTTTTCTTGTCAGTTGTTGTTCTAGGGTTTACAATATCATCAATTTATCACAATCTACCTTCAAATAATATTATGGTACTTCACAAATAATTTAAGAACTAGACAGCTGTATTTTTCCATTTCCTATGCCCCATCCTTCTTGTAATACATTTTACTTCTATATTTGTTAAACTACTCAATGCATTGTTTATTAAAGAAAAATTTTAAGTGGAAAAAAAACCTTTATATTTACCTATATATTTACTATTTCCAGTAATCTTCATTGTTTTATGTAAATTTGAATTTCCATCTTGTATTATTTTTTCTTCAGCCTGAAAAATTTCCTTTAACATTTCTTATAAATATATATTCTAGCAATAAATTATTTCTTTTTTACTGTCTCAAAATATCCTTATTTAGTCTTTATTTTTGAAAGCTATTTTTGCTTGATATGGAATTCTATGATGCCCACTGTTTTTGTTTTGCTTTGTTTCATTTTGTTCTGTTTTTTTTTTTATGGTGTTGTTTCCCCCAGCATCTTAAAGATGCCATTCCTTTAAAAAATAAAATAAAAAAATAAAATAAAATAAAGTAAAATAAAATAAAATGTCATTCCTTTGTCTTCTAGTTTGTGTTGTTTCTGATTATTCACGTTTTTGCCTGTATAAGGCATGTTTTCTTTTATTCATCTGGCTGCTCATAGGTTTTTCTTCATCATTGATTTTCAGCAAGTTTATTATGATATGCCATGGTAGAAATTTCTTTGTATTTACTTGGCTTGGATTTTGTTAGGCTTCTTGGACCTGTGTGTTCAGATTTTTGCCAAATCTGGAAAATTTCAGCCATATTTTAAAATAGTATTTCTGCCCCACTCTCCACCTTTTCTGGTATGCCAATTAAATATATGTAAAATTACTTGACATTGCCCACAGGTCTGAAAAGCTATGTTAATTTTTTTTTCCAGCCTCCAAATTCACTGGTGTTTTCTTCTTAAATGACTAATTTGTTCTTAAATCCATTGAGTGAATTATCCATTCTAGATACTGTATTCTTTTTTACCTCTAGAAGGTTCTTTTTTCTTTGTTATGCTTTCCATTTCTCTACTTATTCATGTTCTTATTTCCTTTAAATTCTTGACACAGTTATAATCAGTAATTTAATTTCCTTATCTGTTAATTCCATCCTCTCTCTCATTTCTGGACCTATTTTTACTGTTACGGTTTACAGTATCTTGCTTTTTCCTGTCATATATTTTTGGTTGGAAGTTGAACATTGTGGATGTTATGATGTTCGGTCTCCAGGTTTTGTTGTTTGCCTTTGAAAAATGTTAGTCTTAGACCTGGTAAGCAGCTAAATTACTTGTAGATCAGCTTGGTTCTTTGGAGGCTTGTTGTTTTGTCGTTGTTGTTTTTAGGGCAGGTGTAGAGTAGTCTTTACTCAAGGGTTAATTTGTTCTTACTCTTAAGGCTTGGGATTCCTGGTATCTTTATCAATCTTTATCACACACTTGAGTGTGCCATGAGGTTTCTCTACACTGATTGGTTGGATATCAAATGGCCCCTCCCTGTTGAGCTCTGGGAGTTTTTCTGTTTGTAATTCCTTGGTAGTTGTTCTTTCCCAGTAATAGTCCTTTGCCAAGGACTTTGTGGAAGTCTTGCCCTGTACACATGGAACTTACTATTCAGCTAAAAACTCAAGGATACTCCACTTAGGTGTGTGAAACTCTTTCTCGGCATAGCTCCCTAATCTTCAGTACTCTGTCCTACAAATTTTGGTTGCTTCAGCTTCCCCAAACTCTGATTTCTATCTCAGCTCAGCAAGACCACTGGGTTCTGCTTGGTTTCCCCTCCCTTTGCTGTGGTGTGGTAAATGTTTCTAGGGAGAAAGCAGGGTTATCACAGAGCTTGCCTTGTTTGTTTTCTACCTTTCATAGACCATGTGTGCTGCTTGTTGTCTAACATCTGAAAAGAGTTGTTTCACACATGAGCCCACTTTTCTAGTTGTTTACTTATTGTTTATGACAGGAAAGCTAGTCTAGTACCAGTTACTCCATCATGGCCTGAAGCAGAAGTTCATCCATGGATAAAGATAATAAATATAGCTCTGAAATTACATCTCACAACATAAAAGTAATTCTCAATCCCCACAACTAATAACGCTACATCAGTAAGGGTGTCCTGGGCCTAAAATAAGCTTGTGTTAGGTTACGAGTAATTTCTGGCACACCTGCTGCATTTTAGTTTACTCCTCCATGTTCAAGACAAGATATCAGAATACCAGTGAGGAAGAATAACGTTATGGAATGAATAAATATGAATCTAGTTTTCACTCTACCTATAACATAACTCACAATTAATTGCAAAACATCAGGGTGTCCAAATACTAGTGTTAAGAACTACTATTAATTTAAAGGTAAAAACCCAGCTCTAACACTTAGAATACATAACTCTTAAAATCTGGCTTCCAGCAATGTCTTCAGCCTCATCTTTCTCTAGTCTATCTTACCCATACCATGTTCCCACCTCAAAGAATTTCACATCATTCCCAGAATGTGTCATACCTGCTCAACTCAACACCTTTACACATGTTGCTTCCTTCATGTCTAATTTTTGTTCTGCAAGTCAATCCTTATCCTGCTTTCAAGACCCCAAACCTTGAATTAATAATTAATCTAGTGTTAAAACTTTCTTTGCCTGCTTTCTATGTGTCAGGGACTCTTAGAACTCTTCACATGTATTAACCCATTTAAAACTTACAGTAACATTTTTTGCTAACTTTAAAGATAAGGAAATTAAGTCTTAGAGAATTTAAATACTTGTTCAAGTTTACATAGCTAGTAAGGAGGAATCAACAATATAAATCCAGATCTGTATGATCCCAGAACATGTGTTTTTAACCAGTACACTTGTCATTCTTAAATTTTTGTTACATGTTAGAATTACATGGGGAATTTTCAAAAAAGCCCCATACCAGTTAAATCAGAATTTCTGGGAATGTGACTCAGACATTAGCCTCTTTTAAAATCCTGCTGATAATACCAATGTGTAGCCAAATTTGAGAAACCATGTACTACCCTATACTTTTTTCTGCAAATGAATTTGGTATTGGTCAATGAAGTCCCAAGGATGTAGCCAAAACCAAGTTTATTATACTGGGATTTAGCATTTACCAAATGATTACTGCTTATATCATGTGGAAGGACATGGGGGAGGTAAAAATCAATGGCTCAAAGCAGTAACAAACCCAAGCACCAGGCAACTGTTGAGTAATTGAATATCAAAAGTCTACCATTAAAGCAATAATAAAATATGCCTGGCTTGTTATTGTAGTTGGCTGATTCTGTCTAAGTTACTGTTCCCTAGGCATTGCAGGATGCCATAAAGTAAATAAGAGACATTATAAAATTGCTTTGTAAGTATAAGTACAGAATATAATAGTGCTATATTATAAAGTACAAGCATTGAGCACTGCACAATATTAATAACCTTTGAGGGAAAGGGTGAAATCTGGGCTCATGCTCATGTCAGAGAAATCTACATTCACCCATCCATAATTATTGAGGAACATAGCATTTATATATCAGATGAGAACATGATTCCTTTAAATCTAGTGTCCTAGCTGTGTCCAAGAATAGCCTATGCCCAGGGATTCAGTAGCACTCAACACACACCCACACACACCCACCTCCCCCACCATACACACATTATGTTTCTAGTGACTTGCTTAGAATAGAATTCTTCCAGGCCCCAGTAGGAAATCAGATTCAGGATTAGAAATAATGAAATTTGATTAACCCCCTAAATTTGTTTGTATATTTGCAAATACAAATGTGTCTAAACTCCGCTTCTGTTTCAAATTCTGTGATACGGAGGTTATTTAGTATTACCAGTGTTCAACCAAGATGACACTTTTTAATATCACAGGTAATAAGACACTTTTCCTATAGAGAGTAAAGTTGCTTTTGAGAAACTTAAGTATTTCTTGACTGTTGTTTTGTTTTGTGAAAAAAAAATATATATACTAAAGTTCAATAGTAAAATAGAATATTTTAAATTTATTGCACTTTATCAATATGCTTCTAACATCCCCATTTTCCAACTGGGGAATATATCTGTCACATCAGAGTAGAATACGTTGCAGTGACAAACAATCCCCAAAGTAATGGTGGTCTAAAACAACAATGGGTTACTTCTCAAACACACAACATCCGCTGCCGATCAGCATTGCAGACTTTATGTTTATCTTCCACGCAGACTTGAGCTGATGGAGGGGCTCTTGAAAGGTGCTGGCACCCAAACCAAGAGGAAAGAGAACATAGTTGACTACTCCCTGACTCTTTAACCTTTCACCCAGAAGTCACTTCTGTTTTCATGTCTTTGGATAAAGGAATCAAGAAAATTCCACCTACCAAGTGTCTAGAAAGAGAACCAGAAAAATTTGGTAAACAAATAACTACTGCAATCTGCCCTTCTGATTTTCAAACATTTTATTCATTCTTATTCTTGTATATGAAACATACTCAAATCTACCCAGGAGAAACAACTCAAAAATTTCATACGATTACAGCATCAAACTCAAAGCCCAGAATCTTGGAATAATGCACAGTGGTCTCCTTATCATTTATCAACACTCCATCCAGGAAAGAGAAAGCAAAGGACACACAGATCTCTTATCTACTCAAGTCTAAAATCCTGGGCAGATGTTTTAAGGGTGCTTATCCTGGAGGTAGGAAATACTCCTCAATGAGGCGCTGATTGCTTCCTTGTTCACTGTGGTCCTTGGGTTTGTCTTCTAGAAGTTTATTCCTCTCCATTATACTCTTTGGCCACATATAAAATGGGCATCAGGGAATATGCCCACCTCTGGAGCTGTGCAGCTTTTCAAATCACTTCTTGACCTCAGACAATTGTAACTCCAAGAGTCATTTTAAATCATGAGGGTTTTTGTAGGCTTGTCATTCTTTGGAGTATAAGATCCTTAAAAACTTAGTAGGCCTCTTATCAATTTTATTACAGTAATTTTCATATACCAGTAATTATAGCTCTTTTCTAGACAGAATTCTCAGATTTGCTATATTCCTTTACTTTATTGCCACACCCACCTCTCTTTCTCGTCTTAACTGCTGATACTTTGGGAATATCAGGTTTCTCCAGGAGATCCACAACTTCAATATCTTTTCTCTTAGCCCTTTTTGTCCAATTGAAAGTATTTGCTGACTGAAACTTGATCCATCCAGAGGTTTTAACAATATGTGTCCCTTGCAACAATTGTAAGAATTTTTCATTTTTATGCTTTGCTGTTTGAATTGAAAGCAATTATGCAAGTCTCTGAGTTTTTGGACTCTCTATTCCTTTTCATTCCAGCTTGCAAATATGCAAAATCTTTTAATGGAGTAAATTAGTCTTTCTTGTAATGCCTTGTCAAACACACCCAATGAAGCCAATCCATGCTAGCCAGCCCCACATATTTTAGGTTATCTGTTAGGGCAGCACCCCAAATTCTAGGTATCAATTCTTATGTCAGTCAGGGTAGACTAGCTTATGCTAAAGTCAAAAGCAACTCCAAATCTTAATGGATTAAAAAAAGGGGGGGGGGGGGGCTATGGGAGCTTTTGCTTGTTCACGCTACATAGCCGGTGCAGATTGTCAAGGATAACTGCTCATTGTTGTCATTCAGGGTCCCAACCACTATTTGAAAAGCTGCTGGTCACCACTCCAGGCTTCAAGAGAGAATACGCTGAATCACACACCGGCTCTTTAAGCATCCACCCAAAGTGACATGCATCACCTAAGCCAAAGCAAGCCATACCTAAGTCCAAGAGGGTTGGAAATGCAGTGCTACCATATGCCAGAAGGAGAACTAGATACTTGATGAACAACACTGAATATCACAGAGGAATACTTAAAGAAAAAGATTTAGCAACTTAATAAGTGATAAAATAACTCAGCAAATCAAAGGAAGAAATTTCCTTCCCATTATCAATTTACACTTAAGAGAGTTCCTAGATTATAGACACTATACAACACCAATAAAATGTGAAGAAAGTCTTCTAACAGCTTCCATTCAAAAGAAAATCATCAAAGCACTAATATATTTTAGCAAAAATAATCTTTTCATTCCCACATCTTTTATTTACCAGAGAACAGAACTTAATCTGGAAAAGTTTCTTGGAGAAAGTGATTTGGAGCTTAGATTTTTTTTTTATTGCTTCTGAATGGTCTATCTCAGCAGGCTAGATAGCCTCCTGAGATAATGTGGGCTGCGCACACGCACACACACACACACACCTGGGATGGGCTTAGCACAGAAGAGAAATTAATGCTTTACTTAGGTATAACCTTGGGCGAGTCACTTGTTATTACTTGCTAAGCCTTCTTAGTCATAAATGTTTGACACCCACCTACACTTCAGGGATGTTGGAAGGGTTAGTGAGGTAATGTTGAGAAGTGCCTTGAACCATTAAACACCAAGGTGCTAGAGCTGATTGAAGAGATCATCTTTTTGAATAAGACTCAATAAACTCATTGCTTGTTCCTCTACTAAAAAATATTAACAGGAGCTACAAAATGCCACCATTTAGCAGAATTAGCAGACTTTTCTTTAACATACCTCAACTGCATAATCAGTACAATTATGTCCCATTATCCTGCCTTTCCTCAAGCTGTTCAGTACCTAAAAGCTCTTCAAGCTTTACTATTCAAAAGCTGAATATGGGCCATCAATTTCTCCTTCTGTGCTGCTTCCAGTTACCACAGCCTGAAGAGATCTTCAAAGAAATAGTTATTCACCTGGCACTCACTCCCATCAATAACTCATTACTGCCACAGTCCGCAAAGTCAACTGGATTGTGTTTATAAGACTCAAAGGTGGAGCAGAGAAGGAGGGGTGTGCCACAAAACTTCATAAGCAGTGCCAATGCCCATCTGGCTTGACCTTAACTTTTCACGTCTCAGTTCGATTGCCCATTTACTATACGCTCCTCAGCCTCTTTTTAATGCCTCGTTCCATTATACTAGTCTTAGTGCCTGGAGTAACTGTCTTATTAAGAACTTATTCATCAATTATACACCAATGTATTCACAAATGTGATTCTTTTTTCATTTAAAAGTAATTTTTTCTCAAGCTGTTAGGATTAAATTAGAGAAAATTGTATAGTTTTGTGTGATTACTCAAGCCCCAAGCCTACCAATACCAAGGATAATATCAATCCTTAACATATGACTTAGTATGTAGTTAACCAAATATTTATCATCATATTGATGCATAATATCTAACAATGGATTATAAATTTATAGAGAATGAGACTATGACAAAATGTCTTTCACACCAAAATAAACAATATATTTTTTTCATTGAAAATATACTTCAAGGTCAAATGAATCTCAAGGTTATCTTTATAAAACTATCATTATACCATAGATAGAGGTGGCTGATTAATTTTGTTAGTGGCCCAAATTAATGATTTTCCGGTATGAATACCTCTTGCTCTCCCATTTTAGAAGCTCCTCCTACCCTGACCCTGGCTGCAGTCATGTGACTTGCCTTGGCCAGTTGGACAGGAACAAACTTAACACTAGCAGAGACTTGAAAAAGTACTTGCACCTTTTTATTTCCTCTCTTGCTCTTCTGCCCTCACCACGTGAACATTCCCAGGCTAGCCCACTGTGGATGATACATGTGGCATAGAGTCAAATCAACCCAATTTTCCCAGCCAGACCCTCTGATGTGTCAGAGAATGTAGATGCCTTGATGAGCTGCTACTGGCCATAGGTAGCCTCATCAATTCCAGTTCAGATCAGGAGAGCCATGAGTCAGCCTGCAGACCCATGAGTAAAAATATTTACTGTAGTATGCCATTCAGGTTTTGAGGTTGTTTGTTACATAACATTTTTGTTGCCATAGATAACTGATACACGAAAGTATTATTAAATAGGTATTTCAGATTAACAGAATACCAGGCAATACAGTTCACGATGCCCAAAATTAGCCTTGAAATTGTCAATACAAAATTCTCTTGTAGAGTTACATAGTAACATATTATGAAATTTCTGAGGAAAAAAATATTAATTTAGAATGTTCTTTAAATGTCATTTTACAATATTGAGCAAGCAAACATCACCCTGAAAGTCATTTCACTCCCTTCTTTTTTTTCTATGAAAATAGATATTTTTTATATGAAATAGATATGCATGCAAAGCCAAGAGGACAATTTGAAGGAATGGGAAGAACCTTAATGTGAAGTTGTTCAAAGCTGAGCAGTGAGGGCAGCTATAAACCAACTATACTTCCCCTGGGAACTCAACACCCTAGATCTAGCTAGAAATGAGAATGGCTGTGAAGGGGCCCCAGAAAACTTCTCTGACAGCCTCTCAGACTGAAGGGTGTGTATACTTCCTCATCTTAGAAACAGTTAGTTATGCTCTCCCCCGCACTGGGGCTCCTTAAACAACAAAATTCTACTCAGTGCTCAGAATTTTTGCCCTTCAGAAGCTCTGAAATGGAACATTCTAATACCAAGTCACCAAACCGTTAGTGGTTATCCATGGAGTGCAGGACATCACACAAGTCTAGCAGCCTGCCAAACCACATCAAAGACTTGAATTTGATAGTAAGCAACATTTCTTGGACTTTGAACAGTACCTGCCTTCAAATTTGAGTTGCTGTCTTGGGAAAGTAGGTGTCTTGGATGTCCTCTCAGTCAGGAGCTGCAATGACTTGGAGGAGCATTTCTTTCAAAGTAAGATGAATGAGGGGCACCTGGGTGGTTCAGTCAGTTAAGCGTCCAACTCTTGATGTAGGCTCAGGTCTTGATCTCAGGGTCGTGAGTTCAAGCCCCAGGTTGGGCTCCGCAATGGGCATGGAGCCTACTTAAAAAAATAAAATAAAATAAGATGAATGATGTGATTGCTCTGTCATGCTTATCCACTTGATACCAAAACCTTCATTCAAGATATTCAAAATCCCCCCTCTGATTGTCTTACAGTTAAATCTCTTCTCCTCTGAACAAGTCACAGATACCAGCCTACTTATCCCTGTGAAGAAGTCTGTGTTGGTCTTTAGGTTATAGTGTAAAGAAAGAAAACCAGAAATATAAAGCATTTTACCCCTGAAACAAAATAAAAGCAACATTCAGACAGGAATTTGGACCTTCTGACTTGCAGCCCAGTGCTTTTGCTATGGACACTGGATGTTCACTGCTGAGAAAACAGTGCAATAAACACCGGCATGCCATTCTCAAGTGGGAAGAAAGTGTTGTTTCCAGACTAGAGGTGCATACCTGATAAATGCTTAATTGTAATGAGTCCCCACTTACTCATTTCTGCAATCTTTTTAATTTTTAAGAAAATATATATTCTATCCTGCTCCTCCCTCCTATCCCTGCCTCTCTCCCTGTCTCTAGCTCTTTCTCCAATAGCATTGGTTTTGGAGGAGATTATGAAGACGATGTGACCTGTGAGCTGGACCTGGACAACCAGAGGCTCCCCTGTCCTTCGCATGTGCATTCTGCCCACTGTTCCCACAGTTGGAGCTTTGTTAAGGAAACAGCCTTGGGACAGTAATGTGTTATTGAGACCACCTGGACAGCACACATGACTAAACCCTTCTAAGGCCTCTATATAAACCTTTATGATTCTGTTAGGGGGTATGGAGATTACTCATCTTGAGGCCACCCAAGACAAGCCCCCTGTGTAAATTCCCTTGTTTATTAAAACTGCCACCTGCCCATCTGGAGAGGCCTGCCTCTTCCTTCCATCTCTCCTTGCCTTCTGTGGATGGAAGCCAGCTTCAGACCTCATCTGGGGAATTCCCAAAGTTTTGAACCAACTATCAGGAGTTCCAACTGGGATTCACAACTTTACACAAAAAAACTCACTAGTAAAAATTTACTCAAATGAATTCATTCCTATCACCCCACCTCAAGCTTTGGAAAGAAAGACTCCACGGATCATGGAGAGACTGTGCAAGAAATTTATTCTAAAGATTAACTGCCTGAACTTCATTGACTGGATATCACAGATGGATTTTAGAGAAAGATGTGAATAATGAAGTATGAAAATTATAAATATACAAATTCACCATGCCTTTCTTTCTGGGAAAAGTTAATGTCTATAATAATAATTAAAAATGAGGAAGAATGATATTTAAAGAACTTTGCGTGCATGCCCATAATGAATTCATCATATATGTGTAAGGTACCACAATTACACATTCTTACCCCAAAAAATTTTCATAAATGCTCATCTTAAAATTAAACTATTTGATTATGATACTCCTTTAATATGCACTTTCTTTTGAGGAAAGATTTGGCATATAGCCTGCCAACTCCAACTTTTATCAATATAACACAAGGAAAATTTCCTGTAATGTGCTTATGGTGATAATATTTTATTTTCCAAGAAACGTCATACCGCTGTAGCAGAAAACACAGGTGTTAACTGTGTTTCAAACTGTCTGTGTGGCTGATTTAACATTTAGGCAAGTTTTAATTCTCAGACACACCCAGCCTCATCAAGGGTTTGCATTCCAAACCTGCCACATTTTGAAACATTCCCAAACCTATCACAATTTCATGAGTGATTTGTCCTACTGATAAGTTCTCACTGGTTAGAATAACTCACAGTGGAGTAGTTTGGGAACTAGCTGCTTGGACTAATTATTTGAAATACATTTTTGGCTTAATAGCAATAGGAACACTGGATCTTCTTAAAGGTTTCTATGACTAACATCTATTCAGAAATCATGCATTTGTATCCCCACCCTCACCCATGGCACAACTGAAACACAGCCCAGCCACTCCCGAAACCAGGCTTTCCAAAGACACAATATACATTTTGATTTTGTTTTGCAGAGCATGTTCTCAATTTTCACTTTCAATAGGAATATTTTTAGAGATCATTGAAAGCAAAATGTCTTGAAAATGTCTTCAGAACTTATCTGAGTTTCTTTCCAAATGTCATGATTTTTGGAAAAGACCACACCAAGTGGTAAAGAGATGGACAAGACTGCAAACACTTCTAAAATCTCTTTGGAGATATTCCATGTACCACATTATATATGAACTGAGAAATGAAACATCTGTGACTAATACAAAATTGAGTCTGTCTTAAATTATAATTAACAGCAATGAGAAAATGTTGCCTGTTCACTTCCTCAGAGAATCAAGTCATCTTTTTACCATTAAAAAGCTTGAGCCAATGATTATTATTTGTGTAACTGCCCTGCCCAGTGCTTTTCCAAATCGCAATTCAAGACTCACAACAGAATAAGAACAATGAGGACTCTTACCACAATTTAATAAAGCCTTCAAAAATTAGTTTTCAGAGGACTTTAAGCTTTCGATAATACTTAATCTGTAAGACCTCTTTTGGGCCCCATATCAAATATTTATATCATCTTTTTCTTTGCACCAAACACTAAGTTGATAGAACTTAAACTTCTAGCTTTGGAAAATATATAGTACTAATTTTTCTCCTGACAAAATTTCCAAGAGAATGTAGCAAAGGAGAAGAGAATAAATTAAATTTCTTTGGGGATCCATGCTGAGGCCTCCAGGCTGTGCTCATGAAAGAGGAAATGAGCCCCTAGAACATCAGTGCTTTATCACAGACATGGGTGCCTGAGTCCCAAGGCCTCCCCAGCCTCTTCCCATTCCCCCTGCTCTGATACTGACCCTTTACTGTAAAAAGATGTATAGTCTACATCTGTCCTTCCAATGCCCCTCACAGCTTGGGACCCATCACTCTTCCTAACTATCTAGTTGCAATGCACTCTTCAAAGCTAGCTCCAGTGTCATCTTCTATTTTGAAATTTCTTTGACAATTGGCAATCTTGCTTTACAGTGAACCCTCTGTCCTCTGAATTTCTATTATGTCCCATGGTCTTGCCTCCTTAAGTGTGTGGGTGCCATATCTTAATAACCCAACAAAAAGCTACCGAAAGGCAGGGTGTTGCCCTATTCTTTATCCATAGGAATAGTAATTCCTTGTACCTGTGAAAACACTTTGGAAAACTGTAAAACTACTTTTCAAGTTTCAATTCCCTTACATATTCCTTTCTATTTTAGTTTCACAATAATCCTGTGAGGTAATCCAGGACAGTCTGACACTAATTATTTGTGTAACCTTGGAAAATCTGCTTAACCTCTCTGACCCCAAGTTTCTTTATCTATATCATGGCCATCATACAATCACCTATCTTACAATTTTTAGTATTAAATGAGGTTGAGCACCAAAAGGACTTAGCACAACACCTAGCATATTTTTCATACCCAAAATATGCTAACTGGTGAGTAGACAGTTTAGGTGAATAACATTAACTGAGGGAGCCAAGCACTGTGCTCGGTGCGTTCCATGTACTGTCTCACTTTATTCCTCCCACAGTGAGGAATCCAAGGCTTAGAGATGTTAAGTATCATGTTCAATGTCACACAGGCAAGTTACAGAGCTCTTCGGCCTCCTAAACCTGCACCCTTAATAATGCTTCCCTATTATTTTCCAAAGATGTCACTCATGGAGACCTTGAAAGCCAGACCAAGAAGTCTCTACTTCATTCTCTAGGCATCAGAACCTACATATTTCTTGGTGAGAAGCAATGTCTATCTGAGCTTCAGAAGGTGTGTCTGGCATTTATAAGAAGGGCTGGGTGAGAAGGACCAATCAGGAAGCTATTGCACAGGACTAAGCAGGAAGTGAAGCTCTGACTGAAGCCGTAGGAGTCAAGTGTGGAAGGAAAGATAGGGGATGTGATGGAGGAAGGGCCTGAGCAACATACCGTGGGGGGATAGAAAGATGGTACAATACAGCATAAGAAAAACACAGAAAAAAGTGGAGAACCACTTTTCCAGAACAGCAACTCCCCTTCTTCTCCATCCAGAAGCTCTTTGAAATCCTGCCTCCTATAACGGGTCTCTACAGATGGTTAGGATGGACACTTCTGAGGTAAGTGGAATGGGGGAAAGCTGTCTAGTAAATGGGCTTCTTTGAAGGTTTTTGCCATTGATGTTAGCACCAGAAAGTTCTGAGGTAAGTGGAATGGGGGAAAGCTGTCTAGTAAATGGGCTTCTTTGAAGGTTTTTGCCGTTGATGTTAGCACCAGAAAGTAAGGAATCCTTGAAAGTTGGTACTAGAACTCACTAGTGCCACCTGCCATTCTGGAAAGCTCAAAAGAAAAGAATACCAAGGATACAACTGATCAGCTATTCTCACACTTCCAGCATGAAATAATGTGTGTGATAGTACTTCAAATACTAGAAAGTGTTATTCTAACATGACGTCCAGTGACGTTTCTGAGGCACATGAGACAGACAAAATATAGCCTGGCACTTGTCTCCATGGAATGGACAAATTGACTGGCTGATTATGACCCAAATCAGGTTTACCTGATTTCAACTCTTTTCCCATTAGTGCTCCCCCAAGATATTTATTCTTTCCAATATATCAGATTTAAAATATCAACTCTGATGCCAAGTATTAAGATGTTCACATTAAAACCACTGGCTTAAAGTTTAATTGTATTGATCTGATTTTTAGAGGCAGCACTCACAAAAAATATTAGCTATGCTATGCTGCAATGCAACATTGATTCAAATTGGTATTGAACATAAAACCCACCCTGCAATAATGCAATCCGTAAACCCACAGACGCAAAGACAAGCATCATCCAGGCTGATTCTCACCTTCTCCCCTGCTGATCCTGTCTCTCTCCCGCTCTCTCTCTCTCTATCTCTGTAGTCATCTGCTAAGGGGCCCTCAAGCAGTGGGGGGTGTCACAGGCTGAGAAGCTGAGGAATCAATCTGTACAGGAAAGCATCATTGACTTCTGACAGATCATCAGAAACAGGCAGGAGTCACAAAGTATGCAAGCCTAGGGGACAAACAAAAACAAATATACACATGTATCTTCAGGTTTGGTTGGTGGGCATTAGCTTAGCTGAATAACTACAAGCAAATCACGTATGTGTATCTCAAATTTTAATGACCAAATAGATGAGATGATGATCTGACCTGCCCACATCCACCAAATGGACAGAACTAAGTTTTGCAGCCATACAGAGTAGGGTTCAAACCCAGGATCCCCCCTCTTGCCTACTATAAAAGGCTAGAGAAGTCACACTGCTAGCCCATATTTCCTCCTGAAATTGGGAGAAAGAATTCTCACCTCATCAGCGCTGCAGCAAGAATTAAGTGAGATAATGTGGTGAATGCACTTTGTATAGAAGATATCCGATAAATGTTCTTTTCCTTCCTTCCTATTTTAAAGGGCTGTTATGGGAATTCAATTATGGTAGAAATGAATATACTTGAAAAAAATTTTAAAGATCTATGCAAGTGTAAAGCATTATTATTATGATCCTTCAATTCAATTTTCTCCTCTTATCCAGGGACTGGTGTTCTTTTTAAAAAAAATGGTTTGTGGATAAAAGACGAGCTGAGAGAAATAGAGTTTAAAAACTAATGCAGACAGTGGAAAGCTAATGTTTCTTCATTCGTTTCCAGCTTTGTGGTACTTGGTAAGTCAGCAAATAAAACCAATCAGTTCCAATTAACTTTCCTGGAAGTGAGGAGCCAAAAATAAAAGAGCAAGTTATATATGTATTTTTTAAAATCTTCTCAGTGCTGAAAAAGCCACCGAAGCCTAGTATAGTAAAAATAATAATAATATGCAACAACATTACTAACAAAATGCTAATTGCTACCTGAAATAACACTCATAAGACCTTCCAGTGACTGAGAAAGAGCAAGATCTCTGGGTCCCTGTGGGTACTGCTCATGGTTTACTCATCTAGTTGTGATTTGCAGGGACACTCTAAGGAGCGCAGCTACATGGTTACCAAAAAGAAGTGGGTTTCTAAGGGCTACACCCAAAGACCGTCAATAATGAAACCTCCAAAAATAGCAATAAAAGGCAGGGACTTCAATTTACGACTTCAATCTAATGATGTGAAGCTATCGGCCAAGGAGCATGGCTGATGTATCAGGAGCTATCAGAAATAGTCTCAGGCATGCCACGGGGAGAAAGACTGGTGCAATGACTATTATAAGGACACACCCGCCAGAGCAACACCCACATATAGACATGACCCTGGGAGTGCAGGGACACACACTGGAAGGCAGAAGGCTGAAGTTAACTTCAGAAGAGACATTCCAAGACTCAAGTTTGAAGACACAATTAGTCGATTTCTTGTTAAAAAAAAAAGAAAAAGAAAGAAAAGTTACTCTTTCTCCATATGCCTTTAAAAATAGAATTCTTCAGGATTGTCTCCATAGGAGCTTAGTTACACAGGCAGATCCTTCAGAGAACTGCTCACTCCCATGCCACTTCATTCTTCATTGAAAACAGGGAAGGAACCAGCATGCGTCTACCTTTAAAAAGTGTCGAAATACAGAAAACACTGTAAAATGGTCATTTTAAGCTTGAAGTCCAAACATTTTCTCCTTTCTATCAGCTTTTCCCACCAATCTCTCCTCTTTATCCACAGATACTATTTTATTTCACTGAGGGTCCTACCTTTTAAAATCCAAGCATTCGGGGATAGGTTGCCTCTCTCAATACCCTCACTTGTCAAGTAGGAAATCTATCTCGCACAAATTGTTGAGCCTGACAATTCCCTGACGAAATGTTGAGGCTCCGTTGATTTGGAATTATTAATGTTGTAACCAATAAACAGGAGAACAGCAGCTGAAAGGGAAGCAAAAGCATTGGTGAGCCCCGCTCCAGGTCTGTACATTAAAATTCTCTTCGCTGTGGAGCTTTTTCATCTTTTGAAACTTGGGAAAAGGGTAAGATACATGCTAATTTTTTTTTAAGTTCACACCATCTAGCAAAACCATCCAAATCATTTTGGTGTGCAGAGATTTTATTTCTAATCTTTCTGTGCAAAATGCTTTGTTAAATCCTGATGACAACTTTTATGCATAATGCATAAAATAAACTTTGCCAAAATCTAAGGCACTTTTAAAAGCATGTAAACCCCTTTAGAAGCAAAATGACACATTACAGGGCATGTCGTTGCAGTACGCTGGGAAAACTGCACTGCAAGGTTGACGGCAAACATTGTGCTCCATATCATTAACTTCCAAATGTCTAATATGTGTAGTTACCTTGGTTTATTTGCATTCAAAATTACATGCTATTTCTTATGAGATTCTTCATATATTGATGCCTAGTTTATGTACTACATAAATTCAGCTCTGTCTTCAACACTTCTGGGAATCTTCACATTTTAAAAAGACCCAATACTGAGTTCACATACTGAGAAAATCTTGTTACTGACCAAAAAAAAATAATTTTAAAAATGTGTGTGTGTGTGAATTAGTATGTCTACACATGTATCTTTCGTTTGATAAATGAAATAGGTAACTCCAGTTAAAATCTTATGGCTGTTTTTTCTTATTTAAAACCATAAAAATAGAGATGAGGAAGGAAAAAGACTTAGCATTCAAAAGGAGGTACTATAAATCCTGCCATGCAAGAGCCAAATAAAAAAATAAATAAATAAAAATCAGAATAATAACAATGTATCACTAGCCAGTGTCACTAAAATGATTTGTTTTACTCCTCTAATCTTTACCATATCTAAACTGACTATAATAAATGAATAATTTCTCTGAATACAGAGCAGTTAATTGAAAAAATGCACCAAGTACAGAACCAAGAAATCATAACACAAAATACAAGGTTTCATCAGTGTTTAGGAACTTGTCTTTGTCAATACTTTTGAGATTCAGTGTAAATGATATTGTTTACTATCATATATCATAGACCATCATGAATTATGTTAGATGTCCCATGAATATCGATGGCCTTAAGGTACAGGACATTGCATCAACACACATCCAGGTGTGAAATTCTGATGGAGTTCTGGCTTCTTCCTGAAAGAAAATGGTGGGATCTAAAAGAGCTTTATCTTGGAAGCCAAGTTTCTGAGGGCAGGCCCTATTCAAAAGGCATGTGCCAATTTGACAAAGAGTGGGCATCGCCCAGAACGTAGAAGGTGTGGCCTCTAGCTCATAGACAGGTTTTTGTTTTTTTTTTTTTCAAAGTTCCCCTCTGGACATTCTTTTACCATTGTCTGTACCAAACAATTCAAATCCTAAGAGGGGGGTGGATATCAGAATGCAGAAACAAAAACTGCATTGTTGATTTCAAACAGTGTTGTCCTGGGAGAGCACACATTTGTGTAGGCATCCCACAGCAGACAAAATAATTTTAAGAATTAGGTGAATGAAAGCAAGGGCACAAAGACGAGTCGTTAATTATTTGGGCCAGTGAAAAAATGTCCTTTCTGGAAAATCTTTGAAAACCTGTAGCACCTGAATTTGCATGAAAGTTGTATTATATGAACATTTCTTTATTGAAAATAAAGCACTTCGGGCTCAGTTCAATAATAACAGCTTACAGGAGAGTAATTGAAGTTATCCAATTCTCTTCCTATTGAAAATGACCTACAGTATATACACACAGAGACACACACAAAAAAATCTGTTGTGCAATTTTATTGAGACTGAAGTAAAAAAGGATTGGGGTGAGGCACCGTGTGAGCATTTAACGCGCACCAAATGATGATATGGTCAGGGAAAATTATCCCTTTTTCTTCACGTTCCTTTTCCAAATTCTCATCTTGTTCCACCTCCTGCTGAGCTCCTATTGACTTCAAAGAGAGGTCCATAGGGGTCCAGAGCAAGATGAGAATTTGGCCCCGCATGCATAATTTTTGTGCTCTCTTATTCATAACATACACAATAAGCATTGGATTTGAAAAGGCTCTAACAGAGGCTGATAATGGCTCCCGGACGATCACGGATCTTCTTGGTATACTAAATGATACCGCCAATTGTGCCAGTGGAAACACTGAAAACTCTGAGGAAAAGACCATGCCAAGTCTTTATTATTATCCTCATCTAGGATTATTACTCTAGTTAATAATAGCAATATTTATGGGATGCCTGGGTGGCTCAGTCGTTGGGCGTCTGCCTTCGGCTCAGGTCATGATCCCAGGGTCCTGGGATCGAGCCCCACATCGGGCTCCCTGCTCGGCGGGAAGCCTGCTTCTCCCTCTCCCACTCCCCCTGCTTGTGTTCCCTCTCTCGCTGTCTCTGTCAAATAAATAAAATATTTTTTAAAAAATAAATAATACCAACATTTACGTCATATTAGAATCAAAATCTCAACATCGTAACTTTTCTAAGACCACACGCATTTCTGAATCTTTGTAAGGAGGAGGATGTACCGAAAATTTGGAAATCTCACAAGACATCTCATCACCTCAGGGTGCGAGAGGACATCGTGTAAATAAGCACACGGCGGCAATAACACAAAGTTACTGCAATGATGAAGGAAGAACAAGTGGGATAAAGTTGCTTTTTAGAATACTGGTAGGGAAGAAAAGTTTCTGTATTCCAGGACTGCAAACGACACAGGAGGTATCAGAAGGAAAAGTTGAGAAGGAATAATGCTTGGGTGGGGCTGTGAAATGTACCAGCAACCTATTCTGGTTGGGCGGGGGGGGGGGGGGGGGGGGGGGGGGGGGGGGGGTTGGGGGGAGGTGGGAATAATACCAACTCACAACCTGATGGAATCTGACCATCTTAGGAAGCGAGAGGATTAGGACACCATGACTTTGGGTTCTTATTCACAAATGAAAGCATTCAGTCACACACAGACAAACGAGGAACAGGTAAAGATAAATCAATCTCCCTAGCACACATTTTGGTCCATCATCATTTTATCCTATAAAATTTGTACCTAGGTATGTGGTTAAAATAACATTGCCTCTTATTTTTCACTGTCCTGTCCTTAAAGGATAATTTACCTTCTCAAACATTGATGCCTTACTCTCTACACTGTAGTATCAAAGATAGACAAGACCGTGGAACTGCTGAGCACCTCATTTACTTACGTAATTTTCAGATATTAATCATTTCAATACTTCTTGATATCCAGGATCCTTAAAACCAACGGATTTCCTTCCCACTTGAAATGCATTTGTAACTTAGATGGGCAGCAAAAGTGTTGTTCCCTATTTCGAGATAAGGCCTGCAACTCACACAAAGTAGTTGACAAACATGCAAACGGCTTCACAAGTCTATGAAGCACTTTGTGGATTGTTTGCAAAGCTGTTTCATGTGTTTTATTTCATTTTTCCCTCTCAACAACACCGTAGGTCAATGGAAGGGAAGAAAGTGGAAATCCCAATTACCAGAATAGCCTCCAACAGACCTCTGCCCTAGCAGAGAGGGCACTTTATTGTGAATTAGATATATTTCTTCTTTTGCCATTTACTTTCTTTTAGCAGATATGTTGTATTATCCCAAGCATGTGACCTTTTTCTCAGCTATTAGCATTGCTATTATCACACATATATGCAAAAGGGAAAAAAATGACAGTCACTCAGAGACACTACTATGGGTGTTGGGGTAATAGTGTATATACACCCCGCTTTCACTTCTTGGAGATGAACATTGTGTCGACACAATATTATCTGTTTTACTACCTCTATGACTCAATAATGCATGGCTCTGGTAACTGATCGGGGAAAACAAGACTTGCTTGATATCTCCCTGTTTTTCCTTCCTTGATTCACTTTAAAATGGAATTCATGGATTTGTAGTTCTATGGGTCCCCAGCACCTGACTAAGTGCTTAGTATAGAGTAGGTAATCAATAAATACTTCTGAGATGAATGAATCAATCGGTGCATATATTGTGCAGAAACACCCTTTCAAAGTAATTATTTGGGTCATTTGCCTCTAAGTTACTCTCAACTTGAAGCCAGTTGAAAATTTTAGGCTGTATGATTGGTTTTCCTGATTGGCCCACTACTGTAGGCATTTAAAGGTGGGCCCAACAAGGGAAATTTAAGACAGAGGCATGGAATTATAAGCCAGGCTTTTTTGTAGTCTACCAGGAGAGAAGCCTTATCTTAAAGAGGTCTTTTCTACTTGTCTTTTTTCCTACTTGTGGTCCAAGAACCCACAACAAAACACAACACACAGGCAATAATCACACGTAAATGGTTGAAGCATACGGCATGCAACTGTCTCACATTCTCACAGCCTTAGTAGTAGAAGATTATCTTTTTAACGAGGATAATTTTATTTTTCACTAGATATCTATCAAAGGAAAGATTACAACACAGCAGCTGGAACGCTGGAACCTACATAATGTATTGCACATTTTAATCATGTTGGATAAAACACTCTTTCTATGGATATCAATTATACTAATGACTCTTATATAATACTCTCATGTGCCTACGGGATATGGTATTGTCACCTCGCTTTTGTCATAAAAATAGTTAGTAGCTCTGGATCCACACTGAAGTAGTTGCTTTCATTTTTATATAATGAATGAGTAACACTGTAAAAAAAGACATTTTATTCCATATTAGTTTAACAGAGTGAAGAGATTTCACATATGACAGTGCTAAATATACTCTTAAGCTGCTAATAAAGCCAAAGCCTGAAGGGAAAAATTCTAATGATGAGCAATGTCAGAAGTTTGTATTTCTGAAACTAAAGCAAAAATGTTCCACTTAGGTATAATTTCTAAATATCTTAAAAAGGAACAGGGATTTCTAATAATTTCATTTCCAATAAATCTCCTTAGTCAATTTGGAATCATTTTATTTGCAATAAATCTCTTCAGTCAGCCTCAAAGATAAGCACACTTTTTTTTTTCTTTTCCCATAGTGCAACGTTATGGAGGAAGCTTCTTTGAATGTGTCCTTAAAATTAATAATGACAACAGAAGGTATGATTCATAGCCACACTACTATATGATTCCTTTTTGTCAACAGAACAAGAATTTCTGCTAGAATGGTTGAAGATTATTCACCTAAAAATAAATAAATGAACACTTGACCAAATTCCTCAGGTTGTGTTTCAGAAATGCCTCAGCTGAAGGTCCATCAGTGTTCCCATTCTTCAGAGTACCTGCTAGCAATGCCAGAGTTAAGGCTTTATGAGAATTTCCATTATAAACTTCTAGTTTCCAGATTTAATAAATCAGTCATAAAAATGTGCTCAAAGCTGAAACTTGGCAAAGCAATTTAAAGAAAAGAGAAAAACTTCTGCCTGGTCATTTTTAAGTTACACAAGTATAAAAAGATACAGCTGGGAAGGAGTCTCAGAAGCATTCCCCTTACAAATAGTTTTGAAGGCATATGATTTTAATTATATAGAAAATTGGTCAAGTGACTGGTCCACAGTATAGTCAGAATATTTGGGGTGATTTGAAGAAAAAGGTAAAATAATGAAGTTATTTAAATTCCACCTAGAAGCTTTTAGATGTGCATTTTCAATGTCATAGTCTCTTCAGTTCACCAGAGTTTTTGAAAAAAAGCACTGGATCATCACTTACTTCTCCTTTTGTTCAACTAAATATGGTATGCATCTGAAAAGATCTTGGAAAATTCTCTCTAATTTAAGTACTAGCATTTATAAGGTATGTATACATTTAATTATTTAGGTAGCAAAACAATTATCTGCATTAAGAGAAGTTTCCAGTTTCTCCAATTTATCTTTACAAAAATCACTTCTAAATTTTGTGGGTTAACTCATTTAAATATGTCAATAGATCCATTTGAGCACTAAATCTTCTAGTACATATTGAGTGTCTCTTGGATTCTACTAATACAATCAAATAGAATATTTGTTCGTTGGTTACATCCTCTGTCCACGTTCAATGGCCATCAGAGGCACTGGTGATTTTGCAGCATTGATCTGAACTTTAATACATAAACATGAAGTCGAAGAAGAATTCCATGAGGTAAGAATCTTTGTAACTTAAGTTTCTTCCTTTTCTCCAAAAATGGAGACATTAATTCCTTGGTACTTACATATTTAATTTTTGACTATTCAAAACTTATTCTGAAGGTTCATGAAGCGGTTATTTTTAAATTTTTGCTCATGTTCACGAGATGGGTATGTTAAAAGAATAACTTAGCTAGAAAGTGAGGCTGGCCAGCTGTGCACAATCCTTATCTTGATTTAGCCTCCTTTTCTTTCTTTCTTTTTTTTAAAAAGATTTTATTTATTGATTTGAGAGAGAGAGCATGAGAGGGGGGAGGGTCAGAGAGAGAAGCAGACTCCCTGATGAGTGGGGAGCTCGACCCAGGACTCGATTCTGGGACTCCAGGATCATGACATGAGCCGAAGGCAGTCGCCCAACCAACAGAGCCACCCAGGCGCTCTTAGCTTCCTTTTCTAATCACTTTGATGTATCCAGTAATAATATCTTTGTTTCTTTGTGGGAGGAAGAAATCCTTAAAATAAAGGTAACTGGTACTGAAAATGACAAGACTAAAAGTAATACTTATTAGTCATAAAACAGAGTGTCTTTGTAATTGGACTGCCTGGATTCAAATCCCAGATTCATTCGTTTTCTATTTGTGTGACTCTGGGCACATTATTTATTTACTCTAAAGCTCAATTTCCTCATTTGAGAAAAGGGATGAAAATAATAATAATGCTTCCTCATAAGTTTTCTGAGAATTAGTGACTTTTAGCACTTCCCAGAGTGTCTGATACAAGTGCCCAGTAAACTATTCTTCTTCTTATTATTATTACCATTACCATCATCATTATCATTATCATCAAGGAGGAATTATAGAAGTGGCCCCAAATAACTCCCACTAAAGCATCCCAAGATTTTATAGCTCCCACCCTCTGTATCAAATAGTTTTTATCCCATCTCCTGTCTTTAAGTTCCTTTTGGCTTCCCTATGTTCACTCTCACTCAACCCTTTAAAGTCTAACTTTCAAGCACAACAATTTGCCCCTGTTAAATGAAGCCAAGGGTTTTATGTCCACCTACTAGTCAACAGCAGGAATAGTCCAAGACTTTGAAAAAGATTTAAAAATCATACTCGTCAAATTGGTATATGACAAAGCTGGCATTCTATGCTAGATGACAGAATCAAGATTATAAGGACCTGACAGACAAAAATAATAGGTTGAAACTAACATGGTGGTCATATCACATTTGGGATACTGGATTTAGTTCTGGGCAAGAACAAACTGAATTGCACCCAAAAATCAATTAGAATGAGAAGAGGACATAAAAACCCCAATATGTGAGGAAAGACTGAAATATTTGTAAACACTTTTCCCAGATAAATCCTGGGCAGTCAAGAATATGTTTTTCCAAAACATATTGGATATGGAATAGTTGATTTGGAATAGTTATTGTTCTTATTCTACATATTTCCAAAAAGTTTGACCAGTGGATAGGTAGAGAGGTAGATTAAAAATCATTAAAATGAAAATTTTTTTTCAAACAATTAGAAATTTCTAAAAGAGATGATTACCCTCAAGAAGTGCTAAGTTCCCAGTTTTCTCACCTTGGTTTTTGTATTTTACTTTTATTCTTATCGGGCAAGGCCAGTGACTCGATGTACCTTATATGCTGACCTCTTTTCTGACCTCTGGATCCAAATGTCCACTGGATTTCCAATAGGTCCCTCAAAGCAGATTTACTATCTGAATATCTCAATACGCTCCTATTCTGGGCTGCCTATCTCACTTCTCAGTCACCTAAGATAGAAACGAAGGGTCCAGTTTCTCCCTATTCATCTTGACAATGATGATGATGACTACAATGATGATGATGACAGCAAATACTTTCTGATGAGCTCTTACTATCTGACGTCAATGTGCTAAATCTCACGTTCAGAACTTCACATAATCTTTATAGTAGTTCTGTAATGTGTGCATTATGATTCTCATTTTAGAGAGGAAGCTGAAGCTTTGGAGGTTGAGCAGTAGAACCTGGATTTGTAGTCAAGGGTATCTGACTCTAAAGTCTTTATGATTATCTCCTCTACTATAAGCCTTTCCAGTTGGTAATCTGTTCCACCTTAGAAAGTTCCTCACTGCAGGCCTTCTCCCTTTTCATCCTCTCTGCAAGTGAGGGAACTCTGGCCCCTCGCACAGCTGGTTTCTTCTCTTATCTTTCATGTAGCAGCTTCTGTGTCATTCTAAGAACATTCCCTTCCCCCTACTCTCATGGTACCCTGACCATAGTGTTCATAATCATCAGTATATATATGTAGCATACACACACACACACACACACACACACATACTTATATATACTGCCCAATTTTTTAAAGAAATGGAAGCTCCATGGGGGAGAACTTGCTCTCTTGCTCTTCTCTGAATCTCCACCACCAAGAGTATTGACACCTCACTTGCACTCAATATTTGTTGTTTAATTGGTTGATGGGATACACATTTTTTCCTGGCCCCTCATGTGTAGTCTTTCCAGCACTTTATATGGTTTAATCTCTTATCATCTCATCTAGACAACACTAATGGTCAGGCCTCTTGCTTCCAGTCCCTTTTAGCTTGAATACAAATACGGAAAGAATCATGTCCCCTGCTCAAAACTCTTCAATGGCTACTCTTTGACTAGAGAATAAGTCAACACTTCTAAATGTGGCATTGAAAACATGATATTAACACTACATCTGCAGCCTCTGAGATTTCAGCCATACTTCACTACCAGCATTGTTTGAGCAAGCTGTATAATATCATGTCCTTGCATCTCTTTATGCTGCTCTGCCGCAGAAACCCTTTTTCACCTCTCCTGAAAAAAAAAAAAAAAAATTTAGGAATCACCTCTTCTGCAAAGGTTTTCCTGGCTCCATCTTCCAGAGAAAAGTTAGACATTCCCCTACCTCCATCTGTTTCCACTGCATTTTGCCCATTATTTTCCTTAGTATTTATGGAATTGTATTATAGTTAATTATGCACTTCGCATGTGTTGCCAACTGGAGTTAAGAGTACAGAGCGATCATATAATAGTTACTTAACAAATGACTATATTTTGAATAAAAGAGAAAGTTGAGCTAAATGATTTCCCATGTCCTTTCATATTTAATATTTTACATATCTTTACTGATTTTGTTATTTTTAAATTGGAAACCATTTTGGTAGCCCATGGAAAATTCTTTTAAATTTTGATCCATGTCTACTCATTGCAGGCGTTAACTTTAAAGAAAACATCTATAGTGCCAAAAGCGGGGAAGAAATCCAGACACAGAAATTCTTGAGTTTTTTACTGTTAACTTCAATTGAGCAATCACATTTTTGTTTAAATTAAAAATCTCCTTATACTTTCCTAGTGAAAATTTAAATGGACAAATCTTTTGGGAGGTCAAGTGAGCAATATGTATTAAGAGCACTATAAATGTTTATGATCTGTGACCCAGCATTTGATATCTAGGAAATAATAAACTAGGAAGAATAAAGTTACAAAATCAATTGTAATATTAATTTGTTATTGTATTATATATGACTTTATTGTCATACTATAATACCCAAATAAAATTGGAAACAAAGTTTAATAACAAGAAAACAAAGAATAGTCAAGTAAATTAGAGTATATCCATACAATTAGAATATATTTTTAAATAATCAAGAACAAGAAAAAATAGTTGTAATGATATGAAAAAAGTAGCAACTAGTGTTTACCCTATAATCCCAAATATATACATATGTATGCATATACACATACATATACAGATACATACTTCTGTGTGAGAAAGAGTGATAGAGGAAGAACATTAACATATAATCTCCAGGTGATGAGACTATGTACAATGATAATTTTCTTCTTTATTTATTATTTATGTATTTATTTACTTATTTTTCTTCTTTCTATATTTTCCAACTCAACAAAAATGTATATATATATATTTCTTACATGTGAGATTTTAAAAATCTGGCACCAGGACAATCTAAACACTTTCAACTATGTAGAATCCTCCCTATATTGAAGACTAGTAGGATTCTTAGCAAACAGTACACTTTAAGCTTTGTTTCAAACAAATGTTCCCTCCACACAAAGTACCTTCCCTGCAGCATAAGTTATAAAAAGTCTTCACAAGTTTTAACCAAATAGCTCAGTAAAAAGTGGTGTAAAGAAGGTAGTAAATCTAAGAAACAAAGAGCATATATAACTTTTGGATAAAGTTGACATATGAAAGTGATAAATGGTTAAAATAATGTACCAAGAAGAGAGGGACATGTGTGGGAGAGATGCCCTAATATATCATATGTACATATTCATATCTAAGTAGAAATGCAAAATGTATCCCATCTGTTTTCACCCTCTTTTCATCCTCTTCAGTTCCTCAAACAGCTGGTTGTGCAGCAGTGTACTTTCTTGGCAATCTCTTGTTAGAGGAAGAGAATGGCTCCATTATTGCCTTGATGGACCAGAGGTGGTTAATGGGGCCAATCCAAGATGACAGCCACTGTCACAGTGTAAGCACATATTTCCTGGCATAATGAGTGGTCCTGGGTTGTTAACTCAGTCTTTAGTTATTGTTCCTGCCAGGCACATTTTGTCTATCTTTAGTTATAAAATATTAAAGTGTCAGTACACTTGCAACAAATACCCATCTAAAATAAGGTGGTAGAAGGCAAGAGACTCACACAGATTGATCTCACTGTGGTTACAACTTCATACATACATACTGCCTGAGTAGTTTGATGTTATTTGGTATCATCACCCAAAGTATGTGCAAGATTGAATCACAACAGCAGATAAACTTTTTGAGTATTGTTATTTCATTCATGGAAAACATAAGTTCCTTCTGACTCAAGTCAGATAGCCATCTTCTCAATGGGCTTAGGATGTTCTTGGGTAATGACTTTAGTGTCTGTGGGTCAATGGAGTATTCTTTCTATAAGCAATATTCAATAATAATATGTTGCAAAGGGAAGAACACTATAGGAACAGTAAGATCTGGGTTTGGGTTCCACCTCTGCTCCTAATCAGTCGTGTGATTTAGGACATGTCATTAAGCTCACTCACCTTCAAATTTAATATCTACATAAGCTAAAAAGGAGTGGAACCCTAGAAATCTATGCTTCCACCCCAATGGTTCTTAACCAGGCATAATTTTGTGCCCAACCCTTCATCCTCACTACCCTCCCATCCACCCAGAAAACATTTAGCAATATTGGGAGAAATGTCTGATGTTGTCACAACTTGAGAGAAGGAGCTACTGGCATCTAGTGGGTAGAAGCTAGAGATGCTGCTAAACATCTTATAATGCCTAGGATAGCCCCCAAAACAAAGAATTATGTGGCCCCAAATGCCAATAGTGCAGCTTTAAGAAAGCTTGCTCTATCCTCTAGTTGCACCCTATCATAGCAGAGAAATTCAAATGAGTGTTAGATCAGAACTTTAAACAATTACTTTTTTAGGTTATTCAAGGTTGAACATTGATAGTTGGATTATAGACTTGCTCAGGTGATGGTTAGTGAACGTCATCTTCTTAAAGATGGAAAATATCTAGAGAAGTCTAAAACATCACCACTGATTTCAACTGTCACAATTGCTTAATTAATGTGGGCTTATTCATATAAAATTAGTCATCTACACCTGAAACATCCATTGTATTTTCTCTTATCTCAGTAAGGGCAGTTAAAAAAAAAATGTTTTCATATCACCAAATGTCTTAGCATCATAAATGTGATACAACTTGGAAATCAAAGTGGGCTTATGTACAGGTCGGTCTATTTAAACAGTTGACCATTGACTTGGTTATTTTCCCTAACCGTGAACTTGGTTCTTTTTTCCAGCACTAAGCTTGTCAATGGCCTCATCTTATTGTAGTAATGTGAGAGTTAGAAGACAACATATTCTTTTTGGGATTTCATTGCTAAAAGGGGTAGAGAAGATTCTAACATAAATGATCATTAATCAAATGCAAAGATTAGGAAAAGTCTGCAGTCAAAGCTCTTCTTTAAAAAATTATTTTAAAAGCCAGAATTTTATGAGATTAAGGAAAGCCATATATAAAAGATGTTTGTTAATGTGTTTGTTTTTCTTTAACAGGAGAGCAGTGAAAAATCTGTTACACTAATCCACATTGTAGTTTGATGTGTTCTTTGAAACAAACATGGAGAGAAAAATCTGCCTTTTCTCTTTTCTTTAAAATTGCAACAATTTTGAAATCATTCTTATCACCATGGATCCTCAAGAACTATAGATTCATAATAGAAGTTTCTACCACTCACCTTGAAGATTTCTGCATAGATGTTATCAGCTTCAATTGTGTTTTCAGTTGGTTTCTGGTGTTGCCTTGCCCTATCAACATGGTGATAGGAGGGTAAGTTTTCCTTAGATAGGAAGCTCTAAGATAGAGTTGGCAAACACATATGCAAACACATTCAATAAGAGTCTTAGCTGAATGGATCTTCTGAAAATCCCTCAATAAACACAAAATGATTTTTTTACATTGATCAGTTTAGATCTCAAAGGGTCCCTGAGTGTGAGGACTATAGAAAATTGTGGAAGAACCAAATGAACTTGTATATTATAGGGATCCAAGAAATGTTGGATAGATGCATTCATATTTGACCATCCTACCATTCATTCTTCATGTCACAGGCTTTCCTTTGAAGCTCTGAGTAGATACTTCCATTTCTTTCACTTAGAGTTGATGCAATTTTAGAAAGCTCTAAAAGCCTTGTACTAACAGTCAATCAACTCTTGAAGTGCCTCGTCATTCTTGTCAAATCAGCCTAATGTTTCTTGGCAGAAAATCCAATTGTTTCAGTATTGGTGGACTTCAAAGAAACCCCAAGTTAATGCTGAGGAGGATTCTCCATTTTCTAAAAGAAAGACTGGTACAAATGCTTTAACTTGATTTGAGTGTTCAACCTTTAGTCTTTTGACAATATAAATTTTGCTATGCAGGTCTGGTATCATAGACAGAGCACTGGACTTGAGGATCAAAAGATCTGCCTGAATCACAGCTCTGCCATCCAACAGTGGTGGGTCTTTGGGTATATTACTTCACATCACTGAGTTTCAGTTACCAGTACGGGATAACAACACCTAATTTATGGGGCTATTGTTGGCATTAAATGAAAAAAATGTGAATGTACTTTGTATATTGCAAATCACTATACAACTGTCAGTTATATTACAATCTCTGCCTTTAAGAATATATTGAATGAATACACAGCACACTAATCCAAGAGCAGAGGTGGTAGAACACACATCATTGTGACCCTGTGTATTAATATCATAACAGTACAGTTTTTCTCTGGATTACAAACAACCCATTTACATAAACTGTAGAGGAAGAACCAGCTCCTACTACCCAAGAAGGTTATTATCTTTTTTTTCCTTAATATAAAACGGGTAGCAAGAGGATGATCTCATGAGCTTCTATTTTAGAAGGGAAAAGACTTTATAAACTTTGGGTACACAATAAGAAGGGACCTTTGCCAGGAGAGATATCACTGCTGAAGAAAGTGATCCCCAGTATTCTTGTGTAAACAATGATAGGTGTAAGAGGTGTAGTTGAAATAAGATCTTCCATCACTGTTATATTTCTGGTTTCCAGATCTGTGCACAAGAAGACTTTACAGACAGCCTCTGAACCCAACCATCACACATGACATTTTCTCTAGAGGAAAATGTGTTTTCGATACAAACAAATACATTTAAATAAACATTTAGAATTCAACTCTGCTCAAAGTTAGAGATTGCTTGTATAATCAGTTAAATATAAATTGTGTTTCAAATTCTGCCAGAGTTATATTTCCTGAGGATGGAATCAGGGACTTGCCTGCTAGTGAATTCATAATGGTAAACTGCTGCCCATGGTGCTCAGTTGAGAATCCTGATTATCATAGGAATGGTCTCAGCCTGGTTTGGTACAGATCATCTTTACTTGGGTGTTTTCCTATTACTTTATATTGTACTTATCTAATGAGATAGTGGGGTCTTTAAAAAGATTTATTTATTTATTTGATAGAGAATGCGTGCATATGCATGAGCACGTCAGGGAGGGGCAAAAGAAGAGGGAGAGAGAAACCCAAGCAGACTCCACACTGAGCATGGAGCTTGAGATCATGACCTGAGCAGAAACCAAGAGATAGATGCTTAATCAACTGTGCCACCCAGGTGCCCCATGAGATAGTATTTTGATTCAACATTCCACTTGTTGAATAAGAGAAGGCAGACAATGAAATTGGCCTTTTTCTTCTTCATTGCCAACGACTCCACTCTTAAACCTTAGTGCTCTTTACAACCTGACACAAATATTATTAAAGGAATCCCTTTTTAAAATTACTAATAAATTAATGACTATAATCCAGATGATTCTATCATCTCAGCTGTTTCTCTTTATGCCAATTAATAGCTGTACTCAATCAGTTGTGTGGGGAGGTGCACTAACTCTCAGGAGTACAAATATTATCGTGTCATATTAAAGTCTGCTTATTGTAGCCCAACCTAATTTTGTTTTCCCAGAAAAGAAGTCATAAATACGGGCATAAATTTTAGCATATATTTTGCAGTGTCCTAAATATGCCAGATAGTTTGCTAAATATGCCATGATGCCTTTGCACGTTCTGTTCCCTCTGCCTGGAATCCTTCCCTCCTTGCCTCTCAGAGGAACCCTCCCCACTTTCTCTCATAGTATGTTCAATCCAAGCTAATCTACATGGGCTTCCCTACTCCCTCCAGTCCTGTCCCAGCCCAAACACAATCTCACTTGGCATTAAAAGAAAAAAATGTGAATGTACTTTGTGTTACTCTCCATAGCACTTTGCACTTAGCTCCACTAGCACTTAAATTGCACCCTATAAATACTTGTTTACAGACTGTTTGCTGAGGACAGGGAATATATTATTCATCTATAGTAACTACAGAATAAACTATGAATCAAGTAAATATTCAATCATTCTTTCCTGACATGAGTAAGTTGTATTGAGTGTCAAGTATTGTGCTTGTGGTGTTTAAGCTTCCTGACAGCTTAAGAAGTTTCATAGGGTATTCATTAATCTCATCTATTTTTTCATTCAGTGAATAATTTAAGATGTATTTGTGGTTTCTGTATATCCATTGCATGGACATGAGATGATGGACCCTGCATTATCCATGTCCCCCTACCTTATTTGAGTCTCTCACTGGAATCCTGAAGCCATGATTCTACTCTGGTGTTCTGGATGCCTACCTGAGACTCATTTGGAAGTCTGGTTCCCCAAGAACAGGTCAGCAGTAAACCTGAATTTGGTTGGACTCTCAGCAATTCTGCTCACTATTTGTGTAAATTTGAGAATGTTACTTAACCTCTCCAGACCTCACATCTGTAAACTGAGAATGATGCCTATTTCACAGGGCTGCTGTAAGTAAAACAATATGAGTAGAACACCCTAGAGAGTGCCTGCATATAACAGGAATCTATATCTGCTTACTTTCCTTGTCTACTCCTGTCCTCCTTCAACAGCTAAATGTGATGTAACCATATTGGAGATAATCCTAATGGCCACTATAATTCTACCAAGGGAGAAAAAGTGAATATAAAAGTGGAGATTTTTAAAAACATGGATTAAGTCACCTGCATTTGAAAAGGACCTATAATCTCAAATACCCCATTCATTCATGTACTCATTTATTCATTCAAGAATATTCACTAAATGCCTAAGGTCTGGAGAGGTTAAGCATACTTTGAATATAAAGCAGTTAAGACAGATGATATTTTTTACACACTTTATTTATTCACTTATTTATTTACTTACTTGTTTGTTTACACACACACACCCTATTTCTTATACCCTAGGTTTTTTTGGATAGACCAAGAAGAGTAGCAACATTTGTAGACTTCTATGTCAAAGGTAAATAACCAAAATTTGACTACAAAGTGCCTCTCTCAACACAGACAATGTTTTTTACTCTTATAGGGCTTTCCATCTTGTGGCCTTCAAACTATGAAGAAATCCAATGCTTGAGGTTACAAAGAAAGTTGGGAAACAGTTTATATTTTCTAAGCTTGAAAGTTTTTTATAGTTTCTCAACTGAGACAGAAGTTTCATGTTGGATTGGTTCCCAATAACATGTTTTTAAGGTTATCACAATGTCTTGTACGTAATGACTGCTCAAGAAACATTTATTGAACTAATGAAGTTTTAAAAGGGCCTTCATTTATTTTAGCTCTAAAATAACTTGGAAGACATTTCAAGCCGAAAAAAGCCTTAGAGATAGTCACTGAATCTTGACTAAAGAGCAAAGAATGTGAATTTCATGCATTGTGCCAGTTCTTCCGCCTCCACTGGAAAAAACAGACAGGTTGGCTATCTAAATAAACAAAAATTTTTCACAGCTGGTGATTTTTGGTATTTAATTATGAGATGAGAAGGAACTGCTTTTTTTACCGGGGAAGAACATGAATTGGTCTCACCCACTGGAATGATTTGGAAAGCGTATTATACTGAGAATAAGTGACACAAGAGATAAAGGATAAAACACCCACCCACTGGTACATGAGCGTACTAAACATTCATTCCATTGAGCTTACGGTGAACTTCCTCATTTTTGCTTTTATGGAGAGACCTGGGAGCCTTCCTATTTTGTTTTGTTGTAGCTAGGGTGGCTAATGGTGCTTCATTGAGTCTCTCTGCACTTAGGATGCATCTGTATTTCTGCAGGGAATGAGGCTCTCACTGCATCAGATGATGAAGAATACCCTTGCTCCAATGCCCACATGGCATTGTGCAATGCTCATTGAGGCAACACTAACTTCATGCTCTGCACTGGAACGATGGTAAAATTGGGGAGCTAGATGTGTACTTAGGATTTCTTAGTTGTTTGATCACATCGATGAAAGGATATGCAATCAATCTCCCCCTAAGACAGTGAGTGGTATTGGCCATAACTCATTACTCCGTCAAGGATTTGGCATTTCAATCGATGGGAAATGATGTGTGATCATTCTAATTTATTATACATCATTTCCCATCAATCGACGAGCTGAAGCCTTGACATAATAAGTACTTACAGACACTGTCAATCATTCCTGGTCCAAATACCTCCCTGTGCTGCCTTTTGGGATATCCTCAAATAGTCATGAAAATGGAATGTGCCCCAAAATCACAAATGCAATGATTTCATTCAGCAGAAGACTTTGAGATAACCTCTTACTGGGGGATTCCATCAGCAATTGCTTAAACACTGGACCATCCACCAAGGTAAAGGGGATGAAATTGATGAATATTCTGATTAGCCATGATTTTTCTCCCAACCTGTCCAAGTGGGATTCAAAAGATGGTGGTATTGCTAGAATCATAAGGGTACACTTCTGTCTTCGAAAAATGCCAATCTTCTCCACCTCAAAAATTCAGTCATCTCAAAAAATTTAGCATTTCCTGAGTGCCTTTTGGAATAAAGTCAAAGCACATTGATTCTCCTGCCTTTTGTCACTGTGGTGAATGACATCACAGGTGAGCAGATCACCAAATAGTATCAAGATAGCAGAGCTCATGAATTACTGGTACTTCTCAATAAGATCCCTCAGCTGTTTTTACTGCCTATACTGAAGCAATGGATGAGAACTGTCTGGTTTGATTACTTCTATTTGTTTGAAGTTTGATTCTCATGAAAATAAAATAAGGGAAAAAAATTCTCAGGTGCATGCACTAAAGCAAGAGTATTCAAAGTCATGATTTTGGACATTGCAATGCTGCATATGGTTTTCATAGTGACTCCAAAAACTGCCTACCTCTCCACCTGAGCATTTTGGATAATTTTGAAAATATGTCATGACATTTTCACTTTCTACTTTGTAATATTTTTCAGGAACAAAACCATATTCCCATGAGAATTTGTATGCCGAGTAGGGGGATTTTTATTTTCACCAGCAGCAAAAGGAGCATTTTCTGAGGAAAAGAGGGTGATGTAGTCTCTATAACTGACACACATAGCAACACTTTTGTGAGGACAGAAGGAAAAATGCTGCATTTTGGCTAGAAAAAGTTACTTTTTTTTGCCTATGAATATCTTCTTTTAAATATCTGGGAAAATAACAAGTAAAGCCAAGCTGCAGAGGTCTTTTCATTCTTAATAAAGTTAAAAAAAAAAAAAAGGAAAGAAGAGAAATAAACTCTACATGATTTTTTTTTTTCACCAGCCACATTTGTGGTATCAGCTTCTTTTTTTTTTTTTTTTTTTTTTTTTAAGGATCCAGCTGTGGAAGTCTGATCATTTTGGAGGCAGCCTAGCACAGTGCTTTGCATGCACTGTATGAGTATGATCTGGAAGTCAGTTCAGGAAGTCTGTGAAAGCTCACCAAGAAAGTCTGCTCCCACCCTATCCAAAGGCCCATACCCAAGAGATGAAAAATGACAAACTAATACAATGGATTTTAATAAAATCTCTCAATGGATTTCAAAGCATTCATTAGCTCATTCCATCCTCACAATTTGCTTAAGCCAATAACTTTCGAATCTTGGGGGGAAATGCCCTTCTCATTCCTCCCAGCACCAGAGCTTCCTCTTTGCTTCCTCGTCAGCAATCAGTGGGTCTTGGCAGAACCAGGGCTTACTGGGGAGCCAGCTGGCTCCTTTAGCTCTTCACATGCTCTGGGGCTTATCCAGGCTAATGGAGTATCACAGTTCATTATGCACCTTCCTCCTCTACCCCCTGTGAGGAAGCTCCAGTGTATACCAGGTTTGGGGCAGGAGGCATCACTGCCCCTGAAGCTGCCAGAAAGAGCTGCCAATATCCTATGGAGGAGCTAAGGGATATCAATATTTGTAAGAAAATGTGTCCTGACCCCAGAAGAAGGCTAAAGGCATTCCAAGGATGCTGGAGAATTAGCATCAGCTACTCATTCCACCTTGCTCTACATCTGTAGGGAAGCAGCAACCAGCTATTAATCTCTCCCTATGCGTCAAACATGTTAAACTCTTTACGCATATTAGCTTATTTAGATCTTAAAACAAACCTAAAAACTTGGTACTATTATTGTCCCTGTTTTTTAGATGAGGCAACAGAAACAGGGATTGCATAGGCAAAACAAATTGGCTGTACTCACACGGCAGGTAAAAAAGAACTGGCATCTCAATAATAAGCCCATCTTCTTACCTGCTATTCAGTCCCACCTTTAAGGAAGGAGAGCTGTCCTTCAATTCAAAGACAAAGGCGAAAGCCCGTTAAGGAGGATTTTGTTTCTCAAGGAAAGGAGAATAGCAAAGAACAGAGCAGGGAAATAGCAAGCATTTAAATGATCAAGATAAGCTTCCAAATATGGTACAGAAAGTATAAACTAAAAAATCGTAAAGGCATCCTTATGATAATAAGGGTCATCTCTTAGGACATCTCTTTTTTTTAAAATAAATATTTATTTCTAGAGAAGAAGAGATATAAGCATTCAAAAACTCATTTTCAGAAAAAAAAAGATTATAAAAAGACAAACTTTTTTCAAAAATCTGAAGCAGAATCAATCACAGTCCATGCCACTCTGTAAGAAGTGAGGCCACTGCTTCAGAACCTTCACTAACAAAAGAAACAATGCCTAGAGTGAGGGCTCACATGTGAGGTTTGAGTTTGATACGATTTGAAAAGCTTGAGTAATAAACTCCTGAAAAATGGGGTTTGGTAATGAGCAAGCCTTTAACTATATAGACATGTTGCCAGGTACCACTTTAATAAACTATTACAAATGATCGATGCAAAGGTGTTTCCAACAGCTGTTTATGCAATGTGGCTGGAAGAATTCTTCCATAAAGAAGCTGTTAGTGGGAAAATTGGCTATGCATGGTTGTGATGTCAAATCCATACATAACAAACTTTTTCCTGTCAATCAACAATCTTGCCATAAATTAATCCATTTATAACAAGCCTTTTTAAATTGACAGCTTCGATGTGAATAATAAAAAGGACTCTTTAAGGAAAGTGAACTCAGAATGGCTTTTTGCAACTCTTTAACACATGCAGAGAAGTGGCAAAGCCTTGTGACTTTTAATTTATATTGAAAAAGGTTGGCAGCAGCTCCAAACACCAAAGTAGCTTTCCAAAAGCAGCTGAATACAACAAAACCAGGGAGAACTGTCAGGTTTGGCTTCCAGACGATAAGCAGGACCTGCTCATATCTAATGATAGAAGCAAATGCTGGTGCATTTCCCTTCACTGTCCTGGACATAAAGATCAAATGTAGATGTAGTAATGTAAACATGTTCTTGTTTGCCTTCTGGCCAGTGAGGTGTTGTCACACCAGAACCTCATGTAGGTGAGTGTGACTGTGTGATCTCTAGCATCACAGAAGGCCCATTAGACAGACCCTTAGACCTTGCTGTCAGATTCTAGCATCCGGGCTCTTGACCTTGCCTTTCACTCACGTTGTCACTCAAGCTCAGTTATCTCTGGTTTCTGATGTGGTTTCCCAACAAGTTTCATTCACAAAAATCACAGGGTTGTAAAGAATGCCTACATGACAGCAGGTGTGTGCTTCTATGTTCTGGGTAAAACAATACCTAAGGCAAGAGTTGTGTCCTTAAAGGCAACTAGAGATGGGACGACATAATCTCTTCAGGGATCCTCAATCCAACATTTCTAACTGCTTCACATGGTACAATGGCCCCTATTATCATCACTAGAGACAAAGAGAAGTTAGCTATTTTTTCTGCCTAACTTCAACATGGTTCATCTGGCCAAATAACATTAATTTCTGGAATCAGGGGCTTCTTTCTCTAAAACTCTTTTAGTGCAACATTCCTGCTGTTTTCAATCCTCTCTTCACCTTTCTAGTTAATCAATCTGGTCAAAAAGTAGATATGAATAAATTACTGTAAGCAGGCATGAAAGCCAAAAAAATTTTAACACACCAATAAGATTCCTGCAGTGTATTGGTAGCTTTATATTTTGTTCTCCTGCACTGGATGAGAACCCCACTTTAAATTCTTCACAATTTATCCTTGTAAGTTTGTCCTTGAAAGGAGAAGACCCATCCCGGACCCTAACCACGGCATTTCTCTTCATAGATGCCCTGCCCTGCCCCTCTCTGTTAAAGAAGGTTATTCTGAAATTCCTCTGTTCTTGTTCTGCCCCGCTGGCTGGCATGCTTGCTGAATTGCCCATCTGCTTCCAGTTGATCGTGCCCCTTTGCCTGGTGGACCTTTCTAGCCAGATCCACACAGAGACACAGGCAACCAGTGCCTAGGTCTATTTGTTTCCCAGGTGCCTACTCTTTTTTTTCTAAGATTTTATTTATTTATGTGAGAGAGAGACACACACACACAGAGATGGCGAGAGAGAGCACGAGAGAGCACGAGTGGGGAGGAGAGGGAGAAGCAGGCTCCTCGCTGAGCAGGGAGCCCAACGCGGGGCTTGATCCCAGGACCCCGGGATCACGACCCCAGCCCAAGGCAGACACTTAACCGACTGAGCCACCCAGGCACCGGCCCCCCAGGTGCCTATTTTTTCACTGATTTGTACCCTCTTTACCTCCCCTATGTCTTCATTTGGTCAAGGGCATACAGAACTCTAAATTTGCTCTCCAAAACTCTTTTAGTACCTATAACGTTCCAACTCCATGTTCACTCAACTAGACCTCATATGATCTTTAGAGCACATGTTCTCAATTCCACCATCAGAGTTGTTGATGAAAATAACCAGGCCTGATCATAGCATAGAGTCTAAGAGACTTCAGGGATTTTAAGATGGATTGTAAAACAGTGCATTTTGAAAGAAAGTGAAAATCATTCTGGATGCATTCCTTCTCTCCTTTGGTCTATCACAATGTGTTTTATACTGAGTAGACTCTCATGTGTTTGTTCAGTGAATAAATGAATGCACAAAGAAATAAAAAAGTTTCTTTGGTTCAATGGAAACCACTTCTCATAGGCAGGAAATCTACATTCCCAAACCTCGTTACATGTAGATTTAAGTTTAAATTTACTCAGATTAAGTTTCAGCATAATATAGACAAATATTGCCATTTAAATATTTCTACCTACCCTAAGGCATTCTTCTAAGGATCTTCATCAATATTCTCATCTTTTAACACAACTATACATAACACCACAGTGCTACCAAAAGCCAAAATGCTTGTATTGTTAAAGAGATAGTTGCAACCCTACCATTCAAAGCAGATAAAGCAAAGCTATACTTATTTTTAAGAAATGTATTTGTCCAAAATGCAGGGAGTATTTTACATACTTAATGTTGAGGATGTAACAGCATGTTCATTCACAGTATTTTAGTTATTTTTCTGAGGTTATCACCTAAACAAGTAGATTGATGTCAGCCTGCTTGAAGCTGACTCTAACCTTCCTCCTATTCTTCCCTCTTTCCTTCAGTATTCACTGAAGGAAATACTCTTACCATGTGTAAGCCCCAGGAGGCCATGTCATCCTGCTCAAAACCAGGTGTCCCTAGCTACAGTACTCCAACTAGATCGTAATGGTAGCATAAAAGTGAAACAGCTAGCAAGATTTCTTCTGCCTTCCTTCAATATTTATTGAGGGCCAGGCACTGTTCTAAGTATCAGGGTTCCATCAGTGTCAAAACACCAAAGACAGGCAGAAATCCCGACCATGATAGGAGCAGATAGACACAAACAATCCCTCCAAATTCTTTATTTCAACTTATTATTTTACTGACTCTGAACTAATTCAGGTAATGGAAAAGATGGAGAAAAAGACAAAGAAAGAATGACTGAAAGAGGAACATGGGCCAGAGGTCAGGAAGACGGGCCTGAGTTATGTTAAGATCAGAGATTTCTTCAGAGTCTCCTACTTTCTGTCTTTCCTGCCATCTTTGATTTCGGATGCTTCATTACCACCCAGCCATGAACATGTTCTCTGCAGGAAGCCTAACAATACATAACAGACTAAGTTTACCATTTGTACATATTGTTAAAAAGGAGACAGCAAGCCCAAAATGGAGTCCTTGTGCTAAACCCCACATCCAGAAACCAAGACTGAATACCCAACCTAACTGCAGTTTCAAGCCCCAAGGAACGCAACCTTTACCAAATTGACATAGAATTACCTGGTCAGCACTAGTGAGATAATCTGCCCAGTAGACCCCTTCCATTACTTAGGAAGGAACCTTAGGAAGGAACCTTAGGAAGGGACCTTGCTGGAAACAATGCACTCTTTGCTAACAGTTTCCTTTTTCCAGCTCCTTTCTGTTTTTAAAATCCTTTCCTGTTCTACAGCTTGGTGGAGCTCCTTTCCACTTGCTAGATGGGATGCTGCCCAATTCATGAGTGGTTGAATAAAGCCTTACTAGATCTTCAAATTTACTCAGTTGAATTATTGTTATTTAACAATATCTAAGACTTCCCTCCAAATCCCTACAAAATGGAGAGCTTGTTGCCTAGATGGATAGATCAATTGTTATCCTTAAAAATCCATGTATAATGAAGAATAACAACTGTAATCCTAGGTAATTACACAGCTCCACTGCTCTCAAGGTTCCCTTCAGCATTACCACCGGCTCTTCACCAGGGGCAAGTGTCCCCTTTTGCCTGCCTGCATTGTCTCTTCATTTCACAAGCCCTATTCAATTAAATGAGGAAGGGCTAGCAAAATCTGACACCAAATTTCCTGAGCTTATTATTATTGGAGAACAATGCTTTTCCCAAAAAAAGACATTTAGAGAAAACTGATAAGAGCCAAAAGCTTAGGTGAACATTTTCACTTTGGCTCTGTATTTTTAAATTAGGAGCACTGCAAATGGAGATCTTAAGATAAAGTTACTGTAAATAAGATCTTTGTCTCTAAATGAAACTAGTTCCTCAAAACTCCTTTTTCTTTTGACTTGAACTGTTCAGCCCCACTTTCAGTGAAATTCAATCACATTCATTAGCATTTCTAAAGATGTAAGCTACTCAAAACAGCTGCATTGTCTTTCCTTTTCAACTAAAATGCAGCTTTTCCTTCTAAAGGGAGAAATCTCCCTTTAGTTACCCGATTCTCTCTGCTTGGCACTCATAATTTTCAATGGCAGAGCCAACCCCCATGAAACAGGAAGTGCAATCCCATTTGATCTCACTTGAAAGAAATTGTAAATAGTTGGTAAGGACGGAAACAGTGGCTCAAAGAAAAATACAAAAAAATAACTGTGGAAGCAAAAAAAAAAAAAGCAAGTGAGACGACAAAGTAATAATCATTTAAATGAACTAACTCTTTGTTCCTGGAACTAACATTCTCATTATGGGGGTATTTAATATATTCCCCATAGGAAGCTGGCTGCTGTCGGTCAGTTTTCCTTCTCTTTCATTGGCTATTTCAGCAATAGAGAGGGAACCAATTCATCTTTTTAACCTCTTAGGTCCATATAGCTTTCCATATATGTCAAATCATAAAATTACCTTTTATATTTTTAAAAGGTGAGTATTGATGGAATTATCACAGGAAAGAGACAAGGGTTTACTAGTTAATCTTTTTTCACTTAGAAAACCATCTTTTGTGGTGCCCAGTTAAAAATTCTGGCTGTAATTTCATTTGTAACCCCAATTTTGTGCAGTTAAAGCCTAGAGAGTATGCTTTTATTTATAAAGGATAACCCACCTTGAGAAGGGCAAGCTCTGAGCTGTATTTCAGACAAGGTTTGCCATGATCTACAGATGTTTAGCTGTCCCCCTTGTGACAGTGCCATCAGGTAGGTTAGAGGGTTTCACAGGGCCATGGGCTGGAGTTGAAACCAATGGGTTTCAAGTCCTAACCTAGTAAACTAAGCAGGCACAGAGATCAGAAAGATAATGGGAATGCTAGAAATACGGAAATTGGTCATTTTTAGTCATATCTGAACAAAACAAAAAACAATGCAGAATTGAGTCAATCTTCTGTTTCCAGTAGATAGCAAATTGAATTAAAATACTTTAATTTATAAAGAGCTGACCGTAAGAACTTTTGAAGATGAAGCAGCTCATTAGTGGAATCTACTAATAGCAGCTGGATCTGGTGCCATGGAGGGTAGGGATAGAGGCAGTCAGGGGCTCTTGCTCCTAATGGATGTTTAAAAAAAAGTGTCTCACATATGATTTGCTCAAATTACTGCACTTGTGAAATTAGTAAATCCCTAAACAGGTGTGTCAGAGCCACTTTCTATGTTTAAACTTGGCAAACCAATTCCCTTCATAGAAACTACTGCTGACCTGGACAAGTAAGTCTCTAATAAGAAAGAAAATCTAAATCTGAAACTACAAATGATAATCAGACCTATTCTAAAATTTGTGAAATGTAAATCCTTCCTAAAGGAATTTTCTGAATTCATCCTTATGGGGCACAGTGAGTCAGAAATGTCAAACTACAAGTGACAAGTACTTGCAGAAGTGCTTCTTCAGAGACTGTCAGTCCCTGCAAAGACAGGTTAGTTAACTCTCCAGCATTCTTGCAATGAAACTGAAAATCGTGGGTCGTTATCAACATGTTACAGAGAACTGACTGGACAATACCTTCATAAAGAAACTCATAAGATCCACTAGAGGAGCACTGGCAAATCTATGAGGTCTGTTGTTCCATGAGGCACTCTCCCAGCTGGGGAAAAACAACAGCATTTCCTTGTCTTGTCAGCCCAAAGAGAACAACCATCTGACCCTGTAATTCAGGGAGGAGCATATAGACTCGTGGTGGAAGCTCCAGCCAACCTTCCAGAGCTGTGGCCATGGTGGATACAGAGACCCTACCTGAAAACGTCTTAGAAGATTCCACTCATTTTGTACCAAACTTTTCCAGGTAAATCGTACTCTTCAAGACTCTCTCATTTCTAATCCTGTTCTCCTGACATATCAGTCTAGCATGTGTGACCCCTTACTCACTGTTGGTATGTTATTTAAAAAAAAAAAAAAAAGACACCGGGGCTCAAGAACACTGATGGAATAGAAGACCAGATGTGTGAACATGCACCTTCATCCTGAAGATATTAAGAGCCAAGAAGAAGAATAGCTGTCACTTACTGAGCTCTCCCTTTGTGCCGAGAACAATACTAAATACATATATCAGTCTCTTCAATCTCTACAACAACCTTATGAGAAAAGTACCACTATCAACCCTATTTTACAGGTAAGACAACTGAGATACAGAGGAGCAAAATGGATGGAACCCTTGCTCTTGACATATAGCTGTCAAATGGTAGAGTGGGACTAGGTCAAATCTGTCCATAACCAATCCCATGCATTTAACTAGGATACTACACTCCTCTGCTTCATTATGGTTAAAATATCTCATTGTCCTAGTTGAGCATTTATTCTGTGTGTTTTTGTAGTACTGTAGAATCATCCAATCGCTTGCCCATTTCTCCATGACATTATGACTTACATGGCCCAGGCTCCAAAACTGCACTTGAATTTAAACTTTCTAGAACAGCATGGGCCAAGAGAACTTTCAGCAATGATGAAAATGTTCTAAAAATCTGCATTGTCTAGGTATGGTAGCCACTAGTCACAGGTGGCCACTGAGCACTTGAAATCTGGCCAGTAGAACTGAAGAATGGAATTTTTAACTTTGTTTAACTTTAATTAATTTAAATTTAAATAACCATGTATGGCTAGTGGCTACCATATTGCACAGCTCATCTCTAGAGTAAAAAGCATGATGCTCATTAAGCTGAAACTATCTAATTTACTCATTCAACCAATATTTTTTGAGAGCCTACCATATACTAGACTCGGTATTACACTTTATACAGAATTTGTTCACTGAATAAAATAGACATTAGTTTCTGACCAAAAGGGAACATGAGATAAAAGAGCCAGAGGGGTTGGAAGAAAACAGGAGAATGTGACATCATGGAAACTCAGAGAGGAGAAGTTCCTCAAGAGGGGTTGGGGCCTTGCTCTACTGTGCAGGCAGCTGCTGAAAAGACAAGATAAAAACAGAAAAATATGAACCAGATCTGTTATCACCAAGAAACTTTATTGCCTCATCAAGAGTAGTTCCAATGAATTAAAGGGATCTGAAGCCATATTGGAATGGCTGGAGTAAATAGGAGGTAAGAAAATCGAAAAGACAGACCACACTCAAGAATCAAAATGGAGGGGACACCAGAAGGGAAATGCATGGGCTGGGCATCATGCATGCTGAGTTTTGTAGGCCAAGGGGAATAATCCAATAGAGAAGGACAAATTGACAAAGCAGGAAAGGGTGGGAGGTAACTAATGTTCTTGAGAACGCAGGAAGGGTAGTAAGATCCAGACAGCAGCAAGAGGCCTGGTCTTGGCTGAAAGGAGAGACACTTTCCCAGGCAAGAGAAGGAGAAGGGAGATGGGTACAAGTGATGGTAGGTTTTGCAGGTTTGTTCACTTAACCCAGTTGAGCCAACTGGCCCTGAAGCCTATGGAAGCAAGGAGTTGTGTTCAAAGAAAGGTCAGCCTAGCATTCAAACATAATTGAAAAGCAGTTAAATTTTTTTTTTTTTTTTTTTGTGGTCTCTGGAGAAATCCTCAAAGGAAATGCCTTAATAACAAACCAAAAAAACCCCAAAACTTCCTAAAACTTCTTCACCTCTCTGCCTCTTTCTGTCTCTGCCCCTCATGCTCCAACCTCTACCTTTTCCCGCCACTCCAGAGCCTTGAAAATCTCTTACTAAAAATATAAATGGAGTGAGATGAAATGATGTCTGGTCCTGGCTCTAAAATTTTATGGTTCTATAAATGATAAACCTGATACTTAAAACTCCACCTTTTCACTTGTGAGAGGCTGAGCAAGCCCGGAGGAATTCTGAAGGTTACTGAAGGTTTTTTAATAAAGTGACTCAAGATGCCACATCATAATGTATGTAAAAAAAAACTCATGTGGAAAACTCCAAAATTGCAAGGGAAGTAGTACGGGGGGAAAGCTTTGGGAGAAGGCAGGAGGTGGAGGAGGAGGAGGACCACAGAAAAGCAGGAGAATCGGGGCCAGGCTGCCAAGCCCTGAGGAGAAATTAGACAAGAACATGGAGGCATAACATCTGTTCTTCTGTTCCAAGCAGCTTTTGTTTCCAAATTCACCTCCTCTCCTTTCCTCACCTCAGCCAAGCCCCATCTCCCTTTTCTCTGAAATGATAAAGATAGCAGAAAACTCACCAAACAGTGGAAACCACTCTTAACACCATATCCCAAATAAGATGGGTGCATTTGGGCACGTAGGATGATAATAATATAACCAGGGATTTCTAACTTTTTTTTTTTTTTTAATTCAAGGGGAAGCGAAGTGAGGAGATAGAGTAACTTACCTCTTAAGCTGCTTGTTTGAAAATAATATGCAGAAAGGGGAAAACAATCCTCAACTAACAACTGCTTTCCTTGCCATCTGCTTAATCTAAACATTAGCATATCACATATCTGGGTGAACTCAAATTGCACTGGAAACGGAGGGCTCTGTTCCACTTTTTCAGCCCCTTAATGGGGGAGTCGAGTGAGAATTCTCTGTGGGATTATATGGGCTTTATGGGTTTCCAACATATGCATTGAGGGCCACATTTTCAGTCCAGCCTTAACTCATCATACTAGGACTGGAGGCAAAATTGTGCCTGGCTTAATTAGCACAAGTACTAATCAAGTACTAATGAAATTTGCCCACAAGCAGTTCTTCAGACTGGGGCACAAGTAGTGCACACAATTTCCGTATATATCACTTAGCGTGTCAGCACAAAAGGAGAGGAGAACTGAACAATTCCTCCCTAAAACTGGCTTCAGGCGAACCACGGGCAAACAGCATCTCTACCCAGGAGTAATACATTAGTCTCATCAGTGCAAACTCTGTAAATCCTAAATCTGCAAACTGCATCCCAATTTGCCACATTAGGTTGCAAATTTATAAAAATATAGAGAATGTTATCAATGAAGACACTTCATTCTCACCGATTTATGAGCTATTTAGGACCTGAATTTGAAAATGAGAGTGAACTGTAATGTACCTTAAAATATATAGGCGGTCTTTCCAGCTAAAATATCAGTTCTTAAGAGGTGTCAGTCACGTCGGAAAACAGACCTATTTGTTTAAACTCAGAATAATGACAAAAAGGAGGCCCAATTTTATCTCTTCTATCAGGGATATACCCTTAGTCTTCTTACTGGGTTTTAAATCTGCTATTAAGATCTGTCCAAGCGTAAGAGCTTATTTACAACACAAATATTAATTACACAAAGGAAGATGCCTTCAATCTATCAATTAAATCATACTAATCGGAGATGCAGTAAGCACACTGAAATAAGTATTTACATAATGAAGCTTCACACATAGGAAACATTTTTGCTCTGGAGATCTCACGGTACTTGGCCAAAAATAAAATTCTGGGTCATCCCATTTTGGGGGACACAAGAGAAACAGTGATTAATTCTCAGAGCAAGTTCCGGTTAAAAAGCCAGGCAGAAAATTAAGTGAGGACTCCAGGAGGACAGAATGCTGTCATCTCTTCTGCCCTGCAAGCCACACTCCTTCCTCCAAGGGCTGTCCCATTTTTCCCGGGAAAGGATCTCACGTTGAAGAAGCAGCAACTTACCCACTGGAACAGGTGCAAGGACCAGAGGACCCGTTGTTCTCTTTATGGACTATTGACAAACGTCACTTAAAAAAATGATGATCATTGGTGAGTGCTCAAAACCAGCCAGTTCACACAATGCCTTCATAAAATGAAATTCAGGAAAGCAAGAAGAAAGTAATCCGAAATGAAGGTAACTTGGATGCGACCTGTCACCTGCGGTCCCATGCAGTGAAAGCCTCCCACACAGTTTCCCGACTTAAGGACAACAGATTAATTTTGACATTGACTTCTCCTGTCCTTTCAAAGATGCTGTTGTCTGGGTATTACGTTATATTCATTTTTCCATTTTTAAACAGATCTAGCATCCCTATAGAACAGTGGAAGAGGGGAAAAAAGGAATTTCTTGTCATTAGTGAGTTCTCTTTTTCCTGATTAGATAAAGGTTTGTGAACTATAAAGAGTGTGCAAATTTAACATGCTGTAAAACAACAAGAAAAATTCATGTGGACCACAGACATTAACAAAATTCAAGCCTGACGTTCTTCAAAGGAACCAAGGGCCCCATCTGCTGATGTTTAAATGTACTACAGTAGCAAACAGATTAAAAGGAGCATATGAAAAAAAGCATTTCTTGAACTAAAATGCAAATAAAGAGCCTGAAGCTGCCGAATCTGAGGAGCAGAAGGGACTTTTAAAAGTAAGAGAACCTGCCCCTCTCACCCTCTTCTGTTTGGGGGTATAACTGTATGGAGGTCATATGTAGTTATTTTATTTTTAATTTAATTTAGCTTTTTTTTTTCAGGCCTAAGGAAAGAAGCTCCAAGCAAGCAGCCTTCATGGCCACCATGTGTCTACTGAAGGACCTGGGAGCAAATGTTCTTGTTCCTCCAACTGGTGACTCTTGTTTTCAAGTGACTTCTAACAACTAGAGTCATTAACAATGGGTTCTGACCTGCCCCTTTTGATGATAAAGAAGACATTCCAATCACTTCTCAGCCTTATCTCTAAGCTGAGATAATTCTGGGTCCTTTCTCTTAAGTTGATTTTGTTTATGACCATTGCAGAACGAAGCCAGTAGATAAAGCATCAGAGAAAGACCGCAGATAGTTTAGAATAATGCTGTGTCAAAATTCACGATTTGACCTTTCTTTACCTTGTTCTCTTTACCTTAAAAATAAGATGTCACATTGCATGAACTTTAAGTTCCTTTCCCCCTAGCTCAAAAATTCACTCTATTGTCCAGAAAGGCAGAGAGGGTATCATACAAATCTTTATATCAATATAGCACATTGCATACATTAGGTGCTCCATAAAAATTTCTTAAATAGCACATTTTCTGTCAAAAAGTGCTTGTCCTATAATTATCTTCTTTACTTAATTCTGTGATTCTAAGTTTGTTTTACCCCTTTTATATTTGGAATATAATACTTGTAGTGGACAGTTGTTTGGGGCAACCCAGACTCCTTTCCCCCTTTAGAAAACAACCTCAGTGTCCTCAGGAATAATTCTCTTTCCTCAGTTATGAACAGTTTTCTTGAGACCAGCGGTCAAGGTTCTCTGACCTCTCTTAGCTGAGTTGTGAGCACATCAACCAAGCTTGGCCAACTCTCCCTAGTGTGACTTTAACTGTTATGCAGAGTAAAACAGGAGGCTAAAAACAATTCGTCGGTTCATTCTGGCAGCATGCTCTGAAATAACTGTTAGCTGGCCCCTGTTAACCTCAGCCCCTAGGCTCCAGTAGCTGACCTAGTTGGGGTCCTATGTTTGAGGTGGACTCTCTAGCCTTTCCCTCAGGAAGCTGAAGCATCAGGCCGAGCTACCCTCCAGGCTTCTCCAAAGCATCCTTTCCTGCTTCATAGTGTGGTAGACATTGGCTGGTGTTACCTCTCAAATGCAAGCCCCCCCAGGCCCTTGCTTCTTCCTAATAGGACCTGGACATCCCAGCCATGGATTTGATGTGGAATTCACTTCATCTTTCTCTCTAAGGGTGGATCTTGATTGACTCAAGCTACTTATCACATCTCCTCCCTTTGGCCACAGCAAATGGTTCAGCAATGGGCCATAACTGAATTTGGGCCAAATATAAGACATGTTTGTTGGGAATTCTGGGAAGGAGGTTACCTCTCTCTTCTGTGGGAATTATCTTAAAACTTGTTCTTTCTCAGTGGATGTGAAGCATGAAAACCTAGTTGTATCAGTACCAGGACCTATCTTCCCATCATGAGGGGAATTAGTCCTGGGATAAGACCAACATTCTGATAACTGTGATGAAAACAAAGAAACCACATCCTTAAAGAGGTCTGAAACTTGAACTTTTTATTTATATGAAGCAGTAGATTCCCTTTCTTGCTGAAGCCATTTTGATTTGGGTTTTCTATTATTTACAATTGAAATAATCCTAATCATATTCAGCATCTGTTTCTGTCAGTAAGAACCAAAGAATTTTAACAGATATAGTATTCGATTAGGAATCTGACTTCCCAGGAAGATGAATCTTTGCTTGTTCTTATATGCCATACTTCTATTTAGATCTCTCAATATTATGACTGATTTAGATATCTTAATATCACACTTGCTTTTTTACATTATTGAATCCTGTTCAATCCGTAGTTCACTATGACCCATCTTTTTCTGCCATTCTTATCTAACGTAAACCAATCATGTATTCTATTCCTTTGGTACTCTGACTTTTTTCTTCTTTTGTTTACTAACCTCAATGTTTCCCACTAACCTCATTGTCCTAAGTAATTCTTCAATTTATCAAATTCATTTGCAGGCAGTAAGCAAATTTTGCCTTCTAAATTATGTACTACAGTATACCACAGGGTGGGTATCTGTTCAATGAACAGTGAAGTGCCTAGTGTCCCAAACTACCCTTTCCTGTTAGTTTAATGAATACCTTCCTACTACATCATCAGGATCAAAAGGAATGGATTTCACTGGAGGTCCAGCAAGGTCTTAGGTTGGGAGCATATGGATATTGGGACACCAGATGGTGTGGTCCTCTGTGACTAAGAGAATGAATCTATATCTCTTTTTGGATGAACTGTTAATTTCTGTCTTTCACATTTGCCCCACCTAGTCAACTTCCCAATGTACTTTCTTTTAGTGATATGAAGAAAAGCTGGATGGACTACCTCATTGACTAAAATACTATTTCTCTCCCTCTTATTCTCAGTCATTTACTTCTTCCGTACCTGCAACAAATCAGCTCCTTCTGACTCAACTCTCTCCCAACACCCTTCCCCCGGAGCTAGTCTCCTTTGTTTCTTACTCATCTCAACTATGACACCACCATCCACCAACTTTGTCAAACTGAAGCATGGGCTTTTCTCTCTCCATCACCCACCACATCTTTTTTTTTTTTTTTTTTTTTAAGATTTTATTTATTTGACAGAGCGAGATACACAGTGAGAGAGAGAACACAAGAAGGGGGAGTGGGAGAGGGAGAAGCAGGCCTCCTGCAGAGCAGGGAGCCCGATGCGGGGCTCGATCCCAGGACCCTGGGATCATGACCTGAGCCGAAGGCAGACGCTTAACGACTGAGCCACCCAGGCGCCACCGTCACCCACCACATCTTAATTAGTTACCAAGTATACTTGATTGTACTCAAGTAATATTTCTGCAATATATTACATCCTCTTACTTCTACCTGCATTTTCCAGCTGGCATTCTTTAAATTTCTTACCCGAACTATCCTTCTACCTTGTATCTCTGCCTCCAGTCCTGCCATGTTCATATACATCTTCCATCTGCCCTCAGGATGAGGTATCTAAAATGTATATGTGACCTTGCCATTCCCTTGCATAAGACAACAGTTCCCATTACTTTCACTGTGCATTCTAAACAGGTCCTGTCTGCTCTATTCTTAACTCCCACCATTCTGGGCTTAACTATTCCAGTTTCAGGAAGATTAAACTCTATGTGGTTCTGTCCCTGAATCACATTTCTTCCTGCCCCTATGCCATACTCATGCTGTGTTCTCTGCCTAATACAGCTTCCCACTCCTTCAATTAGCTAACTCTGAATAAACCTTACTGACACCGCTTAAGTGTCATCTTCCCTAAGGAGTCTGCTCTGACTACTCTCAGACTTGGCCAAGCGGTCCAGTTCCATAACCCTAGGGTGTTCTGTGTATCATCACATCCTAGTACTTTCAAGGATAAATTTGAAGTAGGCACATCAACACAGTGCCTGTTCTAGGCCTCCTCCTGCAGCCTTTGATGAGCATACAGTTCTTAGACCTGTTCTTACCATGTGACTTTTACCCCTTTGTTGCAGTTGATGAAATCAGAGGTAGGTACAAAGTGTCAAAGGGCAGCCATGGTTGCTCTGAAAAACATGAGCTGGACCAATTCTTTCATGTTTATACATATTTTGAACTAAGAAATACAAAACGTTAGAAGCAGGGGCAAATTTTGAAAGCCCATTATGTAGAGAAAAATCATGACTAGTCCCTCACAAGAAAAAGTTTTAAGAGAGTGGAAACCACAAGTAAGCAGAAGGGTAAGAGACAGAGAAGTAAAGAGATGGCAGTGAGGACTCTGAACACCTGCTTGGAAACCACTGAAATGCCAGAGCCACCGAGATGCAGAACTACCTTCAATTCTTGTGTTTTCTGAAGTCAGGAGGCTCAGCTTTCCCTGGGTTGTTGTGTGCTTATATTCTAATAATAATCAATCTCTATACTAACCTAACACATGAAGAAGTATGAGCTGAATCTTCATTCTAGTAAGTAAGGGTCCAATTAAAACAGCACTGAATTTTCCTCTTTCCTCATTGGTCTTTACCCCTAGACTATAAGCTTCCTAAGGGTAAAAGCACAGATATAGTATCTGGAGCATAGTAAACACTAAATAGAACAGATATGGAAATCCATGAATGAGGAGCCCAATAGGAGAAGGCCATAGGGGGCAGGTGATGGGGATCTGCTGCAAATAAGCTTAGGTTAACTACAATAAACTTACATAAAACAATAAGAGAATATAACAGTCCCATCAGTTAGTTAAAGATACTTTGTTTTTAACTGATAATTATGCAAGGGAAATTCTTCCACACTCCTCTCTATCTTGTAAAATATGGAACCTGAAATTTGATGCTATGTACAGTTCTTTTTTTAAAAAGGTTTATTTATTTATTTTAGAGAGAGTGCAAGCAGGGGCGGGGAGGGGCAGAGGGAGAGGGGGAGAATCTCAAGGAGACTCCCCGCTGAACATGGATCTCAGAAACCTGAGATCATGACCTGAGCCAAAACCACAAGTCGGACTCTCAACCCACTGAGTCACCCAGGCACCCCAACAATGCACAGTTCTGTACAGTTCTTGATTACACTTTTGTAGATTAATTTACACAAGGACTTAATGATCACCTACTATGTGCTTAGCACACTGCTGCATGTTATGAAAGGTACAAAACAAAAATTCCTGTTCTTAAGAATCTTATTTTCAGCATTTATTCTTTACAAAGGTTCATTATTACCCTGCTCCTGGATCTTTACCGAGTATTTTGAAACTAATTTAATTACCCTATACCTTGCTCCTAATAAAAGCTTCCTTAAAAATAGAGTATTTAAAAAAATGCCACAAGTTCTAGCTTCTTGCTCCAGTTAATCTAGTAAAAGCACAGTGAAATATTATCAACAGTAGACTTCATTTTTTTGACTGCTTCAGCCACAATAAAGAGATTATGAAAATTCTAAATGCCTTGCAACTTAAAGCATATAAACTCTATTTTTCAAATGATATGAATAGCTGGAAGAAGCAGCTAAGAGTAAAGGCAAGCAGGGAATTGCAGAATAAAACTTTCATAAAGTCTCTGAGATGTCTAGTGAGGAAGTCTCAGGGCTGACTGTTAGGATGATTTAAAACCTTAAACATCATTTTGTTGACACATAATTCTTTTATATATTTTCAGTATATAAATTGTGAGCTCCTCTAAAGGAAACACAGTTTTTCACAGTGAAAACAAAGAAAAAAGCCTCTAACTCTTATTACATTTTAAGCACTAGATAACTTTGCGAGCGGGTAACTGAGTTTATGAAATCATGTAGGTCAGCACTCTATGAATCGGTGTGGCAGGAAGCATTTTCGAAGCCGACTTTCTATTGACACATAGCTAACCGCTTTCACATTTAATATACTTCCTTATGGTTGTTAATGTGCCTCAAAAATATGGAAATGTGAAAACCAATAGATTCCGTGGCTACAAACTGGATAGTAATGAATGCAGACAGAGCTTGTTTTTTTTTTTTTTTCCCTTTGGGACCCTGGAAAGTTTTGAGCAACAACAGCCAATGGGTTTTTGCTCCTTTGAAGGCATCCTGTCTTATTCAAGGTAGTATTTCCATTAAATACAGGATCAGCAGAGAGGTGGAGCTTTTTTCTTTATTAGATTAGGGAGGAAATGATGCTCAATATATATTTACTGAATGTTTATTGAATAAATAAATAAAATATGAAAGAAGCAGTGGAGGATGGTTAGGAGGGTGTAGGGGGAATTGGAGCCAAGAACATTTTTTTTTTTTTTTTCAGATTTTCTAAAATTTCTGATGCTCAAAGGCTACCTAGGTTGGCTACCATCATGGTATTTTATATCCTGAGAAAAGAACAATTAGTCTTTCCTAAGGTCAGATAAGCATTGTTTTGAGAAATCAGATAACCCTTCATTAATCCATTCACTCATTTATTCGACAAATATTTGCCTAGCTCCTACCATGTCCCAGACACGGTCCTCGGCGCTGGGGACGCAGCAGTGAAGGAAACAAAGCTGCTGTCCTCGGGACCTTACATTCTAGTGGGAGAAACAAAGAAACAAAACAGCTAGGTAACTTCATGTTGGTTAATGATAAATGCTATGAAGAAAAACAAATCAGGGGAGGGGGACAGGCAGTGATGGGAACTATAATTTTTAGATTTCACATGGATAGGGAGACCTCAGATCAGGACGAAGTGAAAGGAGGGAAGCCACGTAAGCATGTGGGTGAATCAGAGGCAGCAGGCGCAGAGGGCCTGATCAGAGAGCACTGCAGAGTGCTCTAGGAACAGCAGGGAAAGCAGCACGAGGTGGGTAGGGAAATGGCAGGAAGCTAGAATAAGTAGGGCCCTGTAGGTCACAATAATGTCTTTGGATTTTATGCTATGCGTATTGAAAAGCCATTGTAAGAGATATGCAAACTTGTCCTTTTCTAGACAGAATTTAAAATCCTGATAGAATTTAAACTCAAATGCCTCAAACAGGGCTCACAGTATCAACCTCAGTTCTCCAAGTGTAATTCCAAACTCTGCACTTGGGGGAAGGCAGACATTTTTCTTTAACCATAATAGTCAATCAAAGGTTTATCAATAATGGGCTTCTCAAAATATACCTGACAGCTTCCCATCAGTAACAGGTGTTTTCAGGAGCCAATTAAAGGTGAGCAACAAGAACACATCATCACCAATTCCAGTTCCCAGAAGTCCAAGATGGGACAAGACTGTGTGGAAAGTTGGCCTGTGTGGAAAGAGGCTGTGTGGAAAGTGGAAAGCTCGGACTGAGAACACAGGGTAGACATAATACCTAACCTGGAATAATTTTTCAGACCTAGTTCAAGTAAGCATAAATCTGATGATAAATCATTTTTTTGAAAATAGTATTTTATTGCTTTCAAATACATCCTCACTTCAAATAAAGCTTTTCTAAGTGCAAGTACTTCTTTAATGATCATTAATAATGACTAACACTCATGTGTATACCAACAATTAAAATGTGCTAAAGCTCTCAAAATGAGATGTTGGCACCTTTAAGATGGCAACAGTTCTTGTGTTAGTCAGGGTAGGCTAACAGCTGTTAAAAAAACTCCCAAACCTCAAAGGCCTAACACAGTACAGTGTTACTTCTTGCCCTCATGACAGTCCAGGTTGGCAGCGAGGGCCTCAGCTTCATGCCATCATCCAGAGATCGGGCTCCTTGGACCTCATTATTCTGCACTCGGCCAGGTCTTCAGAGTCCTCTGCACTCAACCAGTGTCTGGGAAAGTGAAAACTCGTGTGAGATTTTCACTCCATTTTCATGCCAACTCCAAGGCAACCCATTCCATGATATTCCTCCAACCTCCCTGGTCATTCCTTCTTGGTTTCCTTTGCTGATTTCTCTTCTTCTCATGAACTTCTTAATGCCAAGGGAAGTGGGGTGGAGAGCTAGGTATCAGTCCTGGGGCCTTCTCTCATCTCTATCTCAAGGTGTTGCTCAGTAATATAGCCCAGGGTCATGGCTTTAATAACATCTTCATGTTGAAGCCTCCCAAACATACATCTCTACTTGGACTTCTCTTTCCAATCTCCAGACCTCTACCTCCTGTTCAACATCTCCACGTGGATGTCAAATGGACATATTATATTCAACACATTCAAAGCTGAACCCATGAGCTTCTCCCAAAATCTGCTCCACTTGCAGACTTATTGATGTCAACTGGTAACTTCTTTCTTGCAGTTGCTCAGGCAAAACCCTTGCAGTCATCTTTGATTCCTCCTCTTTATCTTACATTTGTGCTGGCTCTACCTTCAACATATCTCCAGAATCCTATGACGTCTCATCTCCCCACTGCTATCACCGATCTTGGCCACCATCATTCCTTGGCTGTATTACTAAAATAGTCTCGAACAGGTTGCCTTGATTCCATTCCTGACCCTCTAGAGTCTTTCTTAACACAATAACCAGAGCAACCCTTTTTAAATTAGGTCAGATTATATCACTCTTCTGCTCAAAACCCTGAAGTGGTTTCTCCCTTTCCATTTCACTCAGAGTAAAAGCCAAAGTCATGGCCATGCCTACAAGGCCCATTGCTATGTACGAGGCCTCCTGCTTATAGTCTATCCTCATATCCACTCTTCTACCCCTTTCCTCCCTCTACTTCCTCACTCTGTTTGCATGTTCTTAGAACAAGCCAGATATATTCCTGCCTTACTGCCTTTACCCTGATGAGAATGTACTTCTCTCTGATATCTACCTGACTAATCCCTTCACTTTCTTCAAGGCTGTGCTCGGATTATACTTTCTCACTAAAGATGGCCCTCCCCATGCTATGCAATGCTAAAACTTGCCTACCTCCCACCTTACCACAGTACTACTGAACCACCCTACTCATCTATTATTTTATTTTTTACACTGCACACATATAGCCTTCTAACATGCTATAAAATTTCTTTGTATTAGGCTTATTGCTTATTTTCTGTCTCCCCATCTACAATTACAGCTATTCAAGGGCAGAGATCTTTATTGTTTTGTTCAAAGGTGATTCCCACATATCTAGATCAATACCTGCCACATAGTACTGTTTAATAAATATTTTTTGAATGAATAAATGAAGAGCAAGCATCATAGTAGAAGCAGCAGAAAAACTACTTAATAAAATTTGTCTGGTACTCCTGGTACCTGACCCTCTGCCTTATTAGCTTCTGTTTCCTGCCCTAGTCATGTCCATGGACTTTGGACTCCAATTCCCATTTGGAGCAGCCCTCAGGTACTACCTACTGCATCAGAACTATATTACTTAAGGTACCAGGGCGCAGGCTCTTCAGACATGCCTAGACTCAATTCCTGGCTCCACCATTTAGGACAAGTCACTCTACTCTTTCGTCCTCAGTTTCCTTAACTGTAAAATACCAATTATAATAGTACCTATTTCACAGTGTTTTGTGAGAAATGAATAGGGATAATATAAGTGTGATGACTAGTACTGTGTTTCACAGTTTTTGCATTTGGTAACTATTAGCTACTGTTAGCTATCGCCTTTAAGTGGATATTCTTCAATGTGCCAACCAGGTGGCCCACCCACAATGCTCCTACCTAACCAGGACAAACATTAACACCTGACTCCACAGACTACACCTCTCTCAAACTGTCACACAATGGATTAGGTCCTAGGGTATTCAGGAAAACAGCTTGCATTTCTAAGCAGATTCCACACAAATAAGTAATCAAATTTATATTAGGTTTAATTACATGAAATTACCAGTATTGTTGGTAATAAAATAATAAATTGCCAAATGTTGGTAATTTTGTATGGCCTAACCAATATTTTCAATTTGTTTAGAACACTGTTCTTCATGTGGAAAGCAAAGGTTAGTTGGGCCTAGCTCTATTTGTGAACTTGCAAGTTGATATAGAAATAATACTGGAGTCATAAAGTTATATCCTAGAACCTCTTCCTTTCTTTCTTTCTTCCTTCCTTCCTTTCTTTCTTTCTTCCTTTCTTTTTACTTCTTTCTCGGCTTGAATTTTGCTCTGTTCTCAAGAGTTTAACTGTCCCTCTGATTTTTCCAAGTCTTCCCCACCCTTCCATAAGCACTCAGCCTCCCCCACTATCTTAGTCAGGGTTCTTCAGAGGAAGAGAACCAATAGGAGATCTACGTTTATATCTACAACTACACCTATATCTATATCAAGGGCTTTTAAGTAATTGTCTCATGCAATTGTGAGAGCTGATAAGTCCAAAATCCATAAGGCAAGATAGCAGGCTGAAAATTCAGGTAAGAGTTGATGTTGCAGTCTGAAATCTGAATTCTATGGGGCAGGCCAGGCTGGCCAGAAACTCAGGAAGGGTTTCTATGCCAAAGTCTTGAGAGCAAACTGTGATGGGTTGAACTGTGTCCCCTAAAAAGTGATATGTTGAAGTCCTAACCCATAGTACCTGAGAATGTGATGTGTTTTGGAAATAGGGTCATTACAGATATAATTAGTTAAGAAGAGCTCATAGTGGAATAGGGTGAGACCCTAAACAATATGATTGGTGTCTTTATTAAAAAAAAAACAATGCCATGTAAAAAGACAGACACATACACAGGGGGAACACCACATAACAATTGGAATTATGCTATACAAGCTAAAGAAGTACCAGAAGCTAGGAGAGAGGTGTGGGACAAATCCTTCCCTAAAGCTTTCAGAGAGAGTATGGCCAACACCTTGATCTCTGACTTCTAGCCTCCAGACTGCGAGAAAATACATTTCTATCATTCAGTCACCCAGTTTATAGTACTTTGTTACAGTAGCCTCAACAAACTAATATACCCACCAACCCAGAACTATCTTGGATTCTGACATCTCTTTCTCTTCCAATTTTTAATGAGTCACTGTATCTTGTCCACCCTAACACTAAAAACATCTCTCAATTCTGGTCTCTTCTATCCCATTATTTTAGGCCCTTATCCCTTCTTACCTTGTATATTATAACATCTTCCTAAAGATGGTTTTCAGCCTTTTCTTTCTTCAGCCCATTCTTCAAACTGTTTCCAAAGACCCCTTCTTTTTTTTTTTAAGATTTTATTTATTTAGGGGCGCCTGGGTGGCTCAGATGGTTAAGCACATGCCTTTGGCTCAGGTCATGATCCCCAGGTCCTGGGATCGAGCCCCATGTTGGGCTCCCAGCTCAGCAAGGGGTCTGCTTCTCCTTCTCCCTCTGACTTTCCCCCTGCTTGTGCTTTCTCTGTCTCTTTCTCTCTCTCAAAACAAATAAAATCTTTAAAAAAAAAAATTTTTATTTATTTATTTGAGAGAGAGACAGAGAGAGAGTGTATGCAGACGGATGCGGGGAGGAGAAGAGGGAGAAAGAGAATCTCAAGCAGATTCCTTGCTGAACCCAGAGCCCAATGCAGGGCTCAATCCCATGACCTGAGATCATGACATGAGCTGAAACCAAGAGTTGGACTTAACTGACTAAGCCACCCAGGTGCCCCCAAAGACTCCTTCTTAAAATAATAAACCTAATTGTATTCCAAATCTGCTTGGAAACCTCCATCAACTCTCCTTTACCAGATGCTAATGCTTGATTCCTTAGCATGGCATCCGGGTCTTTATAATCTGGACCCACCCTTTCTTTTCTATTTCTATTTCCTATTCTACTATTTCCTATTCTACTTTGCCCCTATGTACTCTCTAACCATGCTAAACTTCTTTTTTGTTTTTTTGGGTTTTTTTTTTTCTGGACTTTTATCTTCTGTGCCATTGACTGTGCTCACTTCTTCACTCTGATAGAACTAGATCCCCTCTTCTTTGATTTAATGCCTTTTTCAAATGTCTGCACTGTCTTTGCCCAATATCATGCTTCTCTTCCCATCCCAAGTCTAAGTCAGCCGGTTTTCAGGGACAGAGGAGAGGTTCAGTACTATTCAATTATCTGCATGGGAGAAGGAAGAGAATTGGGCTCAGAAGAGGGTAGAAGGAAACAAGTTTAAAAATAGAATGGAAGATAGTGGAAAAGAAAAGCAGGAGTTCGAGGTGGATCTCTCTTGTAAAACCAGCTTCACAGTGTTTTAAGTCAACTCTTTCTTTTAGTTTCACATTCTTTGGAGGTGTACCTCAAGGCCCTTTTGTCTTATGTTCAGAAAGCTTAGAAAGGCTGCAGTTGTATATTGTGTACAAGGCTCAATTCCAAAAGCCAAAATGCATTGGCTTGTTTAAGTACGATAAATACCTAAGGGAGACAGTGCTATACGGAATAAAAGCTGTGGCAATGCAGTCATTAGATCTGCTAAGACTACATGCTTGCCAAATTTTACTACCAGATGCTTAGGAAAGAGGGAAAATTATAATTCCAACTGGTCAGTGGTCAGAAGGTAATATTCAAAACATCCCACCACATGGATAAACAAGAAAATAATTAGAAATCAAATGTTAGAGAATTCTGCAGTGAGCATGAATGTAATCCACAGGATAAACAACACTTGGTTGACATTTGACTGAATAAATTAAAACCCAAAGTAATTTGAATAAAAATTCAAGACATGTATCAGAGAAGTTCAGGACAGGAGACAAAAGATGAAATCTTGCTCTTGCCATTTGAGCTCTACTGGAGTTTATGGGTAGGCCTGGAAAAGAAGGTCAAAGGCCTTCTTTTCTTTGTAGTACTATTCTATAGTACTATGGGGTGAACTTCATTGTAGCAAGGCCATAACTTGACCCTTGAGAAATCCATTAAGTTGAAATGCATACATTCAAGATAACATGCAGCTGAAATTACCACACTCCTAGCAAATAAAAAGTCAGTCTAAACCATCAACCTTGTCTCATGTTTCCTTGAAACAAGATGAATAATAACAAATCAGAGACATCCTACTAGGCTTTCATTACTCTCCATGAAAGAACAACAATAACCAGTCAAGGTGCCGGATGTCTGCCTGTCACATGCACTAGTGCATGCACGCACACACGATGGTTTCCTCTGGATAATAGGGACTCTGATATCATGAGGCATACAGAATCGACTGTACAGTCGATTTTATTATCCAACTACAAATACTTTCTTCAACAGAAATAGTTCCATGAAACTTTCACAGAGTTTGAGTTTTTGTACTTCAAGTTCACGGTAAAGATCATAGTCTGCTACAAATCTGATTCTCCACATTGAAATTATTTACTGCATCACACATGTGCATACACACACATAAAACATAGATTTTTTTGTTTACAAGAGACTTAAAAAATACCTGAGTTGATGGTTAGATCACTAGGGTGACCACAAGGCTCAGGGTTACAGCTTGCCTGAAATGAGGTGAGGCAGGCAAGCTGACGCCCTGAGTCTGTGGTTACGCTAGTGATATACTAGGGTGCTACACTTGGTATTGAGAGAAAAAAATATAGTGTTGCACTCGGTATTGAGAGAAAAAAATCAGGTACTCAGAATTGTGATTGGAGAGAATACAGGATAAAAGGTTCGTTCTGGTGACCAGTGAAGATGCAGCACCTCAATGACTGTACAGAGTGAGCAAGGCCATTGCCCGGATATCAGATCCATCAAGAAAAATAATTATATCCATATCAATTATTGGTCTATTAGAAATAAAGACTTGGTGGAAGGACACTGTCCAAAGGTGATTGTCTAGTGCTTTAAAAATAAATGTCTTCTCTCAGCCTTGGTATTTTCTGTACCATCAAAAGGCCATTATCCCATGACAGTTCCATTCCACAGACATTAACATTAGATACCAATTCTTTCTAAAGGCTCTTTACAATGCTTGTCTCATTTGGTGGGTTTGCCAAATGTTCTTCACATTTCATTAATAAATTGACCCACACAAATCCCTTAGGACTCTAGGGGAAATTAAGTTTAATTCTTTTTTCTTCTTCTACTCTAATTAATATTATTAAGAATGAAAAGATGCTATTAATAGATCAGTCAAGTCTAATAAATCAGCAGCATAATTTAAATGAAATAACAGTAAGTGAGAAAACTATATTAATAAATATAACTACATATAACAACTGTATACCAATAGTTATGCCAATATGTATTTTATTTATGCACATAATAATCCTGTAAGACAGGTGTTACTCTTCCAGATTATAGTTGAAGAAACTAAGGCTTGGGGAGTTACTAAGTGCTAAAGTCAGAATCTGGGTCTGTCTGACTTCAAAGCCTAGGCTTGTAAATTTTCTGCTCTATTGCCTTTAGGTAGTATGCTCTAGAAGGGTCTTAAACCACTGACCTCAAGCAAATTATGTAGGTACTCCATGCCTCAGTTTCCTACTGGTAAAAGTGAAAAATAGATAAACAGGATCAATCTCATAGTCCCTCCTTAGATGATCTGAACCTCTTAGGTAGTTGGCAAGACTAGAAATTATACCTTCAGGCTATGATTAAACATAGTGGAAAAAAATAAAATTATGCCATAAGGAGGAATATCACTAAAATCTTACCAGATCATGTTATTTTCTAGCTTCTATCTTTTCAATTGCTCCAGATGAATGTCAACTTGCCATTTATAAAAATACAATACAGACTCCCACCCTCTGTAGAGTCCTAGGGAGGTCTGTCCCAACAAAGCACTAAAGCCATGTGTAGAAATGACGCAGGGAGCCCTGGCTCCCGAGTTCATTAAACATTCTACTTCTTCATAACTTGATCCTTCACTTAATTTTACTTTCCTCGTAGGAAAATGCAGCTTAACTTTCTTAAGTATATGGGCCCACAATAACCAGCCCATTGTCTGTGATAACTTCTGGACTGTTCAAATGAGAGAGTGTCATAATTATAAATCCCGGAGGGCCTCCCCAAACAAGTTTTTGTCAGTAGCCCCCAGCCTAGAAGAAAAGCAGCTGCTGGTTCGTCTCTTCCTTGGTTCCACAAGCGCAATCAACAGCATGAGGGTAAAGGAAAGACTGCCAGATGTTTAGCCTGGATGGAGGAAGAACCTTTCCCTAAGACTTGACAAACCAATACAAATCAGTTTTCCCAGTTTACAGATAACAAAGACAGACTAAGGAAGATGAAGAATCAACAGCACTTAGGAGCTGGAAGGAACCATGAGAACCTTTTTGGCCTAATACTGCCTCTGGCAAGCGAGAGTCAAAACCTTTCTAAACAGGGGAGGGAATCTGACCTTTTAAAAATGTAAGATTTTACACAGTTGCTGTCCAACCACAGGGAAAGGGAAGCAAGAGATTAAACTTTATTGAGAAGCTCAGAGGCAGACCAAGTGTCCCTTCTCCGTTCCCTGCTGCTCTCCAGGTAACAGCCTGAAACAGCAAAATGGCCCCTCCCAGGCTGAGGTAGATGACCCTCACGCCAGCTTCCCCACGTCCCCGCGTGCTCCAGGGTTGCCTCACATTGTGATAATCACACTTCCTTGGCTGTTCGGTTCAGAAATTTTTGCAATTTCGTTTTAATACAGTACAAATATTGTTCCTTTTTTCTTTTAAAATTGGTAATACTGAGATATTTGATCCACTTTTCGGTATGATTGTATTGAATTTTTTTGGACCCAGATATCTGTTTGTAGAAATATTTAAAATACACACTTTCCATTATGTCAACAGGGAATTCTGTCTTGCTTCTGAGGAATGGATGTGCAGGTAGCTCCAAGAACTCACTTGTTGCTCAGCTTGAGGAATCCTACACAAGATATATGCACGTAGACTGTTGTGAATAGAAGGCAATAGTGGAATGAAGGAAACAGGGAATCATATTTAAATAAGATCAGTAAAAAGTGAGGGTGTGAAGAGTTAATCCCAAATAAAGGTGAGTGAGAAAAGCCTTAGGTTGAGTAATAGATCCTCCCATGGATGGGGGGAAAAAAGGGAAGAAATCAGGTGGGGAGTGAGGAAGAAACCATTTGCTTGATTATACTTTAACTCCACGTCCCTTGTTCCTGGCTACTTTTCAGGTGAAGTTTTATACAAATTATTTTTGGCATGTGCCCATAAAACTTAAGTGAAAGAAAACTAAACCGTCAAATTGCATTAAAACCCTGATCTGACAATTTAAGACAAAGATATTCAGAGTGAAGGTTGCTTCTCAATCCTTTAATCATCTGTTGTGTCCTGACATTCTAGGGGTCTCAGAAGAGTGCATGACAAATAATGTTCCATATGTGCAGTTAAAACTATCCGCAGCAAGGCTAAGTGACAACTGAAACACCCTGGCTCTAAGTGATTAATATCAACACACTGGAGCCACCTCTTCAATGACCTACATGATGGATAAAGTCATACACAAAAAATGCATGAGCTGGTTTGCTCGTGTGACCCAAAGATGCTGCACTGATCACCCTCCTGAGGAAAATGCTCACAGTTCACTCATTGTACGAGTTTATCTGGAGGTTTGTGCCTACGATCATTGATTATCTGCCTATGAATTCTCCAAACCATTACCCAGCACATTTCCCTTCCCTCCCACCCCTTCCTTACTGGGGTGCAATTACTGAACTAATACAAATTAACTACCATTTTTTAAAAATTGAAGAGAAAAACGAGCTTCCCAAGACACCTAACAGTGTAACCCCAAACTGGGTATAAATGAGTTTTCTGTGCCCTTCCAAATGCAGAGATACCTGGAAAAGAATGCTCCACAGACAGCTATCGGCATGCCTAGCATACTGTGCTTAGTTTCTCATAAGACACACGCAAGTACTCAAATATATATTACTTTATCAAACCTGTGCCCGCTCATGCTATATAGAACTGAATGATTACACAGAATAGACTCTATAAGCCCTGAGAACATTTTGATATTAACAAGAAAAGAAAATTGGAAATTACCCATCACTACATGAAAACAGGTGCATTTTGGTGCTTGTGAATGGATTCATATCCACATGATCAGAATAGTTTATATACACCTTTGTGGTTAAAAATACTACCACTCTGCTCCTGCTGCAGACCTATAAGCACAATGTATAGATAGTGTGCTTGCTTTCTTGAGTTTTGTTTTGAATACTGGGTCATGAAAGGGTAAATTCTTTCCTAAGATCCGCATTGGGAATTTGTGTGTGTGTGTTTGTGTGTGTGTGTGTGTGTATTTGCTACTGGAATTTCTACAATATTCTCAAGTGACATGATAAAAATGTTTAAGATTTAAATGTGTCCACAATCAGTATAAAAAATTATTCCAAACAAGTTAAAATAGATTCAAGTCCTTACGGGAAAACATTTTAAAAGAAAGTTGCGCTTTATTTAATGAGAGCAATGTTTTGCTACAAAGGGAATCATTTTTATGCTTCAACAACCAAATATTTTCTGTTATATGCACATGTGACATGAATGTACAATTTGGGGCAGTTATTCAGAGTCAAGCTCCTAATATTCAGCATTGTTCTGTATCCTACCACACCGCACCCTTTCTTAATCATACTATATGTAGTTGCTCATATAAATTCTGTAACTGAAAAAGGGAAGGAGGAAATCTAACAGAAAATTTCTTGCCAGATGGAGAAAATTGAAACATTACCCTGTTTCTTTGCCAGCACAGATCCATTTTGACAAGCTGGAAATGATTTATGGGGAAAAAAACGTATTTACACTGGCAGAGATGTTATTAATTGCCATACAATGTTCACATTTTTGCATTGTTTTGTATATGATTACTTACAAGGCTTAAATATACAGCCCAAATATGTGGCTTTTTTTGCATGCTGATTATTATACGACAGACAAACTTACAATACATGATGCATGCTACAAATCTCATTTAAACCTTCACAGACAACATCACAGCAAAGACATGACAAAACAGCAAACCCACAAACAGCACTCAGAGAAAACAGGTCATTATGTGTGTGCATACACATACACAGCATACACACATGGATGCAAATGATTTAAAGGGTTATGCACAGTACATGGGAGTTGATGAATAATATAACACTCTCAACACATAAAAATATTACTTTTATTACTTTTCAGAGTAACTCTTGCTACATGAAACTACTACTAAAAGAAGGCTCCAAAATGTTTGAAAATGAAAATATTAAAGCAATATATAATTTCCAAGTTAGAGAATTTTGCATCATAAAAGACTACTAGGTGTGCTAACTTCCATAACGGAAGTTTGGAAGGGTATTTTTTTTTAGGCATTTTATTTCAGATGGCTTAAAAAATAATATCATTGGAGGGGAATTTTTTCTTCATATACATATGCAGTAATAGGAAAAAGAAAAATTAGGCTATTTAGTGAAAATCAAAGAGACTACAATAACGACAAGGCAATTTATCATAGGCACTGACCATTAGCTGTCTACCTGCTTATTGCTCTTAAAATACTGTCACTTCTTTTTGTACTAATATAGATGGATATATTTATTACCACTTGCAATTCCAGATTTTAATCTCATATTAGAAAGATGTTCTCATATAACAGCTACTTTGTCTGGAATCGTTTACAATATATCTGTGTCCACTGAGGACATTTTAAGGTACCCTTATTTCTAGTAGTGGAAATTAATTTCGAAGGTCTCAATTTCAAGGAGTCATATCGGCATTCTTACAAGCGTTCATATGTAGCTGTCTCCTAGGTTTAATGTTTTAGTAGCTGTCTCTCTGCAATTAGTTTTATGTTCCTTAAATGTAAATCAGATGTAAGTCTCTATAAACACTCATTCTCTATAGTTTTGTGCAGAGTGTTCCCAATGTATTAGGTTACTCTAGGAGGCAAATAATTCCAAATATGAAAAAAAAAATGGCGTACATGTGCCAAAACTATAATTTAGCTATTTGTGATTTACTCAACTACATTTTTGCTTGGGAAAATGGATTCAATGTGTCTATTTGAAATTAGTTCATAAATAAGAGCTTATTGTGAATGATTAATGAGTGTGGTCCTGCTTACATAAGATTAATTCCATCCAAGGTCACTCTATCTCACTCAGAATTTGGGCACTTGCCCAGTGACCCTTTGTGGGTGGTCTTCACTTTTCCAAAATAAGACACCCAACGGGAAGCAGGATCATCCAGCTGCCAAGCATCACATTCAAACTACTTCTTTCACTTCATCCTTCTAACAACTTCTGTTTCAATCCCAAAGGGCTGAGGAGAGGCCTGGTTTCATAGAATGTATTAGCTGCGTACCCCTGCATATATAATCACTGGATCAAAAAGCTTTTATTGAGCATCTACTTTATATCCAACACTTTGCTAAGCATCATGGGGTGGCAGGAATCATAACAGAGATCTTTGTTGTTGTTCTAATGAGGCCAATTGCTGATGGTACAGCAGACTGCTATCTTTTTATTTAGAGATTTTTGGCAATACATCAATTCAAATTAATAGATCTAAAAAGTAATTTTTAAATATGTAGTAAATTTTTAAATATGCATGCTGGTTAGTAGATGATTTAGAAAACAAGGAAATGAGTCTAAAGGGGTAAGAAAGAACAACTTCAGGATCTGGATTTTTTCTACCAATAGAAAGAACACAGTTTTCAGACAGATATCATTAGAGGGACAGATAATGTAGCATAAAATTAGGCGCAAGGGTGTTGGAGCTTAAAACCTAGCTCCACCACCTACCAGCTATTTAATAAATTCCTTAATCTCTCTGTGCTTTAGCTTCCTCATCTGTAAGATGGGGATAATGATCTCTCAAAAGGTTGTTGCAGTAATTGTCAGTTAAATGCAAAGCATTTAGGACCCTGGCTGACATATAGTAAGCACTCATTAATATGTGCCACTACGTTTGCTTTCTGGTAAGATCTTTTAACCAAGAGAGATTTCAGAGGTAACAAGAGGGCTGACTAAGTAAAGACAGCTACATTAAAAATCCGTATGTGTTTTCATAACTCAATTGCACAGTCCCTGACATTAGAGACTGTACCTATTCCTCTCTATATCCCCAGTTACTAACAAAGAGCTGGTACTTACGAGGTGCTTTATCATTATTTGTTGAACTGTATTGAATTCGTTAAACTTTTGAATACTTTCAATTAGCAATAATCACGCCTCGGATAAACCTCATTGGCTATGATACTGCCACTGCGCAAAGCTTTTTTGAATACTTTCGAGGTTGAAAGTGATCACTCAAATGTTCTCCTTCCAATTCCTGAGCCAAAGGAGACTTAAAGCCTAACTATCTAAGATTGATTGAGTCAACACATAATTCCCAGGAAGGAAAAACTCTTTCACCATGAGATGGCTCCTGCAACAGCCGCAGGAGCAGTGGGACTCCCACAGGGGCCCGGAGTCAGAGCAAAGGCAAGGGCAAGGTTATGTGAACAGTGATGCTGATGACGGAAACCAGCAATAGTCATTGTGAAGCAGGAAATCTCAGTGTCAGGGGCTGTGGACAGGGATCGGTGTGGGCATTCCAGCAGCATACAGTCACATGATGGGGAGGCCTGAGGCGGGCATGGGTCAGGTATGTGTCCATTGGCCTACCCAGCACACAAACATTCGAGGGCAATTCCAAAGGAGGGGAAATCAAGGTGAAGAGAGACAGGTAATTCCTTTCTCTCCTCCCGGATGCTGGGTAGTAGGCACGTGACCCAGACTCAACATGGAGATGGAGGGGCCAAGAGTGGTTATTGGCACTAGTTGTGGGTGGATTGTCCAGAGACCCAGGGGCAAGTAGCCACTGGCAGCAGCTTCAATAGTAGCTTCCCAAATTGACTATTCTGTGGCATTCTCTATAGAATTTGCTGCCGAGTATCCTTTGGCTCCTGCCTATTTTTTGAGCCTTGTTCTCAAGATTTCCTGGCTATTCTATGAAATCCCTGATATCCTTTCCAATGCATTCCTTTTCTGCTTCAGTTAACTGGAGTCAGTTTCCCTTGTTTGCAACCAAGAACTCTGATTAGCCCAAGAACAGGGCCAGATGCCTCTGTGACTGTCACCCAAACTCTTGATCATCCCAAGTCTGGCATCCTGTCATACTTCCTGGCTATGTCACCTTGAGCATGTTACTTGTTCCCGGATCCTGGGAATAGTGACAGCAACTATCTCAGAGGGTTTTAACGGGATTAAATTAGATAATGAATGTGAAGTACTTTGAAGAATGCACAGCACGTAGTACTCAACTTAGGTTGCCTATTATCATTGCCTGTCATTAATGAGGCAAGGGTAACAAATGACACTCGGAGACCTCGTGGCACTGATTTTATCCTGCTTGTTAACAGGTCTCTCTACTACACCTCTTCATCAATGGAAATCATATTCGATCATATTTTAATAGCTTCTCTGTAATTGTGTGATGTACCACATATAAAGGAAAGATTCTTAAGGCATATTTTTATAAACACATGCATCATTTTCCCCATATGTTTGATGTTATACAGCTTCACCGAAATGGAAATAGAAGCTGACTTTTGTTATCTGTCCTCTCATCCTCTTCTATCTCATAATAAGACTGCAGACTCAAACGACACAAGAAACTGGTCTTATATTTCCTATGTAGTCTCACAATGTTGAGCACATAATAGGTGCTAAATATACACTCAGTGACTGGTAGCCCAGTACTTAATTTGATTACGAGAGCCATCTGGGCCACTCACTGGTATAGTTTGGACCCATCCATCTGGAACTCCCTCTGACCTCGGTCTGGTCCCCTTTACTAGGACCAGTGACACAAATCACAAAGTCACCCAGAGATCCAAAGGTAGGGCTCATAATGATTGCCTGACTCAGGAGGAGAGCTCCAATTCAGCTTTCTCTGAGACCCCTGTGCTACCTTACCCTGTTACATAAACCAGTACAAAACTGACTTTTCCAGGACAGAACTAGCCAGGGCTCAGAACAGTTTTCCTAATCAGGTTCCAGTCCAATGCTCCACTTAGCCATGTTGTGGGCAGCTGTGAGATTTGCTCTTCTGAGCCCCTCAAGAAACACAGGAATGATGAGCCTCAGTATCATTTTTTCTCCTTGGGGAGAACACTGTCACTGATTCCTCTCAGCATACACTTTATTATCGTCCAAGTTCCCAAAGGCACTTGAGAATATGTGATTAAAGGAATTCCCTAATGTCATATATACAATAAATCTAACTGGCTTTATTATCTAGCAAGGTTTTTTTTTTTTTTTTCCCTCCTTCAATCTAATGCTTCCTGGCTGGAGATGAACTTACTCACCAAATATCCCTAACTTGACCTTACTTTTTTGATGTTGAATTGAGGGTATGCAGGTCAAATGCCAGACTGCCAGCACGTTGACTACTCCCAGACATGGTTTGGATAAAAAGTCTCTTGTATCTTTTGAATATTCTGGTATCATATATGTAAACCGAATTCAGAATTCCAAAACCTTTAAAGCAGCGTTAGAGTTGAAGGCACTGGTAGTTAAAAAAAGACCTTGCCTTCATTCCTATGCAATGCTTCAATTTCTTGTACCCATTTGTAAATGGGTAAAGAACATCTAAAAGCCCTCCCTCCCCCCTCCACTGATCTCCTTGTACTCTCTCTTCATCAGTGTGGACTGCTATAACAAACTACCATAGGTGGGTGGCTTATAAAAAACTGACATTTATTTCTCACAGTTGTGAAGCCTAGGGGAAGTCTGAGATCAGGATACCAGCATGGTCAGGTTCTGCTGAGGGCCCTCTTCCAACTTGCAGACTGCCAAATTGCTGTATCCTCTCATCCTAGAGAGCAAAGAAAGGAAGCAAGCTCTCTCCTGACTATTCTAAGGACGCTAATCCCATGCATAAGAGCTCCACCCTCCTGACCTCATCTAATTCTAACTACTCCCCAAAGGCTCCAGGTGCTAATAGCATCTCATTGACAGGCTGGATAGGGTTTCAACATGTGAATGGGGGGGTAGGGAGGGAGGATATAGACACAAACATTTATCCCATAATACCTTCTCATTCTCTTACCAATTCACCCTCAAACCTCTAAGTGGTGGCTGGAGGAAATGATCAGGACAAAGAAACCATTCCAGGGCCTTAAAGTCTGAACCCTGAGCCTTGGATAAGATGATAAGCATGATGAAAATAAACTCTCAGGCCCAGAGGACCACTTTTCTGACAGTAGTTTGCCATTTTGATCTAGCTAATTCTATTCCTGTGCTTCCACCCTTCTGTCAAAGGTGCACCTTCCATTGCAATTGTTGTCTCCTTGCCTACTTCTCCCCTGCAAATGAGTGCTCATTATCAATTTTCATGTCTTCACTGCCTAGGATAAGACTTGATGAATAATGATTAAGATAGATTGCAAAAACTAATTATAAATTCCTTCAATCTGTGTATGTACCACCCTCCTCTTTGCTGTTCCTATCATCCAGAGGTAGAGTTGCTTTCCCCACCCCTTTAATCCAGGTTGACCTTATAACTTGTCCTGACCAATAGAATGAGGCAGAATTACAGTGTGCTAGTTCAGAGCCAAGGCCTCCGGAGGCCAAGAAGCATCTGCTTTTGTTATGAAGTGATGCTGCCACCTTGTGAAGAAGCCTGGGCTAGCATCTTTGAGGATGAGAAGCCACAAGGAACAATGATGAGGAGCCATTCCAGCTGAAGCTCCTTTCACCAACCAGTTGACAGGGAGAACCAATTGCTAGATAAGTGAGCGAGGCTCTCGGAGGCCATCCAGCTCCTCCCGGGCTGCCATTGATGAAAGCAGCCACATGAGTGGCACCAAGTGAGACCCAACAGATGAACCATCCAGCTGAGCCCAGTCAAACTGCAGACTCAAAGAACCATGAGCAAATAAAATTCTTGTTGTTTTAAGCCATTGATTTTGGGGGTATTTTGTTACACAGCAATAGATAAATGATTCTGTGAGTATTCAATACAGGTTTGTTAGACAAATGAATAAATGAATCAATTAAGAAAAGAGTGGGAAATCTCATCTTACAATTGCAATCCCTGTCCTTATGGTTAGCCCAGCACATTAGCAAGACAGGTTAGGACCTACTTGATGTGACAGCTTTATCTGTACTTGTTCATGGTGATAATCACGCAGACTGGAAGGGGCTAATTTCCTATATCATACCATTCCCGGGAAATTCTAGTAAAGTCTTACATAGAGTCATTAGAACATTTGCCTTCTAAAATCTGTCACTTTTCAAGCGAGGTAGCTTTGGAACAGTCATAAATTGCCTCATTAAGGTAAACAAACATCCTGGTTTGCCTGGGACAATCCCAATTTAGTGCCCTTTCACTCCCAAAGCATTCAGTTTAAATAAGAAATTATATGATCATTCTATCTTTGAGTCTCAGCTCATTATAAATGAGAAATAATGTTAAACAAGAATAATCAAAGGGTTATTTTCAGGACTAAAGAAAATAACACATGTGTCAGTAAAAAGACTATCCATTAGTAAGGTATTACTTATTAATAGTACTGATAAATACCCTTTGAAAGAATGATGGTTTGGAAGATCAATTAAAACAGTTACCCCCAAAAAAGGTCTCCTCCTACCTGCTATGATCATAATAGTAACTATAACCATGCACTGAGTGCCTACTAGTTTCCAGGAAGTAAGCAAATTGCATGTAACATACATGCCCCCTTTCTTCAACCTTTTGTGAATATAAATGAATCACATTCACAGCAACTAGTTCAGTTTCTCTCCCAACTGGTTTCTGGCTTCTATGGAAAAAAAAAAAAAAAAATCAAGGAATGTGGCCAGATATTTGTTTCAAAGCCACCAAACATTGTGTAATGGCTAAGAAATTCCCCAAATGCTTTCTGACAGTTAGAAAACATGTATACTAGACTTCACATAACCATGATAGAAAATTTATCACTCCCCTCAATAAAATACTCTTGTACATACATTACTTCATTATTCTACAGATCCTTATCATTAACCTTATTTTACATAAGAGGAAAATTTGAGGCTTAAAAAAGTTAAATAGCTAACTAAAAGTCTCTTCATAAGCAGATGGCAGATTCACCCCAAGATCTATTTAACTCCAAAGCTCTGCTCTTGAATTCTCTTCTGAATTCCCATTAGATTACTTTTTGTTGTAGATGACAAATATGGGGTCACTACAAAAATTATTTTTAAAAATTGTTTTTAAAATGTTATTAGGGATAAGAAGATCATGTTGAAGTCTAGCATTCTAGAGCCCTGAGGTTTTAAGGTATAAATCAGTAAATTTTAGTGGACTGCTGCACGAGGGGCAAGGAGACCAACAGAGTATTCAGGTGGCAAGAAAGAAGTGGGACAAAAGTAGGGGGTGTGCAGAGGCAGGGCCAAGTCAGGAAAAGAGTGGTGTGGGATGGAAGTCATGGAGACAGCGGGCCAAGGAAGGGAGGCCTGGGGCAATGGGACCACTCAGTTGGCTACCAGTTTAGAACAAGATCTAAAACAGGAGGAAGGAGAGCCTCAAAAACAGACTTTTTTCTTATGCTGACAAGGGCCAGCCCAGCCTCCTCCATTTTCATCTGGAAGAAGCTATGTTTTAGGTCTAATTCATGAGCAAAAACACTAATGTCCTCCCATTATCCACTGATGGGTACTTTATACTTGTTTTACTGTTGCTTAATAAATAAATTAGAATATAGCTAAACTTGTTCAACAGCCAGTCATTAGTGCAGTTAGAGCTACTGTTCAGAAAACTGAAGGGCTATTGACTCTGCTCAGTTTAATGAAGGAAAATGAGTCACTGGAGATCTGGGCAGGAATGACTCATAGCTACACCAGCAGTCTTCTCTCCATTGTAAACTACTTTCCATCATTGGTAGTCAGCAAGAAGCTAAAAGAATGTTGATGTTTCTTTCCTGAGTGGTTAACTGCCTGAGTTCAGACAGACTGAAACTGTGAATAACAGGAAGTCAACGTTTCTATGGTAAGGGACCAATTAAATAAAAAGTTACAGGCAGTCAGATTTCTCATTAGCCTTTCAGAAATTAAGCATGGTGCTGTCCTGAGAGGAGTCAGGAGATCATCACATAGGAGACTCTCCTGATAGCAGAAGTCCTTCGAGTATAGTAATGATCAGAAGGGAGAGGACTCCTCTCAAAAAACAACCCAACATATACTGAATTCTACTCTAGCATAATGTTATGACAAGGTTCTAAAGGAGTTTTTTGGCTCGTCATGAGTCTTGCCTTAGTCTTGGAGGAGAGATGGCATCAATACAGTAATATATGCTATTAATAAGGAAATGAGGAAATCTGTCATTCTTCAGACATAGAGGCAATGATCAGTTATAGAAGTGATGGGTGGCCTAGCAGTAGGATTCTACAGGCTAAAGCTATGGGAGGAGGTATATTCTTATGAAGAAGGACAGTGCCCACAAAAGTACAGAGTGAATTATATACAATTATATACAATTATATACAATTCTTAAGAAAACAACAACAACAACAAAATTATGCTTGGAAACACTCAGACCCCAGACTGTTCTCAGAGTGTGGATATTTAGAGGCTTGGAAATGGAATTAAGGTAAGTTTCCTTGGGCAATACCACATCTCTGTTACTCTTGGTTTCCCACTGATCTCTGTGTTACTGAGACCATCTTGGGAGATGTTTGGAATTCAGATTAGAATTTAATGTTCAAAGAATGATATATAACCAAATTATAGATAAATGCAGTAAAACTATTTCAAACTGTTCCTGAAGAGAGAAGCTTCTATAACATACCTTAAACTTCAGAACTGTGGAGCTGATAAAACGGTAAGCAAAACAGAGGCCCTTGTACTCAAGATGTTCATGGTGTAGGAGGGGTACAAGCAAACAGGTATTTATTATACACTGCCATGAGATTTTGGATAGGAATTGCACAAGGTGCTGTGGGAGTATATAGGAAGAGCCCTTATCCAGATTCCAGGAGTCAGGTGAATGAATCGTCCTGTATAAGCCAGGGTTCTCCAGAGAAACAGAGCCAACAAGATGTATGTATATATATATCCCAAGAGAGAGGCTGAGAGATTTTTAAGGACTTGACTCATGTGATCGTAGAGGTTTGGAGAGTCCAAAATCTGATAGGGTTGGCCCACAGGGTGGAGACTCAGGCAAGAGTTGCAGTCTCCTGGCAGAATAGCTTCTCCCTCGGGGGAGATCAGTCTTTGTTCTAGTAAAGCCTTCGGTTGACTGAACAAGGGACACCTACACTATGTAGGGTAATTTGCTTTACTTAGAATCCACTAATTTAAATGTTAATCTCATTCAAAGAAACACCTTCACAGAAACATCCTGAATAATGTTTGACCAAATATCTGACACCACAGCCCAACCAGACTGATACATAAAATTATTTATTTATAGAATAATTTAAATTAATATCTATTAATATTTGTCTCCCCACTAAACCCATTAAGCAGATGTTTCCCATGTTCCCCTCCCCCTAGCCCTGGCAACCATTAGTCTACTTTCTATCTCTATGGGTTTATCTATTCGGGATATTTCATATAAATGGAAATATACAATATGTGCAATATGTGACCTTTTACATCTGGCTTCTTTCACTTAGTGTAAAAGTCCATCCATGTTGAAGCACGTTTTAGTACTTCATTAGTTTTTCTGATTGAATACTATTCCACTGTATGGATATACCACATTTTGTTTAGCCATTCATCAGTTGATGAGCATTTGGGTTGTTAGCTATTGTGAAGAGTCCTTATATTGACATTTGTGTACAGGTATTTGTCTGCATCCCACTTTCAATTCCTTTGGGTCTAATTTTAGAAGGTGAATTGCTGGGTAATATGGTAATTCTGTATTTAATCTTTTTAGAAACCACTTTTCTTTTCCACAATTGTTGTACCTTTTTACACTCTTACCAGCAGGATACAAGCATTCCAATTTTTCCACATCTTCATTGGCACTTGTTATTTTCCATTTTCTTTCTTTCAATTCAATTAGCCAACATATAATACATCATTAGTTTCAGATGTAGTGTTCAATAATTCATGAGTTGCGTGTAACACCCACTGCTCATTACATCACGTGCCCTCCTTAATGCCAATCACCCAATTACCCTATCCCCCTGCCCACCTTCCCTCCAGCAACCCTCAGTTTGTTTCCTATGGTTAAGAGTCTCTCATGGTTTTTCTCCCTCTCTGATGACTTCCATTCAGTTTTCCCTCCCTTCCCCTATGATCCTCTGCACTGTTTCTTATATTCCACATATGGGTGAAACCATATAATTGTCTTTCTCTGATTGACTCATTTCACTCAGCATAATACCCTCCAGTTCCATCCATGTCAATGTAAATGGTAAGTATTCCATTTTTAAAAAATTATAGCCATGCTAGTGGGTATGGAGTGTTATCTCATTGTGGCTTTGATTTACATTTCCCTAATAACTAATGGTGTTGAGCTTCTTTTCATGTGCTTGCTGGCCATTTTTATATTTTGTTTGGAGAAGTGTTTATTCAACACTTTTGCCCAATTTTTAATTGGGTTGTTTGTCTTTTTGTTGTTGAGTTGTAAGAGTTATCAATATACTCTGGATAATGGACCCTTATCAGGTACGTGGTCACAAATATTTTCTCCCATTTTGTCACATTTGGTTTTGCCCACAGTTATGTCCCCAGGACCTACCTAGTGCAATACCTGGCAATAAATATGTGTTGAATGAATAGGAGGAAGGCTTGGAGACATGAAAAATCTGTAGAAGTTTTAAAATAACAAACTGAAAGGCATTATCAAGTGCTAATCATAGCCTGAGCCTGTGTGTATCTGAAAGTCACAATAAAGGAAATGGGCTGAATAAGCTACACATAGGTTGAATTTACTAGCATGCTCTGTTTGACTTCAAATGTTTTTAGGAATAAGCTTTTGATAATGTAGAATTATAAACAGGGAAATCTGGGCATTTTAATACATTAAGACTGATAATTGATAAGGACCAGCATGCCATAAGGGTATTTTTTTTAAGATTTTATTTATTTATTTGAGAAAGAGAGAGAAAGAGCATGAGCGGGGGAAGGAAAGAGGGAGAGGGAGAAGCACACTCCCCGCTGAGCAGGGAACCCAACACAGGGCTCTATCCCAGGACCCCAAGATCATGACCTGAGCTGAAGTCAGACACTTAACCCACTTAACCCACTTAACCCAGGTGCCCCATTTTGTTTTGTTTTGCTGACATGACAGTGGTAATATTGCCTTGTGCTTGATCACAGAATGCTTTTTCATTTTCAAAGTGCTTTTCAATCATTAATTAATACTCATAATGCTACTTTTAGATCTTTTATTGCATCCCTATTCATACTGGCATAAAATTGTTAAGGTAAGAAACGCACACACAGAGTAGAGCCTTCTCTATAGTAGTGGGATACAAATACATTTGATTTTATCACCAGTTAATATCTATTTTTAATCTTTTCATTTCCTAAGAGCTGTTCCCTCTAGACTCAAACTACTGAGGTCAACAAGAGAAATTGTAGAAAAAAGTGAAAATAGAACAGAGAATTAAATGTTCTCTTTGTTCTCTCTTTATCCAAACTCTACTTTTGGAAGACACATGGATTTAGGAAAGATTTTTTAATAATATGAAGGGAGAAAAAGGTAATAAAAAGCAGTAGTTAAGAGGAAAGGAACAACTTGAAAGACATATTTATAGGAGACAAAGACAGTTAAACTGGCTTAGGATTCTAAGAGATATCCCCAACTTTTTAGAGTGAAAGCAGAAACTTTGTGTTATGGACTGAATTGTGTTCTCCAAAATTCATATGTTGAAGTCCTAGTCCCTATTTCTTCAGAATGTGACTACATTTGGAGATAGAGCCTTTAAAGAGGTAACTAAGGTAAAATGAAGTCATAGATGGGCCCTAACCCAATATGACTAGTGTGCTTGTTAAAAGAGGAGATTAGGATATAGGCATAGAGGGAAGACGATGAGAAGACACAGAGAAGACAGCCATCTACAAGCCAAGGAGAAAGGCTCTCAGGGGAACCAACCTTGCCGACATCTTGATTCTGTACTTCCAACATCTAAAATTATTAGGAAATAAATTTCTATTGTCTGAGTCTGTGGTGCTTTGTTATGATAGTCCTAGCAAACTAGTATCCTTTTTGTATAGTGTTACACTTCCTTTATTACCACAAGAATCCTTTCCAAAGAAATTCCACTCACATCCATAACAAGTCCTCTAAATAAAAGCTTTTTCCAGGTTGGCTAACGTAATCAACCATGGATTTATTTTTCTAACTACAGTGAATCCTTAAATTAGATCCAAGCTAGGATTTTCACAGAAAGAATAAATCAAGAATTGGATTAGTTTAAGCCCATTGGATTTTCAGGAATAATTTTAACTAATATTCAAGTGTCTTAAAAAAATAATAGTGTTTTCCCCTTGTTTTGTTCCAATATATGAAGGTTCTCATGTCTATGAGAAGCAGAACATCACAGCTGTCTTTAATGGGCATTTCTGTACACTCTTTTTTTTTTTTTAAAGATTTATTTATTTAAGAGAGAGAGAAAGAGCACTAGTGGGATGGGCAGTGGGAAAGGGAGAGAGAACAGCAGACTCCATGTTGAGCACGGAGCCCAACGCAGGGCTTGATCTCACGACCCTGAGATCGTGACCTGAGCCGAAACCAAGAGCTGGATGCTTAACCAACTGTACCACCTAGGCAGCCCCATTGCTGTACACTCTTAAAAGAATACATACGTATGTTGTCTTACAGTGTATAAAGTATTAATAATCTGTGCTCCCTTTTGATCTTCACAACAATACTGAGATAAATCAGGACAAATGTCATATCTTTTTTTTCTTTTTTTTTACTGATAAAAAAAACTAAAACTCACAGAAGGTAAATTACTTCCCCAGGGTCACACAGCTAGTAGGATCACTGTAGAAGGGACCTAGCTACGTGCTGACCAAACCACCTACCTTTTCATAGTGTTGGCAAACCATGGCTGGCTGGTCAAATCCAGCCTGCCACCTGTTTTGGTAAATATATTTTGTTGGAAAACAGCCACACCCATTCATTTACATATTATTAGGAATTGCTTTTGTCCTACAGTGGCAGAGTTGAGTAATTAAAACAGACTGTATGGTTCACAAAGCCTAAAATATTTACTATCTGGCCCTTCACAGAAAAAGTGTACTACTAATCCCTATCCTAGACATATAACTAAACTACATTTCCCTAAAACTCCTCCTGCAATTCAGGAGTTTTCTCTCTTCCTTCCTCGGGGTTGCATGCAGATGATCTAACAGAGGATTCTAAGACTTTAGTGAAAGACACAGTCCCTAGATGAGAGGGAGAAGAGAGTGGCATAGAACAGACCCACACTCCAAGACAGCATTGGTCTAGGACCTGCATGAGAAACAAACTTTAATTGTAGTAAGCCACCAAGCTTTAGGAGTTTCACAGTAAGTAAGTCATCAGCGTGAAGAGAATAGCAGAACTTGGTTTGTTTGACTCTAAATCCAGAACTGTTTCCTTTCTTGAACTGTGGAAGTATTCACAAATAAAAAGGAAGAACAAGCCAAGAACAAGGTCCAGAGCTCAAGACGACATCACCCTGACTCCTGCACAGTGTGGCCTTAGAGCAGGAGGGGCTGATGGGTTTCATCTTTTGCCTATTCTGACAGTGGACCACCGCTTACTGACAAAGATTTTGAGGCCATCTCCAGGCTCCAAAGAAACAGTGGCATGCTAATTAGCAATGCCTACCATGGACTCAGGAGTGCAAAGAGATGAGACAATCAGGGATTTTGCCATGCACACCTCTGAGAGACACCTGAATGATCAGAAAGCGTTTGCTACCTTTAAGGATATGAAAGGGACAGATTTCAATCTGAGCCACACAAATATGCTGCTACTAATTGACACAAGTAGGAGCATATGCTAAACACCAATTTTTTTAAACACCAATTTTAAATGATTTGGTATGGGCGCAGAGGGAGGGAAGGGGAGTTATTTAACTCAGAGAACTAAAAATTGAAAATTGGAAAAGATTACATAAAATTATTTTTGCCGTTTAAGATATACTAGGCTTCGTATCAGAGGTTTGGCTACATCTTCCTTTCACGGAAAATAACAAAGTGCATTTCCAGTCACATGGTTCACCCAAGTCACTTATTTGCCATATAGACAGAGACTTCTCTCAATCACTTCCCTCATAAAAAAAAAAAGGAGGGGTGACGAGGAGGAAGATGAGGAGTGTTACTTTCCCAAGCTTTTCTACATTTAGATGGCAGAGTCTTGGAAGGGAGATTCTCATGGGGGAAAAAAAAAAGAAAGAAAAGAAAATCCATTTGATCTGGAATAATACAATTAAGAAAAAGAAAAACAAATTATCTTTGTCTTCTGAAAATCAGAGTTATTGCTCAAACAAACCACAGATCTCAGAACTCTGCTCGAGTCTTCCGTGTTTTCTCCAGCTTCCTCCCCCAGTGAATGCAGAAATCCTCAGAAATATGGTCTTCTCTAAATTTCATTATGTGTCTTTCATGAGTGTTTACTTTTAAGGCAATTATAGTAAATAGAAATGAGGTGGCAATATACTATTTTCACCCGATTCTCTTTTCCCTTATTTTGGTAACACCATTGTAGGTCATTCTCTCCTTGCTGAAAAATTTGTCCATCCTGTTTCCAGCGTATTATTTTTATGTATTTGCCAGCTTGCTTACAGGCACTGCAGCACCAGTGAAAGGTTTGTGAACCATTCGGTAAGTGGTTCCTGCTCGAATGAATTACCTAGCTTTCATGAACAGCCATGCAGAAGCAAAGCAGGCAGAAAAATAATGAATACATTTGTACTATGGCACTCTCCCAGCTATGAGCTTCTCACAACCATACAATTTCCCCACGAGGAAAGACAAGATTGCACTGTCATTAGAATAGGTAATCATTAGATTTATCTTTTATATAATTTGTAGCATCTTAAACATTTCTATGTAGCCTCATTACTGCCAGGAGTCCTCTTTAACTGAGATGATAAGTAAATAAAGTAGAAATTACACACCAACAAGAACCCGGAATATGTTGTTTTAGTGTATGTCTGAGAGCTCCCTTCAGCAAACCTAATCTGCACAGCAGTTACCATTATTTCTACCTCAATGAGCATCTCCTAATTGCTGTGTTATTGCTTGTGAAGAAAATATATTATTAAAGTCCACAACTCATGACTTGTTGCACATCTACCCATGAAAAACTTTCATCAGCATTTAATCAGTTTCAAATGGGATGATCAGCAGAGGTTCCCCCCTCCTCTTGAATATCTGTTCATTACCATTTTCTAATGTCAATGTACCCTTCTAACAGTCAGGATGCATTCATAATTTATTCAGAGACCTGAAGATTTTATTAAACCAAATCTATTTAATTCTCCATGAATCGGCTCAAGATGATTTTGGTGGCTTTTTGTAATGAACCACAATTAGAAACTTTAAAGACTCAGAACCCCCTTTTAGTTGTTAATGTTTTATGCTCTACTGTTGGTCTGCTGCCGGATAATGATCCACAGAGCATTAAAATTTTGTATTAATATTATCTTTACAAATGCAATATTGCTCAGTGGAGGACGAAGTTTCCATAGGCTTCTTTCTTCATAAGTATGTGTTAGGTTGTTGTTAGAAATTTTAGGTGATATTTGAAGCTGACATACTCGTCTCCGGGTTAGGCATCTAAATTCTCAAGATCCATGTTCTTCCTTTCTTAGAAGGTATTCTAGAGTAGGTTAATCATACCAATTGGCTTTCAGTCAAGGTGAAATCAAAACAGCCTTATGATCTCTGAATGAATTTGAGCAGAGTAATAAATTTGAAATATAGAATAGGTTTCATTATTTAATGACCAACTCTGCCTTCCTTAATGATTCAAAACAATATGGATCAAGGGCCATACATAAGTGTCAATCAATAATATGGCCAATAGCATATATCCTTGCAGAAGTAGTAAGTTAGTGTGTTATTGTTCACTTGTGGCAGGTACTTGGAAGAATGATCATCAACAATCAGTAAATTCCTCCCAACATACATAATTCCAATAAGTATTTGATTTTTCTAGGACCCTTGAGATCATCAAAATGATAGGGGTCAGAACTCAGATAAGTTTTAAGTATTTACAAGAGTTGAAAAGCAAAGGTAAAGGGTTTATTGATTAAACACTCTGCTTGAGGAAGGACACACAAGAGGTGGTAAAAGATTAGGCTGGCATTCACCTAGAGGAACCATATTAGCTAAATCAGCCAGTATAGTTATCCAAGTCAGTGGATCCAATCTTGTCTCACAGCACTCAAATGGATGGATTCATTCTATTACCCTTAAGATTCCAGGTCAGCCTGGATTGAGAGTGGGTGACGGAGAGCTTCCCCACCACAACCACCCATAACACTCCCATGTCCACCAAGAGCCTGGTCAACCCTGTAGCTACAAGTGTCAGACTGACTCTATTCTAAAAAGGTAGGCTTTTTATTTATTTATTTATTTATTTTAAGATTTTATTCATTTATTTGACAGAGAGAGACACAGCGAGAGAGGGAACACAAGCAGGGGGAGTGGGAGAGGGAGAAGCAGGCTTCCCACTGAGCAGAGCCCAATGTGGGGCTCGGTCCCAGGACCCTGGGATCATGACCTGAGCCGAAGGCAGATGCTTAACGACTGAGCCACCCAGGCACCCCAAAGTTAGGCTTTTTAGAAATAACATCAGCCTGTTGGGAAGAAGATCACCCCAGATCAGAAAGCAAGGGAGGACGATCCTATGGAATTTGCTTCATTAACCTTTGCCTTCAGCATTTTGCAAATTTCACAACAAAAAATAAGCATAAGAGCTCTGCCTCTTGAATTTTCCACAAAGAGAATATTAAATATATTGTCTATGCTAGTACAGAATATGATTAAGAGGATCAGATCTATAGTCTTATCACACAGATTCAAATTCTAGCTCCATCATGTACCACCTGGATGACTTCTTGCAGTATTTTTGTTCAGTTTCCTTATCTGTAATGGACATAATCATACTTCCCACCTTCTAGACTTCTTGAGGAAATTAACAGAATTATTGCATGTGAAGCCCTTAGAACAATAAGTGCCCAATAAATGCTAGTTATTATTCATTCAGGCAACAGATACTTACTCGGTGCCCACTATGTTTTAGATACTATATAGGACTGGAGAGTTAGCAGTGCAGTGAACACAACTGACTAAAATTTCTGCCTTTTTGGGGTCCATTTCAGACAATAGATAAATAAGTAAAGTATATAGTATTAAAATGCTACTCTATCAAATGGTTTAAATGTTATAGAAAAAAAGACAGTAGGAATATAAGGAACACTGAAGTGGAGGAGGACTTAAGAAGGTGACATCTGAGTGCAGACTTAAAGGAGATAAAGGAGTGAGCCAAAGACATATCTGAGGGAAGACTGGCTTTTGAGGAGAAAATAGCAAGTGCAAAAGCTCTGATGCAGAACTTGCCTGATGTGTTCTAGAAATAGCACAATAAATATTAGCTGTTAGTGTTTGGGAGATATTTGCATTCCTAAGCTTCTGTAAGGGTAGAGACCATATCTATTATTTCTTTTCATTTATCATGAGGCTTGGTTCAGTACTGGGTGGAGAGTAGAAGGGTATTTCTTATAATAAATTTCTAACTCTCTGCATCAGAATGACTCCACGTATCAAAAAAAAAAAAAAAAAAAAGAAAAGGCAGCCCCCATCTTAGACCTACAGAATCTTGGAGGTTGGATCCCTGGAATCTGCTTTCTGGTATCACTGGTAAACATGTGCTGGTCTCATTGATTCATTTTCATTTCTATACAGATCCATGAGTCTGCATTACTCCAGCCCTGCCTTGCAGCTGCCCTATAGACAGATGAACTTGGAAGCTACTTTGGAGAGAGATGCAGTATTTGATAAAGCCAGAAAGCATGCTGGCATACATTTACACTGGATGAAGTACCAATTCCATTTAGCTACAGTATGAAATGCTTCTTTTATTTGCATGGGAGATCAACCATATAAGGCATAATAACTTCTTTCAAAAGTTCATTGCTAGTCCCAAACTAACTTCTCCCAGCAGGGATGGCTGGCAGCTCTTCTTGCAGTAAGTGGAAAGCCATAGTCTGTCAAAGCATCAAGCACTAATGAAATAAACAAAAACTTTCCTTACCTGGGGCAGGTGCCAAAGCCTGCTACTATAAGTGCCCCCACTGGACACAATTTAGGCTTGCTTTCAAATGCTAAAAACAAATAGGTTCTCCTAAGTGCAATTAAAGCTAGGCCACACATTGAATCTATTGATACTGATGGAGTTATTTTGATTCCAAGGCTCTTAAGAGTTGTTCCTGAGAACATCACATAATTTGGTAATTATTATCTTATGCTAATATATGACAAGGAATGTTAAAAACATTCATGAGCTTCCTAGTCTTTTTTTTAATAATCTTGAATCAATAGTGAGTATTTCTCCAAAGGACAAAGTAGTTGTGTGCCATTATAGCGCAGTACAATTTAATTCAAATGATTAAATATACTGTTTTAATAAGATGTATTTCCATATTAATACTTTATACCCCTCCAGTTCCATAGCTCCCCTTCCCCACTCTGGAATAAAAACCTAATTCCCAGCTCATGCCAATTATTTTACTATTTCTTTTGACTTAAAGATTGTATTGAAGAGGTTTTGTTCTATTGTTATTTGAGCCAATATGAAAAGGCCCCATACTCACAAATATCTTGTTTTTACCATCAAAAATTTATATTGTGGGCAAATGAAATTTCTATGGCAGGATGACAGACAGTACTACTAATCAGTATTCCAGGACAACAGGCTTATCCCAGGACTGTCCCCAGCAGGCCAGGAAGTATAGTCATCCTGCCTACAAGCATCTTTTTGGACTTAAAGAAATAAACACAAAAGTTTGTAGATTCACAGATGTTCTTAACAACATTGCTCATAATATCTAGAAAAGGTTAATTAATATGCATCTCATGCCCACATAACTTAGATTATTAGTAGCCTAGCAGAGAGACTGAAAGGCCAACAATCTTCAGCCAGGAAAGGAGTGTCTAGAATGTGGGATATGACACCATCAAGTAGGGCCACATGACATGGATAGAAGAAAACTGACAACAGAAGAGCCTGAAGTCCTTAGGCTCCTAAGCTTAATGGAGGATGTTTAGGAAGATGCTGAGAAACAATGGCCCACAAAGAAGATAAAAGAGGATAGTAAGACAGGCCTGACTTATTGTCTTCTTCTCCAATGTGGAAGAATTCAGGGTACTTTGCACAATATTCAAGGCCCTGAAGTTCCCCCCCCCCCACCTATCCCTTTGCCTAACCCCATCTACTCTCCCCACCTGATCTCCTCATTCCCTCTTGGGTCCCCAAACCCTAATCAATTGCAACAGACATGTCCCCCAAGCCCAAATATGGCAAATAGCTTTGCTCCCAGACCCATAATAGACCACTAAACAGAGTGCACCTCACAATCATTCTGAAGACACACTCCAAACTGCAACTGATGATTTATTATTATTGACCAATGAGATGAAAGCTACTTGTTTGTGATTTTTAACCCTGGCCCAAACAAGGTCATGCCAACATCCATTGTCCATGCCTCCTAGTGGTAGAGATTGAAAATTACACTATATCATGTCAATGGATCATCATTTAGCTAATTAATTCTTTGTTACACATGGTTGCTTCCAGTTTAGTTAACTTCAGAGGCAACTTTGCAGTGAAAATATTACTAAAATATACAAGAATATAATCTGCATAAGATAATTTAGATGAGCCTGTTTTGCTCATCTAACACAAAGCCTGGCACTTAGTAGATGCTTACTAAGTATTTGATGATTGACTCATAGAAGGAAAGACCTTCAAGAAACCTTATAATCCAAAAATTATAAATGAATGGGAGCACAGATGAGGGGAAAGTAATTTTACTTACAAGGAATTAGAAGAAGATACAGAGAAAAACTAACACTTGAGCTGTACCATAAAGGACAATTAGAAATTTAATAGAAGAGGAAAATAAAACAGGAGACAAACATTTTCAATAGAACAGTAGAAATAAGAATATAGATGTGGAAGTGCATTGGCTTTTAACAAAACTGTGAGTCAGTATAGTGTACATTTTGGGGTAATGATATAACTCTAGAAGAGTAATAGGCTAAGACTAGGTTTTGTAAGATCTTGTAAACATGCTAAGAAATTAGGACTTAATCTTACAAGAAATGGTGATGGGGAAAGGAGGAGGGTCCCTTAGACACAGCTATTATACTTTTAAAATTTCTTCTTAGGATTAAATAGAAAAGTGTGTAAAGACATTTGTTCAGGAATGTTCATCACAAAATTTATTATAATATTTGAAATTCTAAGTAACATAAATGACCATTAAAGGGGTTTGAAAATTAAATGAATGATGACCTGCCCATAAAATGTAACCACTAAAAATGATGATAATGATCTTTATTTATTGATATGGAAAAATATCCACACTATATTAAGGGGGAAAAAGAGGCTACAAAATATGCAGAGCATGATCTCATTTTTGGTTTGTTCTATTTTGTTTTAGGTGATATATGCATAGAAAAGATTCTGGAAGGATATATACCAAAATGTTAACAATGGTTATTTCTGGATAGTGTGATTATAGAAAATTTTTATTTCCTTGGTGTGTGTGTGTGTGTGTGTATATATATATATATATATATATATATATATATATATATATGTGTGTGTGTATAGTCTATTTTTTACAATGTGCTTGTATTATTTCTACAATCAGAAAAAATATATATTTTTAAAGAAGTTAATTTTTTTGGTAACTTTACTTACCATATGAGATTTACTTCATTTTTCTCTTTGTTTCTGTGTCTCTGATTCTGTTAGGTCATAAATATCTAAATCTCTCTTTCATGGTCATCTTCATCCTGGCTGGGAACACTTGAGGGCAATTTACTTAATTGTTCCTAAATGCCTGCATAGTGTTGCAAGAAGCTTGCCAAGAAAATAGTATTCAACTTTCAGAATAATAATCACAATTATGAAATTACAGGTCCAACTGAAACCTCGGAAGAGTACTGAATGAAGAAAAGTAGTCACTAAAGTCTATAAGGCATTGTAAAGACATAGGAAGGAAAGCAGAAGGCAGTCCAAATGAGGGTGTAATTGAGTTCAATGATCATGCTGGAAAAGAAACTGTCACATTTTAACAATGGTTGTAAAAAACTGTAATAATTGTAGACCGTAGTCAGAAAATGAGGAGATCAGATTTGTCAGAGAGCATTAAACATCAACTCTTCAGGGACCAATCAGAATCTATACAGAGACCAAGTAAATTTAAGCCATAAACAGAATCTATCCTGGCTCTCTTGGACCTCACATACAAAAGAAGACCAAAAAGTTCTGATGGCAAAGGTGAAATACAAAGAGTGGGCAAGAGATCACAAAAACATGTATTTTTTTTTTTTTTAAAGATTTTATTTATTTATTTGATAGAGAGAGAGATAGCAAGAGAGGGAACACAAGCAGGGGGAGTGGGAGAGGGAGAAGCAGGCCTCCCGCGAAGCAGGGAGCCCGATGCGGGGCTCGATCCCAGGACCCTGGGATCATGACCTGAGCCGCAGGCAGATGCCTAACGACTGAGCCACCCAGGCGCCCCACAAAAACATGTATTTAAAAAACATGAATTGTAAGTTCGGAAAATGAGTATCTATAATTCTCACTCAGAAAGCAGCAGAAAAGAAAGCAAGATATTCAGGGAATTCTTACTTACACTTTACTTATTTTTAAATGAGATGGTATATATAACACCTGTTTTATTATTATTAACAACATTTACATAATAAAAAGGCACTTATAGTTCACTACTATATTCTTAGTGACTAGAATAATGTTGGGAACATAGCAGATGTTCAATAAATGTTTATATTATGAATATTTTATTAATGAATTTTTAGAAGGAAAATATGTGATTGATTTAGACAAATAATAAATTGAAGAACTCAAAAATAATGATTCTGCTGAAATATATTAAACTCTTGATAACAAAGACATGAAGTATGAATAACTGAAAAGTCACTTATTTGTTGCTGAAAGATAATGATCTCAAAGGCCACTTTAAGCATTCTGTAATGATGGGTAGAATGGAGCTGCAAAGCCTCGGATTGGAAATCAAGTGTTTGAATCCTGGGTCACCACTTAATACTGTGACCCTGAATGAGTAAATTATTTAATGTCTTAATACTGAAAGCTTCAGTTACCTCATCTTTAAAATGAGGATAATAGTAATGTCTGCCCTACTCACGTGAGTATTTTGATATTCAAACCAGATCATACATATTTATACTGTAACTTGTTAAAATTCTAAATAAGAGCTCTTTTGGTATAGAAGAGAATTTGGGGGCCAACTTTCCCTCCATTATTTTAGGATCAACAAAGGCCTTGAAAATTGAGTGGTGGAAGAAAACAATCAAATGGTTGCCTTCCATTAAGCACATTACAAAGATATCTCTTTACTCCAAAGTATAAACAGTATCCTAATTTTAGGAATGAAGGACTGATGTTTACAGAGGGCTATACAACCTGTAACTGGTGAAGTGATTAACTCAGTATTGAAATGCATTCCTTTGGCATGTGCTTTGGATGGTGTATTAGTTTCCTAGGGCTGCTGTAACAAATTACCACAGAGTTACTTAAAACAGAAATATATTCTCTCACAGTTCTGGGGACTAGAAGTCTAAGATCAGGGTGTCATCAGGGTTGGTTCCTCATAGAGGCTCTGAAGGAGAATCTGTTCCCAGATTCTCTTCTAGATTCTGGTGGTTGCCAGTGATCCATGGTATCCCTTGCCTTACAGACACATTACTCCAATCTCTGCATCCATTTTCACATGGCATTTCCCCCATGTCTTCACGTCATCTTCTCATAAGGACGCAAGTCATAATGGATTAAGGCCCCCCCCCCACATCAATATGACTTCATCTTAATGAATTACATCTGCAACAACCCTATTTCTAAATAAGGTACTGGGGGTTAGGATTTAAACATTATCTTTCTGGTGGGACACAATTCAAGCCATAACAAAAGGGTATCCTCAAAACTTTAGGTTATTGAAAATTAATTAAATGAACCATATGTTTAAATGGGCAATTTTATAGGTAGAATCGCAAAAAGAGGAAAATCTATAGCAGTCCAAACTTCTGTCAGTAGCCATCATTTAGCAAAAGTATTCAAAATCTAATAGAGGCAAGGTTAAGAAGAAAAAATAAAATTTTAAAAAGCATGCAGAACAGTTCCTAATTTTATTTACTCAATTAAAAAGCACCTCAAAACAAACAAACAAACAAACAAAAAAAAAAAACCTGTGGAGTTACTAGCCCTTACTGTTGTACTCAAATAAACAGTTTAATTACCATATAAGACAGGAATCTAACCCCATACATCTACCCACATGCAAATCATCCTGAAGACTACTTTCCAGAGAATTGAAATCTGGAGGAGCGAAGCCCCTCATCCTGTCATCAGTGTGTGTTGATTTCAGCGAAGCATAAAGGCACCCAAGCACAGAAAGGTAAGCGGTAGGAGTAGAAGGCTTGTCATTACCTAGCAGTATAGATTGTGTTATTGTGTCTGACCCTGAGTTCTGCATGGTCAACCACCTCTACATTGAGTACCCAAGGGATAATTCATCATAAATGAAAATGTTCTTGGTAAAGGTTGGGGAGGAGTCAATGGCCATAGCTAGGGCTGGGATTTATGACATTATAATAAGTTAATTAACTGCTGCACTCATTGCTTCTTAAAGAATGAGAATAGCATCTAAATGCACATGCTTATTAGGAAAGATATCTTAAGGCATACCAAATGCTTGTTAGGGAAGATGTCTTCAGATGAATTAAAATACAGAGTTTTATGAGGTCTGGCCTACACATTAGTCATAAGAACTAGAGAATTACAGGCTAATGGTGTCATAAAGATCCGATTGGGTTACATTTGTGGGCACGTGCTGAAATTGCCAGTTCAGAAATATCAAGGCAGTACTAACAGGAATAAGTTAATTTCATTCTAAAATAACCAGTATACATGGATATTAGGCAAGATTCTGAAACTAGTGGAATCTTGACACCTTGTTTTAAGTCATTTCAATAGTCATAGGAAATCATTGTAAAAAAAGAAATTTATTCAAAAATGTCTTATAAAAACAATTACCCGCAAAAAACAGGGTGAAAATGTTCAGAGAATTTATGCAACTGAAATCTAATCAAGATAAAAGGTAAAAATTTCATAACATTTTAAAATGAGAAGTGGCATATAGCAGATAGAGAAGATTTAGAGTCTAATGTGATTGTATATTAATAAATTTCAAAACATCAAGGAATTTAATGCTTTGTGTGAACTAAAATATATCAAAATTAACCAAACAGATTAAAAATTAAAACAAGTTGAGAAAGTTATCCAAAAGCCACATCTGAGCCTCTAGAGAAGGAATGCAGGGTCATGATAGCTTTACCAGTAAATTCCTTCAAACTTTCAAGGAACGGATCTTTGCCAAGTTATATAACCTGTTTCAGGGCATAGAAAAAGATTAAAAGTAATTCAGGAGAAGGAAGGGAAAAATGAAGGGGGTAGGGAATCGGATGGGGAGATGAACCATGAGAGACTATGGACTCCGAGAAACAAACTGAGGGTTAGAGGGGAGGGGGATGGGGGGGAATGAGTTAGCCCAATGACTATGCATGGAGCACTGGGTGTTATACGAAAACAATGACTCATGGAACACTACATCAAAAACTAATGATGTACTATATGGTGATTAACATAACATAATAAAATAAAATAAAATAAAATTTTTTAAAAAAAGTAATTCAGATCATTCTAAGAAGAAACACAACCTAATTTTTGCATTTCTAATAAACTCCAGGGAAAAAATGCAGCTGAATATCACTTAATAAAGATATTTTAAAACCCAAATAAAATGCTAGCAAATAGAACTTAATAATATAGTTAGGTGTTAATTATAGGAATCCATTAATAGTCTAAATTAGGAAATCTATTGATATATAATATCAATAGATTTAAATTCAAACCAAATAAATTTTAAAATATAATCATCTTAATAGTAGTATATCTTCTTAGCATATCTTTAAGATATCTAATTCAAGCCATCAGCCAACATTTTATTTGACAGTGGGAAATAACAGAATAATTCTCATTAAGTTATGATTAAAATACAGATATGTGAAATTGTTATATTATTTAATATTAATATAACTAATGATAACATTATCTGACATACGTTGAGTTCTTATGCTTTGCCAGCAACGGGCTAAAAGATACACACATTATTTATTTAACAGCATTTCAAAAGTTCTTAAGACATAAAATATAAAATTACAAACATTAGAAAGAAAGAAACAAAATGTGATTATATATAGTTGACTTGCCTTTAGAGCATAAAAATAGAAATAAATAAAATGAAAAGTTATTAGAATTGATTAAAGACTGGTGTAACAGCCAGACAAGAGATAAATATTCTCATACACCAAATAACAATGTAATAGGAAAAAAGTAAATCAAAAAGACAGTCCATTTATAATCACAAAGCAAAATTTAAATTAAGGGGAAATAATGTCTTATATGACAATAAATGCAATACTTTATTGAGAGATATAAAAGGGGAAAAAACAGAATAAAAGAGGAGGTCTACCACATTCCTAAGCGGGAAACCTTAATTTTTATGAAACAAAAGTTTTTCTCAAAATGTTTAGTGCATTTATTAAAATTTTAATTCCAATCCCAATAGATTTTTTTTTCTGGAACTTAACCAACTGATTCTAAAATTGATTTGGAAGTATAAATAGAAGAGTAATAATTGTTTTAAAGACAGAGATTAATTTTAACAAAATATTAAAACACAAAACCATAAAACTAAAGTAATTAGAACTTATTGACAGGTATAAGAAAAGGCAAAAAAAGAAAAAGTAGGAAAGAAGAGACCATTAAAAATACACCCCATTATACATAAACATTCAGTATTTGAGTAGACCTGTATGACATAGCAGAGAAAAGGTAAAATTTCAACCAAAAATAATCGTATCTTATCTATAAGAGGAATATGAAATTTAATTTATCTTAAGCCTATAGTGAGAGGAGGAATTCCTAAACTGAAAGTCAATTGGAAGACAGAGAAGGAGCAAGAAGGGGAAGAAAAAGCAATGGAAGACTTTTATAAATTAAAATGATTGTTTGAAAAAAAGAAAGAAAACTAGAACTAGAACAAAGTAAAAGAATAGACTAGAACAAAGTAAAAGAATAGACTATATAAAGAATACAAACTGTACCAGAAAAATAAAGAGTAGGATTAAAAGATAAACAATAAGTTAGGGAAAATAATTGTGGAGAATGCTTCAATTCAAGATGACGTCTTGGGGGTTCCAGTTCAAGATGGCGATGTAGGAAGACTCTGAACTCACCTCCTCCATGGAACACACCAAATCACACCTATTAATGGAATAATTGTTCCTGAAGAAGAACTGTGGGCTGACTGAACAGCTACTGAACAACCAAAGACAGAGTGAGTGGCAAGAGAACAGCAAGAGAGACAGACAGAGACACAGTAACAAAAGGAAGCCCCACCCCCAACACTGTGAATGGCAGTGGGGAGGGAGAGTATTGAGGGACCAGGAACAGATCCCTCTGTCTTTGGGCACAGAAGAAAAGCCACAGTTTAAAAGAGCAACTAGCATATAAAAGAAACAACACTAGAACTCTGCCAGTTGGCAGAGGAGCTGTGGGAAGGCTCTCCAGGTCAGAGGGACTGGAGAATGACACAGTTTATGTTCCGACCCAACACTGGAAGCCTAGACTGGAGCAGGGTTTGGACACGATGGCAGGCAGGTCAGATTGTCACAAAGGGCCTGCAACCTCAGCAAGCCCAGGGTCCACAAGCCCATACCAGCCACCCTGTGGTAGTGGGGCACAGAAAACAAGCTGTGGTTTTGTGGGTTTTTTTTTAATTTTTACTGTTTTGTTTTATTTTATTTTTACTTTTTAAAATTTGTCTTCTCTTGTTTTATGTCTATTTTTTTTTCATTTTGGTTTTGTTCTTTTCTCTCTTGTTCTTTTCTCTTCTTTTTTTCTTCCCCCTTCTTCTTTTCTTTTGTCTTTTGTCTTTTTTCTTTCTTCTTTTATTACTTGCTTTTTTCTCTTTTTTCTTTTATTATTATTGGTTTTTAAAAATTCTCTCTGTAAAAAGCTGGTTTAAGAGAGTAACTAGAATATACAGCCACTACTCCAGCCATCCAGGAGAAGTCACCAAATACACACAGTCTACATAGGGGTAACCATACACAGGACCACTACTTTAACTTTAAAAATAGCCATTTGCCTAATCCATAGAAACTAACACAAAAAGTCAAACAAAATGAGGAGACAGAGGAATGTGTTCCAAAAGAAAGAAAAAGAAAAAAACACAGTAAAAGAATAAAGTGACAGAGATAAACAATATGCCTGATAAATAACTGAAAATAATGAATAAAGATACAGAGCTGGAGAAAAGAACAGAAAAACTTAGTGATACCTTCAATAAGGAGATAGAGAATATTAAAAAGAACCAATCAGAGCTGAAGAATATAATAACTGAAATTAAAAAAACATGCTAGAAAGAATCAACAGTAGATTAGAGGATGTAGAAGACTGTATCAGCAATCTTGAAGACAGAGTAATAGAAAGCACACAAGCTGCACAGCAAAAAGAGAAAATAATTTTTAAAAATGAGGATAGATTAAGAGAGCTCTTGGACAACATAAAGCAAACATTTGCATTATAGGGGTCCCAGGAGAAGAAGACAGAGAGTTATAGAAAACTTATTGGAATAAATAATAACTGAAAACCTCCCTAACCTAAGGAGGGAAATAGACATCCAAGTCCAACAAACACAGAGAGTCCCAAACAAGATGAACCCAAAGAGGTCCATACCCTGGCACATAATAATTAAAATTTCAAAGGTTAAAGATAAAGACAGAATCCTGAAAGCAGCAAGAGAGAAACAAAAAGTTACCTATAAGGAAGAACCTATAAGACTTTCAGCTGATTTTTCACAGAAACTTTGCAAGCCAGAATAGAGTGGCATGATATATTCAAAGTGCTGAAAGGAACAAAGCTACAATATTTTACCCAGTAAGGTTGTCATTCAGAGTCGAAGGAGAGATAAAGTTTCCCAATGAAACAAAAGATGAAAGAACTTATCACCATTAAATCAGCCTTACAAGAAATGTTAAAGGGACTTATTTAAATGGAAAAGAAATAACCATAATTAGACACAAGAAAAATATGGATTAAAAGATGTAATATATGACAACATATACATAAAATGTGAGAAGAGAGTAAAAAGGGAAGAGAAGGGCAAAAAGAGAAAGAAAAGTCTTTTTTCTTTTTCTGTGTGTGTGTGTATGTTTTTTTTAAATGTGTTTGAACTTAAATGACCATCAAATTAATATGGACTGCTATTTACTTAGGATGTTATATATGAACCTCAAGGTAACTACAAATCCAAAACTATGACAGATACACAAAAAATAAACAGAAAGAAAGCAAAAGAAAAGAAAAACCCACTATAGATACTCACCAATCACAAAGAAAGAGAACAAGAGAAGAGAAAGAAACAAAGAAGAGCTACAAAAACAACCAGAAAACAAATTTTTAAAATGGCAGTAAGTTCATACCTATCAATAATTACTTTAAGTGTAAATGGCCTAAATGCTCCAATCAAAAGACAAAGAGTGGTGGAATGGATAAAAAGCAAGACCCATCTATATGCTGCCAACAAGAGACTCACCTCAGACCTAAAGAAGGAATGAAAAAACATTTATCATGCAAATGGAAGTGAAAAAAATCCGGGGTAGCAGTATTTATATCAGACAAAATAGACTTTAAAACAAAGATTGTAACAGGAGACAAAGAGGGGCATTACATAAAGATAAAGGGATCAATCCAACAAGAGATATAACAATTGTAAATATCTACACATCCAACATTGGAGCACCCAAATACACAAAGCAAGCATTAATGGACATAGAGAAATTGATGGTAATACAATAATAGTAGGGGACTTTAACACTCTACTTACATCAATGGATAGATCATCCAGACAGAAAGTCAATAAAGAAACAATGTCTTCGAATGACACATTGGACCAGATAGACATAACAGATACATACAGAGCATTCTATCCAAAACAACAGAATACACATTCTTTTCAAGTGCACATGGAACATTCTCCAGAATAAATCACATATTAGACTATAAAACAAGCCTCAATAAATTTAAGAAGACTGAAATCATACTATGTGTCTTTTCCAACCACAACAGTATGAAACTAGAAATAAATCACACACACACACACACACACATACATACACGTGGAGACTAGATAACATGATACTAAACGACCAATGGGTCAATGAAGCAATCATACAGGAAATCAAAAAATACATGAAGATAAATAAAAATGAAAACACAATGGACCAAAATCTCTGGGACACAGTGAAAGCAGTTCTAAGAGGGAAGTATATAATAATATAGGCCTACCTCAAGAAACAAGAAAAAAATTAAATAAAAAATATAACCTTATGCCTAAAAGAAGAAGAAAAAAAAACAAACAAAACCCAAGGTGGTAGAAGAAAGGAAATAATAAAGATCAGAGCAGAAATAAATGACATAGAGACAAAAAAAAGTAGAAAAAAAATCAATGAAACCAAGAGCTCGTTCTTTGAAAAGAGAAACAAAATTGACAAACCCTTAGCCAGTCTCATCAAGAAAAATAAGAGAAAGGATGTAAATAAATAAAATCAGAAACAAAAGAGAAATAACAACTGATACCACAGAAATATGAAAAATTATGAGAATAGTATGAAAAATTATATGCCAACAAACAGGACAACCTAGAAGAAATGGATAAATTCCTAGAAATATGCAATCTTCCAAAACTGAACCAGGAAGAAATAGAAAATCTGAATAGACCCATTACAAGTAACGAAATTAAATCAGTAATCAGAAAACTACCAAAAAATTGAAAGCTCCAGACCAGATTGATCCACAAGTGAATTCCAACAGACATTTACAGAAGAGTTAATTCCTATTCTCCTCAAACTATTCCAGAAAGTAGAAGAGGAAAGAAAGCTTCCAAATACATTCTATGAGGCCAACATCACTCTATACAAAAACCAAAGACACCACAAAAAAAGAGAACTATAGGCCAATATCCCTGATGAACATAGATGCAAAAACCCTCAACAAAATTTTAGCAAACCACATACAATAATAATTAAAAAGATCATTCACCACAATCAGTTGGGATTTATTCCTGTGATGCAAGAATGGTTCAATATTCACAAATCAATGAACACCATACATCACATCAACAAAATGAAAGAATCATCTCAATAGGTGCAGAAAAAGCATTTGACAATATTCAACATGGATTCATGATAAAAACTCTCAACAAAATGGGGTTTGAGGGAGCATGCCTCAATATAATGAAGGCCATATATGAAAAACCCATCATCCTAAATGGTGAAAAACTGAGAACTTGCCCTCTAAGATCAGGAACAAGACAAGGATGTCCACTCTAGCCACTTTTATTCAACACAGAACTAGAACTCCTAGCCAGAGCAATCAAACAAGAAAAAGAAATGCAGCATCCATATTGGTAAAGAAGTTAAACCGTCACTATTCACAGACAACATGATACTATACATAGAAAATCCTAAAGAGTCCACCAAAAAACTACTAGAAGTAATAAACTAATTCAGGAAAGTGACAGATTACAAAATTAATACCCAGAAATTGATAGCATTTTAATACACTAACAACAAAGTCATAGAAAGAAAAATTTTTTTAGAAGAATGACATTTACAATTACACCAACAAAAAATAAATACCTACGAATAAACTTAGCCAAATAGGTGAAAGACCTGTATTCTGAAAACTATGAAACACTGATGAATGAAATTGAAGATGACACAAACAAATGGAAAGATATTCCATGCTCACAGACTGCAAGAATTCATATTATAAAAATGTTAATATTAACCAAAGCAATCTACAGATTCAATGCAATCCCAATCAAAATACCAACAGCATTTTTCACAAAACTAGAACAAATAATACTAAAATTTGTAAGGAACCACAGAAGACACCAAATAGCCAAAGCAATCCTGAGAAAGAAGAACAAAGATGGAGGTATCACAACTCCAGATTTCAAGATATATTACAAAGCTGTAGTAGTCAAAACAGTTCCATACAACTGGCACAAAAACAGACACATAGATCAACAGGACAGGATACAGACTCCAGAAATAAACCCACATTTATATAGTCAATTAATCTATGACAAAGAAGGCAAGAATATACAATGGGAAAAAAGACAGTTTCTTTCAATAAATGATACTAGGAAAACTGGACAGCTACATGTAAAAGAATAAAACTGGACTACTTTCTCATACCATACACAGAAATAAACTCAAAATGGATTAAAGACCTAAATGTGAGATCCAAAACCATACAAATCCTAGAAGAGAACATAGGCAGTATTTCTCTGACATCAGCCATTGCAACATATTTCTAGATACATCTCCTAAGGCAAGGAAAACAAAAGCAAAAATAAACGATTGGGACCACATCAAAATAAAAGGCTTTTGCATGGCAAAGGAAACCATTAATGAAACAAAAAGACAGCCTACTGAATAGGAGAAGATGTTTGCAAATGATGTATCTGATAAGGGGTTAATATCCAAAATATGTAAAAAAAAAAAAACCTCATATAACTCAACACCAAAAAAAAAAATCCAATCAAAAAATGGACAGAGGACATGAATAGATATTTTTCCAGGGAAGACATACAGATGCCCAACAGACACATGAAAAGATGCTCAACACCACTAATCATCAGGGAAGTGCAAATCAAAACCACAATGAGATATCTGTCAGAATGGCTAAAATCAAGAAGACAAGAAACAAGTGTTGGCCAGGATGTGGAGAAAAAGAAACCCTTGTGCACTGTTGGTGGAAATGTAAATTGGTATAGCCACTGTGGAAAACAGTATGGAGGTTTTTCAAAAAATTAAAACTAGAAATACCATATGATCCAATAATTCCACTATCAGGTATTTATCCAGAGAAGATGAAAACACTAACTCAAAAAGATATATACACCCCTATGTTTATTGCAGCATTATTTACAATAGCCAAGACATGAAAGCAACCTAAGTGTCTTTCAATAGACGAATGGATAAGGAAAATGTGGTATATATACACAATGAAATATTATACAGCTATAAAAAGGGATGAGATCATGCCATTTGAGATAACATGGATGGAACTAGAAGGTATTATGCTAAGTGAAATAAGTCAGACTGAGAAAGACACATGATTACCACGATTCCACTCATAAATGGAATCTTTAAAAAAATGAATAAACAAGTGAAAAGCAGAATCAGAACTATAAATACAGAAAACAAACTGATGGTTGCCAGAGGGGAGAGGCGTGGGGGTGGGGTGGGCAAAATGGGTAAAAGGGAGAGGGAGACACAGGCCTCCAGTTCTGGAACAAGTAAGTCACAGGAATAAAAAGCAGAGCACAAGGAGTACAGTCAGTGATACTGTAATAGCGATATAAAGAGACGGATGGTAGCTACACTTGTGATGAACAAAGCACGATGTATAGACTTGTCAAATCACTAAGCTGTACACCCGAAACTGATGTAACCCTGCGTGTCAACAATACTCAAAAAAACAAAAGCAAAAGCAAAGAGATGATGTTTTTATTTTTCATAAAGTTCATATAAATTGATACACATCCCTTGGGTTAGATAGCGGCCATGCTGCTGAGGTTAAACTCAAAAGCTGAAAGGGCCCAACTGAGCAATGGAGATAGGTAAAGAGGCAGACATGCATAAAGACTTACATGTGCAGCCAATGGGAGATGGCAGCCCCGGTTTTGGGGGGCAGGGGAGCATTCCAGGAGAGTGCTCTCATGCTAGAATGTGGGCCCAGTAATTGCCAGAATTTCTGCTCTTTTCAGGAGAAACCAAATATTCACATCTTTTTTTGATGCTGTCCAATTTGTTCAACACTGCGCTGACAAAACAAAGCAAGCACAATGCCATATAATCCATGGACAATTAGTTAATGGGGAAATACTATGAGTTAAAATACATGAAAAATGTGTTGAGGATCAACTACTCGACTTGTTTGTGAGTTAGTCATATAGCTCTTGTCTATACAGGGGACTCTTCATGATGTAAGAAATTTCCAACAAGCAAGAAGTAGTAAAGATAGTGTCTAGTTGCTATCCCTTTCTAATACCCACTGGCTCAGCATCTCACAGCGGGGCCTGTCCCATGCCCTGCCATGAACATCCTAACACTAGCTACCCTGGATTACATGCAGCTATCCAAACACACACATTCTTTTGTTCTTGCTGGGTTTTTCCTGGAACGTTGTTTAGTCTTCATAAAGAAAATCTTATTTACTCTTTAAAGCTTAGTTCAAATGTTACTTCACTGTAAAACCCAAGGCAGAATTAACCATAAAATCAATCCATCTATTGAGTATCTGCTTTGAACCAGGCAGTGAGCACTAGGGAAGAAAACAAAAAATCACTGCCACCTTCATGGAGCTGACTCTCTGCTTTCCCACACACTTTGCTCCTGTGTTACAGCCCTTCGCATGTTCATAGTTTTAATCATTAGAGTTCTTGGAAATTGTTTACTTCCCCCATCAGACTGTGAGCTCCCTGAGAGAATGAATGTGTCTCCCCATTAAACCAGCTCCTCCATTAATTCATATCTTTTATTCCCTACTATTTCAGGGTTTGTAAATAGTTTTTGTATATAGTACACATTGAATGTATGCAATATATTCGATATGTAGAGCATCTATCCTATCATAAAAGACCATCACGACTATGAAATCTTAAACTTTCTATGGAAAACTCAAACTAGGGTAAACTTTTTATATTTAGAAGTCAAAACTATTCATCACAATTTCCCAGTACTCTGCTACATTGCTATATTCTGCTTTCCCTAAAAAGTGACAAAAACACTGAAACATTAATCAATCCAGATATCTGCTAATCACTCTTACAGTTAACTTGAGCAACAGAGAAAGGAGTCAGTATTCTTAAATTAACCCTGCAGAGACATCTTAGCATGGAAACACAACACAAACTCATTTTGACATCTGGAGTTCTGTGCAGCCACTATGCCCAATACCACAAGTATATCGGCTATGTCCTCTTAAAACAACTGCAAAATAATTTCTTCTAAAGCCACAAAAGATTTCTATAACAGGATTGTCTTGGGTCACCATGGCTAAGCTCTACAGTTCTGGTTAAAAGAAAAAGTTCATTGTCAAGATAGGAAGTGTGAGTGCAGAATCTAAAACTACATTCAATGCTGTTCTATGAACTCGCAGAGTGCTTTGTAGGGCGTGTTGTGTGACTTTTCAAGCTCTCTCTGTGTCTATCCTCATCTGTGGACTGAAAGTTCTCTGAAGGTGAGAAGGCACAGAACATGTCCCTGTAGTGCTTTGAACAATTAATTGCATTTGGTAGGTGTGCAGAGAAGGCTTTTCACTATTAGAATATGTATTATATTTTATCATATGACATGGAACACGAACACTTTGCATTTGAGAATAAACCATGACAACATTACAATGTTTTCAATGTTGGACTTTTAAATCATCTGGCATCCTATTTATAATCCCGAATATGAAATATAGAAGATGATTGGAAGAGAGAAGCCAGAGGACCTAACCAAACAGTGAGAAAGCCAGTAAATGGACTCCTCCTTCAAGTTAGAGTCTTCTTATTTACAGATCACAATTAAAATGTTAAAACTAATATGCCTGAGACATCTAATATTGAATACTAGAATCATCCAAAGCCACAAAAAAATCCAAGTTATTTATTATGAGATATTGACTGAATGCAATAAATTGTCCTTAAATACAATCATTCAAAGATAGGATTGTTGGGCTCAATAAACATTCATAATAGATATCATTCAATCATTCATCTATAAAGTGCTTTTGAGGCACCAATATTATAGGAAGATGAAGAGTCATCAGTAAGAATGTACATAAGACATTGTCCCCGTCCCCAAGAACCTTATAGCCTAAAGTAGGAGAAAAGATAAATGTAGTTGGAGGAGCAGCTCCTACTGTTTGCCAGAGTTGTATTTAAGTTGTTGACTTGGAGGTATTTACAAGGTTCCATCCACATTTGTTTCTCTATTTCTCTGTGTTAGAAGGTCAAGTCAGAGAAATGACTAACACTTCATATAGTCATAGTGTTAGAATTTGAAGAATCCATAGAAATGATCTGGTTCTTCATTTTGTGTTTTTTTTTACATACTCAAATTCCATAAACGTTAAGTGCCTTGTTCAAAATCACACACAATAGAGCAATAAATCTGAGACAAGAACATAAGTTCTTAGCCCCTTCATTTTTCTACTTACACTGAGATATCTTTAAGAGGAATAAGGTATTAACCACATTTACACAAAAAATACAAATTGCTTCTAACATTAACATACCCAACTATGTATGTTCTTGTCTTTCAATTGACTTTTAGCAATTCTATCTCAGCTTTAGTCTAGTGACCCCCCACAACAAAATGCACATCTCTTTATACATATTTTATAATTTGTTTTAAGATGTACTTTACAAGGTGTCTAAGTTTTTCTGTGGTAACCTGATTTTAGTTAATAGCAGAAAACAACAACAAGACCAAAAATATAAAAATAACAGTCCTTGATCTAGACCTGTTTAGCGTTCCAAAGAAAAAAATACACCAGGGCTGCAGGCACATGAAAACATGTCAATCAGATGTAATTGCTCTCCAAGAGAAACACTTTTCAGGCAAGTAAAAAAGAACTCATCCTGAACACAAGGCTTTGTAGCAGCAACTAATCTACTAATGACAAGCTCAGTTTGTTATTCTCAAACTTGTTGTTCAAGAGTCAACACCTGAATCATGACAGAAAAGGACAACCTGACCAAGTCATAGCTCTTAAACAATTATAAAAATGATATGTGCAGGCTTTTATAGATTATATATTTAAATTATATATATTATACATATATATATAAGTTATAATGATATTTCATTATATCATTCATAGTTGCTAAGAATAAAAGCTTTCAAGTACTTCATGGTTACTAACACCAGTACAGACAAATATCAGAGCTCTAGCACATTTAAAAAAAAAAAAAAAAAAAAGGCTCTGCTTTTTTTGCACAATAACTCTTAAGGACACTCAATAGGCCAGATTCTGCCTGAAGACAGTGAAGCCCACATCCCAGGGGGTACTATTTGAAGGCTATATTTGGCCGGATGCATATAAAGACAGCTTTAAAATTCTTTCAGTATCTTTTTCCGTTATTGCAGTCTACTTAAATGGAAACTTAATAATCCCTGCTACAAAGGACAACTGCAAACTTCAGAAAAGAAGGTCTTGGCCTCTATTTTTGCTGCTTACATTCATTACCCAAAAACTGAAACATCATATTTTTTATAGCACCAGAGTTGGGGTATTCACTAACTAGAAGGTATAAAAGTTAAACAAATAAAAGAAAGTAACAACAAAAAAATAAAAGAAAGAAAACCACAAAAAATCCTATAGAAAGCCTCAGCCAAGTAGTCCATAGTAAACTCCAGTTAAATTTACTGAAGTTGGAGGCCATCCATTAAAACATTTATTCTCTGAAATGTCATATTTAGGAAAGCCTATACACTGCGTATAAACATCATTTTAAATTTCAAAATAATTGATGTTCAGTTTTAATAGTGCCATGCAAATGAAGAGTATATAAAGTCATAATCTAATAGGGATTGGGCAGACAAGATTGTTGGATAGGGTTCCTTCTTCTCTCTAGTTTTTATATTGCCCCAGTTCTTAGAAGGCACAAGAGGTTAAACACTTCTGGCTAATCTGTTTACTCCCTAAAAGCTCCTCCCCAGGGTGCTCATAATTGCTCATAATTAGGGTATAGATTGACCACATTTTACTAGAGGTTATAGTTGTGGTGTTTTAAAGATAGATCCAGGCTCCACTGCTTCTTCTTTTCTCTTCCTGAACTCAGGCAATGGGATGTCTCTGCATGTAAGTTCCAGGTTGTAAGTGCCGCAGCCTTTAAGAGGCAAACAGCAGTGCGGGGGGGGGGGGGGGGGAGAAGGGGGAGCAAGATGGTGGAGGAGTAGGAGACCTGGATTTCATCTGGTCTCAGGAATTCAGCTGGATAGGGATCAAACCATTCTTAACACCTACAAACTCAACAGGAGATCGAAGAAAAGAATAGCAACAACTCTCTGAACAGAAAAGCGACCAATTTCTGGAAGGTAGGACGTGCAGAGAAGTGAATCCGAGGCGATATTCAGGAGGATAGACGGCGGGGGAGGGGGCCTCCATCAGCTGCTTCTGGCAGGTGACAGACCCGTGTAGCACAAAATTGGAACTTTTAGAAGTCTGCTCCGCTGAGGGACGTCGCCCCAGTGGCTAAGCTGGGGGTGGAACCCTCGTGGGACAGTGTGGTCTCAGGACCCTCAGGGTCACAGAAAGACCAGGGGTGCCTGAGTGTGGCAGAGCTCCCAGGTATCGGAGCGGGGAAGCTGGCTGCAGAGACAGAGCCGAAGAGTGGGCTCTCAGCTCGGGGTTGCCATAAACCATGATCCACGGCACAGTCAGGCCACTGCTCCTCCAGCAGGGACCCAACAAGCGGCAGATCCGGGGAGACTCCCCTTCCTTCCCCAGGAGGAGCGGCGCGGGAGCACACCGCAGGGATCTGCCGGGTTTGGAGACTCCACACGGGGTCGGGTGCCAGAGAAAGAAACGCTCGGTCACAGGCCGGGTGAGCACAGAGTGCAGCCAGAGACCGGGGAGATGGGAGTGATTGACTACTTTTCTCTGGGGGCTCACTGAGGAGCAGGGCCCCGAGTTCTCGGCTCCTCCGGGGCGGAGACTGGGAGGCTGCCATTTCACTCTCGTCCTCCAAAGCTGCAGGGAAAGCTTGCAGGGAACAAAAGCTCCTGAGAGCAAACCCGAGCAGATTACTTAGCCCTGACTGGCAAGGGCGGGGCAATTCCGCCTCCGGCAAAGACATTTGGGAACCACAGCAACGAGCTCCTCCCCCAGAAGATCAGCGAGAACAGCCAGCCAAGACCAAGTTTACCAATCAATGAGAACGGCAGAACTCCAGCACTAGGGGAATACTGCACATAGAATCCATGGCTTTTTTACCATGATTCTTTAGTCTTTCAAAGTTAATTTTTTTTTAACTTTTTTAAAAAATTTTTCTCTTTCCCTTTTTCAACCAACATCTTATCAATTCCTTTTTTAAAAAACATTTTTATTTTTCATTTTTAGAGTCATATTGTATCCCTTCATAGTAGTTACCCTTATTTTTGGCATATATATATAAGTTGTTCTCTCTAAAATTTTGAGATAGTTTCTTCTAACAGATCAAAATATACCCTAAATCTCTAGTGTATGGCTTTGTTCTAGTCTCCTGCCTGATCACATTCTCTCCCTTTTCTTTTTCTTTTTTTTTAAATACTCTTCTTTCTTTTTTTCAAACAACTTATCAATTCCTTTTATAAACTTTTTTATAATTTTCACCTTTACAGTCATATTCCATCCCTTCATCATATCAACCCTTATTTTTGTACATATATAAGTTTTTCTTTCTTTAAAATTTTGGGAGGCACTTTCTTCTAACAGACCAAAATACATCCAAAATCTAGTGTGTGGCATGGATCTATGCACCAGCCTGATCATATTTGATCATATTCTGGTTTTTGTTGTTTTGTTCTGTTTTTGTTTGTTTTTATCTTTTTCTTTTTCTTTTTCTTTTTTCTTTTTCTCTTTTCTTTTTTCTTTCTTTCCCTTTCTTTTCCCCCAGCTTCAGGTCTTTTCTGATTTGTTTAGAGTATATTTTCTGGGGATGTTGTTACCCTGTTAGCATTTTGTTCTCTCATTAATCTGTTCTCCTCTGGACAAAATGAGAAGACGGAAAAAATCACCTCAACAAAAAGAACAAGAGGTAGTACCGACTGCCAGGGACCTACTCAATACAGACATTAGTACAATATCGGATCTAGAGTTCAGAATCATCACTTTAAAGATACTAGCTGGGCTTGAAAAAAGCATGGAAGTTATTGGAGAAACCGTTTCTGGAGAAATAAAAGAACTAAAATCTAACCAAGTTGAAATCCAAAAGGCTATTAATGAGGTGCAATCAAAAATGGGGGCTCTAACTGCTAGGGTAAATGAGGCAGAAGAGAGAATCAGTGATATAGAAGACCAAATGATGGAAAATAAAGAAGCTGAGAAAAAGAGGGATAAACAACTGCTGGATCACAAGGGCAGATTTCGAGAGATAACCGATACCATAAGACGAAACAACATTAGAATAATTGGGATCCCAGAAAAGAAGAAAGAGAGAGAGGGGCAGAAGGTATATAGGAGCAAATTATAGCAGAGAACTTCCCTAATTTGGGGAAGGAAACAGGCATCAAAATCCAGGAAGCACAGAGAACCCCTCTCAAAATCAATAAAAATAGGTCAACACCCTGACATCTAATAGTAAAACTTACGAGTCTCAGAGACAAAGAGAAAATCCTGACAGCAGCTCGGGAGAAGAGATCTGTAACCTACAATGGTAGAAACATTAGATTGGCAACAGACCTACCCACAGAGACCTGGCAGGCCAGAAAGGACTGGCATGATATATTCAGAGAACCAAATGAGAAAAATATGCAGCCAAGAATACTATATCCAGCTAGGCTGTCATTGAAAATTGAAGGAGAGATAAAAAGCTTCCAGGACAAACAAAAACTAAAGGAATCTGCAAACACAAAACCAGCCCTACAAGAAATATTGAAAGGGGTCCTCTAAGCAAAGAGACAGCCTAAAAGCAACATAGACCAGAAAGGAACACAGACAATATAGAGTAACAGTCACCTTACAGGCAATTCAATGGCACTAAATTCATACCTTTCAATAGTTACCATGAATGTAAATGGGCTAAATGCCCCAATCAAAAGACACAGGCTATCAGATTGGATTAAAAAACAAGACCCATCGATATGCTGTCTGCAAGAGACTCATTTTAGACCCAAAGACACACCCAGACGGAAAGTGAGGGGGTGGAAAACCATTTACCATGCTAATGGACACCAAAAGAAAGCTGGGGTGGCAATCCTTATATCAGACAAATTAGATTTTAAATCAAAGACTGTAATAAGAGATGAGGAAGGACACTATGTCCTACTTAAAGGGTCTATCCAACAAGAAGATCTAACAATTGTAAATATCTATGCCCCTAACATGGGAGCAGCCTATTACATAAGGCAATTAATAACAAAAGCAAAGAAACACATCGACAACAATACAATAATAGTAGGGGACTTTAACACCTCCTTCACTGAAATGGACAGATCATCTAAGCAAAAGATCAACAAGGAAATAAAGGCTTTAAATGATACACTGGACCAGATGGACTTCACAGATATATTCAGAATATTCCATCCCAAAGCAACAGAATACACATTCTTCTCTAGTGCACATGGAACATTCTCCAGAATTGATCACATACTGGGTCACAAATCAGGTCTCAGCCGGTACCAAAAGATTGGGATCATTCCCTGCATATTTTCAGACCACAATGCTTTGAAACTAGAACTCAATCACAAGAGGAAAGTTGGAAAGAACTCAAATACATGGAGGCTAAAGAGCATCCTACTAAAGAATGAATGGGTCAACCAGGAAATTAAAGAAGAATTTAAAAAAATCATGGAAACAAATGAAAATGAAAACACAACTGTTCAAAATCTTTGGGATGCAGCAAAGGTGGTCCTAAGAGGAAAGTATAGAGCAATACAAGCCTTTCTCAAGGAACAAGAAAGGTCTCAAATACACAACCAAATACACAACCTAACCCTACACCTAAAGGAGCTGGAGAAACAACAGCAGATAAAGCCTAAACCCAGCAGGAGAAGAGAAATCATAAAGATCAGAGTAGAAATCAATGAAATAGAAACCAAAAGAACAGTAGAACAGATCAACGAAACTAGGAGCTGGTTCTTGGAAAGAATTAACAAGATTGATAAACCCCTGGCCAGACTTATCAAAAAGAAAAGAGAAATGACCCAAATCAACAAAATCATGAATGAAAGAGGAGAGATCCCAACCAACACCAAAGAAATACAAACAATTATAAGAACATATTATGAGCAACTCTATGCCAGCAAATTAGATGACCTGGAAGAAATGGATGCATTCCTAGAGATGTATCAACTACCAAAACTGAACCAGGAAGAAACAGAAAACCTGAACAGACCTATAGGAAATTGAAGCAGTCATCAAAAATCTCCCAACAAACAAAAGCCCAGGGCCAGATGGCTTCCCAGGGGAATTCTACCAAACATTTAAAGAAGAATTAATACCTATTCTTCTGAAACTGTTCCAAAAAATAGAAATGGAAGGAAAACTTCCAAACTCATTTTATGAGGCCACCATTACCTTGATCCCAAAACCAGACAAAGACCCCATCAAAAAGGAGAATTACAGACCAATATCCTTGATGAACGTAGATGCAAAAATTCTCACCAAAATACTAGCCAATAGGATCCAACAGTACATTAAAAGGATTATTCACCACGACCAAGTGGGATTTATCCCTGGGCTACACAGTTGGTTCAACATCCGCAAATCAATGTGATACAATACATTAACAAAAGAAAGAACAAGAATCATATGATCCTCTCAATAGATGCAGAAAAAGCATTTGACAAAGTACAGCATCCTTTCTTGATCAAAACTCTTCAGAATATAGGGATAGAGGGTACATACCTCAATATCATAAAAGCCATCTATGAAAAACCTACAGCAAATATCATTCTCAATGGGGAAAAACTGAGAGCTTTCCCCCTAAGGTCAGGAACACGGCAGGGATGTCCACTGTCACCACTGCTATTCAACATAGTACTAGAAGTCCTAGCCACAGCAATCAGACAACAAAAAGAAATAAAAGGCATCCAAATCGGCAAAGAAGAAGTCAAACTCTCACTCTTTCCAGATGATATGATACTTTATGTGGAAAACCCAAAAGACACCACCCCAAAACTGCTAGAACTCACACAGGAATTCAGTAAAGTGGCAGGATATAAAATCAATGCACAGAAATCAGTGGCATTCCTATACACCAACAACAAGACAGAAGAAAGAGAAATTAAGGAGTCGATCCCATTTACAATTGCACCCAAAACCGTAAGATACCTAGGAATAAATCTAACCAGCGAGGCTAAGGATCTGTACTCAGAAAACTATAAAATACTCATGAAAGAAATTGAGGAAGACACAAAGAAATGGAAAAACGTTCCATGCCCATGGATTGGAAGAACAAATATTGTGAAGATGTCAATGCTACCTAGAGCAATATACACATTCAATGCAATCCCCAGCAAAACACCACCCACTTTTTTCAAAGAAATAGAACAAATAACCCTAAAATTTGTATGGAACCAGAAAAGACCCCAAATAGCCAGAGGAATGTTGAAAAGCAAAGCAAACCTGGCGGCATCACAATTCCAGACTTCCAGCTCTATTACAAAGCTGTCATCATCAAGACAGTATGGTACTGGCACAAAAACAGACACACAGATCAACGGAACAGAATAGAGAGCCCAGAAATGGACCCTCAACTCTATGGTCAACTAATCTTTGACAAAGCAGGAAAGAATGTCCAATGGAAAAAAGACAGTCTCTTCAACAAATGGTGTTGGGAAAATTGGACAGCCACATGCAGAATGAAACTGGACCATTTCCTTACACCACACACAAAAATAGACTCCAAATGGTTGAAAGACCTAAATGTGAGACAGGAGTCCATCAACATCCTAAAGGTGAACACAGGCAGCAACCTCTTCAACCTCAGCTGCAGCAACTTTTTCCTAGAAACATCGTCAAAGGCAAGGGAAGCAAGGGCAAAAATGAACTATTGGGACTTCATCAAGATAAAAAGCTTTTGCACAGCAAAAGAAACAGTCAACAAAACCAAAAGACAACCGACAGAATGGGAGAAGATATTTGCAAATGACATATCAGATAAAGGGCTAGTATCCAAAATCTACAAAGAACTTATCAAACTCAACACCCAAAGAACAAAGAATCCAATCAAGAAATGGGCAGAAGACATGAACAGACATTTTTCCAAAGAAGACATCCAAATGGCCAACACACACATGAAAAAGTGCTCAACATCGCTCAGCATCAGGGAAATCCAAATCAAAACCTCAGTGAGATATCACCTCACACCAGTCAGAATGGCTAAAATTAACAAGTCAGGAAACGACAGATGTTGGCGGGGATGCGGAGAAAGGGGAACCCTCCTACACTGTTGGTGGGAATGCAAGCTGGTGCAACCACTCTGGAAAACAGTATGGAGCTTCCTCAAAAAGTTGAAAATAGAGCTATGATACGATCCAGCAATTGCACTACTGCGTATTTACCCCAAAGATACATATGTAGGGATCCGAAGGGGTACGTGCACCCTGATGTTTATAGCAGCAATGTCCACAATAGCCAAACTGTGGAAAGAGTCAAGATGTCCACTGACAGATGAATGGATAAAGAAGAAGTGGTATATATATACAATGGAATATTATGCAGCCATCAAAAGGAATGAGATCTTGCCGTTTGCAACGACGTGGATGGAACTGGAGTGTGTTATGCTGAGCGAAATAAGTCAATCAGAGAAAGACATGTATCATATGATCTCACTGATATGAGGAATTCTTAATCTCAGGAAACAAACTGAGGGTTGCTGGAGTGGGGGGTGGGGTGGGAGGGATGGGGTGGCTGGGTGATAGACACTGGGGAGGGTATGTGCTATGGTGAGCGCTATGAATTGTGCAAGACTGTTGAATCACAGATCTGTACCTCTGAAACAAATAATGCAATATATGTTAAGAAAAAAGAAGATAGCAGGAGGGGAAGAATGAAGGGGGGGAAATCGGAGGGGGAGACGAACCATGAGAGACGATGGACTCTGAAAAACAAACTGAGGGTTCTGGGGGGGAGGGGAGTGGGAGGATGGGTTAGCCTGGTGATGGGTATTAAAGAGAGCACGTTCTGCATGGAGCACTGGGTGTTATGCACAAACAATGAATCATGGAACACTACATCAAAAACTAATGATGTAATGTATGGTGATTAACATAACAATAAAAATTTTTTTTAAAAAAAAAAGAGGCAAACAGCAGCTCTGTCCACATGGCCTGTTGGTAAGAATGTGTGGTTGGTGTGGTAGATGCTATGATACACAACCCAGATCCTCCTTCAAGGAAGGATTTGTTACACCAACTGCTGGAATCATTGTCAGCTCTTCTGGAGTCTGCTTCCTGGGGAACCCAACCTGAGACAGTAGGATTCTGACCTCCATCCTTAATGCTCTAGATTCTATAGGGTGGGAATCTCTGTTTAGGTTTCTAGGTCAAATACTCCTGCCACAGCTTCATGTAGCAGAGAAGTCCTGCACTTGAGTGTTATGAGCACATGATGGCTAGTAATAAAAATTGTATTTCACTTCCATTTTGGATATCACCATCATGTCATGGCCCATATGCCACTGGAGCAGATTAGGAGTGGGTGAGAAAATTTAACCATCAAAATCCCACTCCATACCTGTAATAAAGTCTACTCCTGAAGTCAAATGGAAAGGAAACAGTATACGAATCCAAAAATGTCAAGCCTTCTTCAAATCATCTAAATATGCCCTCTTGAGATTCCTCATTTCCATGACAACTGTAAGGGGGAAGAGTTTGTGAATACTGTGCAAAATGCAGAGAAGTTTGGAGACTGAGGAATTCAAGGAATTAAATTTAATTAGATTAAATTGAGGTGGACTTTTCTTTGTTGCTTAATAAATGAAATGAATATGGATCTGCAAGAATCTTTCCTACCCATTCCCACCAAAACAGCAATAGATGCCTTGTTTTCAAAGGACCAGTTCTCAGGGAAATCTTCATTTAGCTATTGGAACATTATGAAAGCATTCACATTTCAATGCATACTACATGGCCAGCATTTGTAGGCAGAGGAAAAAGATATAAAATAAATGCGTACTCCAAGTGGTACCATGGTCTGATATAAGTAAACTTATTTCCTTTGTGCTGCTGAAGAAAGCTTAATGCTTAGATTTCTGAATTCTACCTACATGAAAATATAAAGATTATATTCCTTTTTCTAATGTTATTATATTATGACTCTGGAAATACTTTATGCACAAAAAAATGAAAGGGAAAAGTATCTTGTAAACCCACAGGGATAGTAGTCAGAATCCCTTACATATTGGGTTTGTTGTTGTTGTTGTCGTTTAAAGATTTTATTTATTCATTTGATAGAGAGAGGGAGCACACACAAGCAGTGGGGAGAGGCAGAGGGAGAAGCAGGGTTCTGGCTGAGCACGGAGCCCGACGGGGGACTCGATCCCAGAACCCTGGGATCATGACCTGAGCCGAAGGCAGACACTTAACAGACTGAGCCACCCAGGCGCCCCAGAATCCCTTACATTTTGAACTCGACACCTAATCCAGTCACCTGGACATTTTCCTTCATCAAGCTATAAAAATATCAGAATGTCTTTGTGAGGCAGATCAATAGTGCTAGCCAATTTTACAGAAAAGGAAACCAAAACTGAATTTAAGTAACTTACCCAATAAGACTGAATGTCTGAGTCCTTCCAAAATTCATATGATGAAACCTAATCCCCACTGTGATGATACTTAGAGGTAAGGCCTTTGGGAGAAGATCAGGTCATAAGGGCAGAGCCATCATGAATGGGATTAGCGCCCTTATAAAAAAGACCCCAGAGAGCTCCCTCACCTCCTCCATCAGGTGAGGACACAGCAAGAAAATGGTTGTTTACGAACCAAGAAGTGAGCTCTCCGTAGACACTGAATCTGCCAGCATGTTGACCTTGGACTTCCCAGCCTCCAGAACTGTGAGAAATAAATGTTTGTTGTTTAAGCCACCCAATATATGATATTTTTGTTATAGCAGCCTAAACTGACTAAGACAACAACCAACTAGAATTACCATAAAGCCTCAGAATCACAAACTCCCATCAGTTTACAGGGTGACTTACTTGGCTTCTTTTGTTTCTGGAGTTAAATTTAAGAAACTGGTATCTTTGGCATCGAACATACTGGTCCAGTTCAAAATCCAGCAAACATTTTTTAATATAACTTGACAGCTGACATTTCTGTTCCTTAAAAAAGAACTGATGTTTTGGGAAAATACCGGAGAGGTATTTTAATTGTTCCCAGCATCTCCACCCTGGCCTCTGGCAACCATCAAGCAAGTGAGGATAACTTTCCAGCCCAGCTCTTACCTAAGACAGTGCTCACCCTAGTCAAACTGCCCTAGAACCATTTGTGCTTTCCTATGATTATGCTTTTGCTCATTCTATTGCCCTTCCTTACAATATTAGCTTGCATATTTCAATAGCAATTTACATAGCAGTTATACAAATACTATATTTTACAAACACTATGTGGAGCCTGGCTGTTCTGCTGATCTGAAATCTTTAATAACAAGGAAATATGTATACATTTCTTACATATGCTAGAAACATTTATTAAGTAAGTATATATTATCACATAAGTGTTTGCAAGTAAATCAATAAGTACTTTGAGGGTCAAATGCCATATACTTCATTTTATATCCTGAGTTTAGAACAATGTATAATAGAAATTAATATCTTAAAATATATCTGCTATTTTGATCTGATTGATATGAAATTCTAATATATAGCATTCCTTTTTTTAAGATTTTATTTATTTATTTGAGAGAGAGAGCACAAGCAGGGGGAACTGCAGGCAGAGGGAGAAGCAGGCTCCCTGCTGAGCAAGGAGTCCGATGTGGGACTTGATCCCAGGACCCTGGGATCATGACCTGAACCAAAGGCAGACGCTTAACCGACTAAGCCACTCAGGCATCCCTAATATACAGCATTCTTATGTTTTTATGAAATATAAATTAAAATGTTTGTTTAAATAAAAGTTAAATAGATATTCTTGTTAAAAACCATAAACTGAAAGTGTTTTGCTAAACAAACTTAAATACAAAGGGCTTTCCTTGCTATTAACGTAAATTATTATGAACTTCTTTTAGGTCATTTGTACAGCTTCTTTTAGTTCATAGTCACTTATATAACAATAAAATTGTTGAATTTGGGTTCCAAGATTGCAGATTAGGCAATTGAATTTCCTTCCCATCCTGTCCAAGATGCCACTGAATTAAAGCATTAAAAAGTACATAAAGAGAGTAAATATGTCATAGCAAAGAGACTTAAGGATGAGTGGGTACCCATAAGTGACATACTTTCACTAGCTTCTAGAATAAAGAAGAAGACAGATGGATAAAGCAAGCAGAGAAAGCCTCAGCCTTAAAAATTATAAAAGGAAGCTTCTATAAAGTTAAAAGCCAATTTTCCTAACAGAATATTTACTGAGTCCTGGACTCAGAGTCAGAAGGCATGGCAGAGCAGGGAGTAAGAAGTGGGCTGAAACTGGGGTATTTGTTGAACATCTACACAAGGCACATCTGTAGTCATCAAAATTCTCCTCCCCAATCCCCAGCACTGAACTGCAGCCAAAACACCAAAGGGCTTAAAATTTCCAAGACTGAAAACAGTCTCTAAGAAAGTAGACTACAAATACAAAAAGAAAAAGAATATTAGATAAAAGGTAAGAGGGACAGAAAACAAATTTATGATTAAAGTACTTAACTAATATAGTCCCAGGAAGAAACAATGGAGTAAAATGGGGGGAAAATACAATTATTAAAGGTATAAGAGAATTTTCTAGCACTGAAGAAAGAAAATCTTTAGATTGAAAAGATCCCCTGAATAAGTGTAAGAAAACAAATTCTGAGGAAAAATTTTTTCAACTTTGAATTCTATATTCAACTAGCCTATTTTCAAGCTTCAAAGAAAAATAAAGACACTTCCTGATATATAAGGATCCAGAAATTTTCTCTCTCACATATGCTTTTTTTCAAAAAAGTTACTTAAGGATATGTCTCCGAAAAAATAAGGGAATATATAAAGAAAGCAGATCCAGAAACCCCAGGTCCAGCCAAGGAGAGTGGTCAAAAGAAGTCTTAGGATGATGGCAGCACATTAACACATCCAGCTTAAAATAGGAGGACAGAAGATTCTACAAAGTATCCTAAGGAAAGAAAAGAGTTTGATTAGAAAAGAAAGTATAATTTAAGTGGGGAGGGAAAAGCAAATCAAATAAATTACTTTTGTTTTTTAATTAATTAATTGATTATTTATTTGAGAGAGTGAGAGAGAGACAGAGAGAGAAGGAGCAGGGGGAGGGGCAGAGGGCGAGGGAGAAGCAGACTCCCCACTGAGCTGAGAGCCAGACCAGGGGCTTGATCCTGGGACTCCAGGATCATGACCTGAGCCAAAGGCAGACACTTAACCAACTGAGCCACCCAGGCACCCCAAATAAAATAAATTATAAATAAAAAGAAAGGTAAGTTAAAATTCAGGATATGTGCCAACTAGTGATCTTCCAAATATGAAACAAAGTAAGGCAAGAATTAAAGCAATTGATGGCATTCAAGAAAAATTTTTCATTTAAAATTATTACAAGGAAAGGTTTTCCTCTTGTGACCCAGGTACTTCTTCTTATATCCACTTAGTACTTTAGAGAAGGAAATTTAACACCCTAGCTGAACCAACATTAAACAATAGCCATAATCACACAAATACTGTTCATTGCTTTTCAACGTTTCTATTTATTCCACAAAGAATGGAATACTTGATTGTGATTGTAGGATGGAGCATGTTGTTACCAGTCTTAATAATGCAAAAACACAAGTGAAGCTGACAGAAAATGGTATGTGAAAGGGGAAAGAGAGGAGAAAGAACGCGTAGGAATAATAATAATTTCTTCTTAAAATTTGGGAGTCAAGAGATACTAGAGGAAATTGGTGAAGCAAGAAATAATGTTTAAGGATATTATTTAAAGTAGCAAAGACAAAGCAAGAACTAAATGTTATATAAATATCTATTTGGGGAAGGAAAGTAGTGCAAATGAGCCAGATCTTCATCTTCTGTTTCAAAGAGTTAATAGATATTTCCAAAAATGTATGACTCCTGAAACAGAAACAGAAATATGTTACCTAGTCTCTTGAAAGGACGCACCAAAAGAAAAGGTAAACAGTTTAAAGAGATTGACTCTTGGGATTGGGACTTACTGAGAAGGGAGAGAATTGATGGGAGACAGACATATTTGTATTCTTTATTGCCACATGTATATATTTAATAGATATAACAAAAAAATTTTAAGTGAATATAATGTTACATTCCAAAGAGAGAGAGGTATATATTTGAGAGCAGAACTCACTCTCTGGAAAGTAACCTGTTTCTGTATTCCCCTTTTCCTTCGTCACTCTGTACACCATCCAGCCCCATACCTCTTCAGTGTCTGCCTCTCAGTTCTCTTTCTTCTTTGACTTAGAAATCACTTTTAATTGGGAAACTTGTAATGTCACTGTGACTTCCGTGCCTTTTTCAGTAGATTGTGAATATGAATGTGATAGAACGACACATGCAATTTTTAAAGAGGCAGACTGTCTTAGTACTTTAAGCACTGAAAGGAGAATATTCTCTCACTCATTTTGAACTGTTTTGAATGCAAGCAATAGAAACCAAGTTCAAACTAGTCAATAAGACAGTATGTGTATTTGACTCCAGAACTCTAAGGAATAGTTAAGTGACCAAACTGCAGGAGTAGGGGTACAGTACAGGTAGGCTTCAAAAGTATGCAACCAGGAACTTAAGCAATGCTAGGATTCCCAATCTCCATCATCGTCTGATTTTTTGCTCATGCCAATTTTATCTCACTCATCAAAGACCAGAGTCTTCCACATGGTGGCAAATATGAGGTAAGTGTGGTAGCAGGCAGCTATCAATCCCCACAGCACCCCACTTTGCCATCTGAGACATACTTCCTCAGGTCAAGTTAAAAAAAAATTAGGGAAGAACTCTAAATGGCCCACCTTGGGCCAGGTACTCAACTCTGGACAAATTAGCTATGATCAGGACATACTATCATTGGATAGGTTATGTGTCATGTTCCCACACCCCCATTGACAAATTAACTGTTGTCAGGGGCATAGAGCCATGTAAAAACAAACTCTACTTAAAATAGGGAAAAAATAAACTCTTGAAAGAAGAGAAATACTCCTCCAGTAAGTGAGATTGGGAGATAGCCATACTAGATAGACAAAATAATAAGTATTTGCTATTTAGGAAATGAAACTATTTCAAAGAAATTATCTGGTGCATGATAATTGTGGGGAAAAAATCAGTTTCACAGCATTTGGGCTTTACAATAGTATAGAGAAACAATAAAGTATTAATTCAACATCATCTCTCAAAAAGGCCCATAAATGAGAGAATTATTTATAGCCTTAAGGATTAACTAACTTTTTCCCACTCCCCCTCTGAAATAATTTCATTTGAATATTCTCAAAGCTGGCAAAACTTTGTCCTTTGGATGTATATGTAGTTTAAAATAATTAAAACGCAGTTGGATGTGTGTGTGAGGATAAATAAGAACACAATCAAGCTAAAGGTTTTGAATTAAAAACAATGTTTTAAGTTTCAAAAATAAATGACTATAAATAATACAACTAATTATCCTGTGTGACTATAAGAGGCAACTGGATACCAAAAAAAACAAAAAACAAAAACAAAACAAAACAAAAACATGTTTAGAGCAAGAGAAGTATTTTTTAAACATCTAGTAGCCACCTAGAATGACAAGTTGTCTTCTCTGTCTGACTTACTTCGCTGGGCATAATATCCTCTAGGTTCTATCCATGTTTCAAAGGGCAAGATCTCATTCTTTTTTATGGCTGAGCAATATCCCATTGTATATACGTGCACCACATCTCTTTTATCCATTCATGTATCAATAGACATTTGGGTAGCTTTCATGTCTTGGCTATTGTAAATAATGCTGCAATTAACAAAGGGGTGCATATATCTGTTTTGAGTTAGTGTTTTCATTTTCCCTGGGTAAATAGCCAGTGATGGAAGTTGGGGATTATATGGGGTTTCTATTTTTAATTTTTTGAGGAACCTCTGTACTGTTTTCCAAAGTGCACCAGTTTGCATTCCCACCAAAAGTGCACAAGGGTTCCTTTTTCTTCACAGCCTGGCCAACACTTATTGTTTCTTGTCTTTTTGATCTTAGCCATTCTTACAGGGGTGAGGGGACATCTCATTGTGGTTTTGATTTGTACTTCCCTGATGATTAGTGATGTTGAGCATTTTTTCATGTATCTGTTGGGCATCTGTATGTCTTCTTCAGAAAAATGTCTATTCATGTCCTCTGTCCATTTTTTTATTATATTACTTGGGTTTTTCTGGTGTGGAGTTGTATAAGTTCTTTATATATTTTGGATATTAACTTCTTATTGGATATATTATTTGCAAATATCTTCTCCCACCCAGTAAGTTGCCCTTTTATTTTGTTGATGGTTTTTCCTTTTGGTGTAGTCCCAATAGTTTAATTTTGTTTTTGTTTCCCTTGTCTGAGGAGAAATATTAGAAAATGTATCTATAGCCAGTGTCAAAAAGATTACTGCCTGTTTTCTTCTAGAATTTTATGGTTTTAAGACTCATTTTTATGTCTTTAATCTACTGTGAGTTTGTTTTTGGGTATAGTGTAAGAAAGTGGTCCAGTTTCATTATTTTGCATGTAGCTGTCCAATTTTCCAGTACCATTCATTGAAGAGATTATGAAAAATATTGAAATGTTAGAATCAGTTTTTTAAAAGCTGTGCTTCTGATTGGGTAGTCTCTATTATCCTTACTATGAAAATGAAGAAACTAGTATATTCCCATTTATTCCAATTCCTCCCCCATATCACCAAATTTTATTAATTATATTATTCATTTTACTATATCATAGTTTATAACATTTACATTTTGTTCTCCATTCAATATTCCCAAGAATTTTTTAGTTATTCTTTCTTATTTTTCAAAACTTAAGAGCAGTACTTTTGACTATGGTTTCTTTATTCATGAGTTTTTAATTTTGATCTCTATTTTGGTTGGCTGCAGTTACCTAATATTTTTCAAGAAAGACTCATAAGTGTTTTGTTCCCTGAGTTCTTGCATATTAAGAATGCTTTAACTTTAAGCTCGAAGGATAAGATGGTTGGGTATAAAATTCCTTGATGATATTTTATTTCCTTCACAAATTTATAGATATTGCCCACTCCCTTCTGGCACTGGATGTTACTGTTGAAAGACTGAGGCTAGCCTAATATCATGTTGTGTACATTTTTGTTTTATAATTTTTCCTCTCTTGATAGAAAAAGATTCTCTTTACCCCTGAAGTTTTTTAGGATATATCTTTCTGTGGATAGTTTTATATCAACTGTTCTCTAGGACAGAATAAATCCTGTTTATCTATACACCTAGGCATTTATTTCAGGACACTTACCCACTCTTACATTATTTTATATATTATTTTATATATTTTAAATATATAAAATATATTTTAAATATATAAATATATTTTATATATTACATATTATATATATTTTATATATTAAATATTTTTTCTGTCCCATTTTTTTAGTCTTTACTTCAATAACTAGAGTTGTATTTTCAGTCATGTTTATTCATTTTTTTTTTTCTTTTCATATGGCTTTATCCTTGCAGTGTTTTTACTTTCTCATCCATTTCTTTCCTGAACACTGCAAGCTCTCTTTTCACACCACCAGTTTTTATTTTTCCTTTGAGCTCTTTTCAAAGAGAAATCAGTGGCTGCATTTTCTTAAGCCTGAAATTTTTGCCTTTTCCTATTTAATTATTCCTACAGTATGTTTTTCATTTGCCCTCTGATTATGTTATTTTTCTCTTTTATTCTGTAGTTTACATATGCATGTCCATGCTGGTTCTTCTGTGATTATTACTCATCTTAAAATGTAGCTGGCTATTTATGGAAGAATGTGTGAAGGCATGAAAAGAGAGTTAAGTCAAAGCAGTCAGCAGCTTCCATGGGATATGTGTCTCAAACACTCCTCTTAACAAGTCTGTTAGTGCCTGGGGAAAATGGTGTGGCTAGGGACAAGCAACTGAACACACTTTGCTGCAACTGAACACACTTTGCAAAGAATAACACCTTTTCAGCAATATTTTAAGGAATATGTTAAAGTGATGCCTATAACGAAAAGACATTAGGGCTGCTCTGCTCATTGTACAATTAAAATGTCAATGTTCAGACTCTGCTGGCTCCTTAAACTATAAAGCATCACCTTTACCACAACTTGCACCATCTCTCCTTCACCTATAGTATCACCTCTTTAGGATAGATGATTTTTAAATAAAGAGTAAGATGGTTTGTTGACATGTTGGCTCCTTCAATACCAACTTGAAGCTCTGTAATGTTAAACTAAATTTCTACAGAGCTACTTCCCTCTTTTTTTTTCTTGGCCCACCACATCCTTATATTTCATCTCCAATGAAAAATGATCCTTAGATATGATTCTTTCAGATCAAAGACACTTAATTTTAGGGAAATATAGGATCTGCTCCAGGTTCAAGATGGCACTCATGGGTTCTCAGCCCCCTCAGCATCTCCCATTCAGACCACACTAGGTAAGTATGCTTATTTATGCAAGAGGTCAGTTGCAGCTGACACTTCGTTTTTTTTATATGGAGTGCGTCTTTTTCTAATAACATTCTTACAGTTTTTATTGGTGGATTTTGAGGGAAAGAAATTTTTAAAAATGCCTTAACTTAGTCATGTTTAACCACAAATCTCAGATAATCTTTCCTAAATCAAAAGTAAATGCGACTGTTTTTTTTTTTCCATTGCATATTTTTTCCTGCTTTGTCGAAGATTATTTGACCATAGAGTTGAGGGTCCATATCTGGGTTCTCTATTCTGTTCCATTGGTCTGTATGTCTGTTTTTGTGCCAGTACCATGCTGTCTTGGTGATCACTGCTTTGTAATATAGCTTGAAATCAGGCAACATGATGCCCCAGCTTTGTTTTTCTTTTTCAAAATTTCCTTGGTGATTCAGGGTCTTTTCTGATTCCATATAAATTTTAGGATTGTTTGTTCCAGCACTTTGAAAAATGTCATTGGAATTTTGATCGGGATGGCATTGAAGGTATAGATTGCTCTAGTAGCATAGACATTTTAACAATGTTTATTATTCCTATCCATGAGCATGGAATGTTTTTCCATCTTTTTGTGTCTTCTTCAATTTCTTCCATGAGTGTTCTGTAGTTCCTAGAGTATAAATCCTTTACCTCTTTGGTTAGGCTTATTCCGAGGTATCTTATGGTTTTTGGTGCTATTGTAAATGGAATTGTTTCTCTAATTTCTCTTTCTACAGTTGCATTGTTAGTGTATAAGAAAGCAACTGATTTCTGTGCATTGATTTTGTATCCTGCCACATTACTGAATTGCTGTATGAGTTCTAGTAATTTGGGGGTGGAGTCTTTTGGGTTTTCCACATAAAGTATCATGTCATCTGCGAAGAGAGAGAGTTTGACTTCTTCTTTGCCAATCTGAATACCTTTTATTTCTTTTTGTTGTCTGATTGCTGTTGCTAGGACTTCTAGTACTATGTTGAACAATAGTGGCGAGAGTGGGCATCCTTGACGTGTTCCTGATCTTAAGGGAAAGGCTCTCAGCTTTTCCCCAATGAGGATGATATTCGTTGTGGGTTTTTCATAGACGGATTTTACGAACTTGAGGAATATTCCCTCTATCCCTATACTCTGAAGAGTTTTAATCAGGAAAGGATGCTGTATTTTGTCAAATGCTTTTTCTGCATCAATTGAGAGGACCATATGGTTCTTCTCTCTCCTCTTATTAATGTGTTCTATCACACTGATTTGTGAATGTTGAACCACCCTTGCTTCCCGGGGATAAAACCCCACTTGGTCGTGGTGGATGATCCTTTTAATGTATTGTTGGATCCTATTAGCTAGGATTTTGTTGAGGATTTTGGAGTCCATATTCATCAGGGCTATCAGTCTGAAATTCTCCTCTTTGATGGGGATTAAGGTAATACTGGCCTCATAGAATGAGTCTGGAAGCTTTCTTTCTGTTTCTATTTTTTGAAACAGCTTCAGGAGAATAGGTATTATTTCTTCTTTGAATGTTTGGTAGAATTCCCCAGGGAATCCATCAGGCCCTGGACTCTTGGTTTTTGGGAGGTTTTTGATCACTGCTTCAATTTCATTACTGGTTATTGGCCTATTCAGGTTGTCAATTTCTTCCTGTTTCAGTCTTGGGAGTTTATAGGTTTCCAGGAAGGCCTCCATTTCATCCAGGTTGCTCAATTTATTGGCATATAGTTGTTGATAATAATTTCTAATAACTGTTTCTATTTCCTTGGTGTTAGTCATGATCTCTCCCCTTTCATTCATAATTTTATTAATTTGGGTCCTTTCTCTCTTCTTTTGGAGAAGTCTGGCCAGTGGTTTATCGATCTTATTAATTCTTTCAAAGAACCAGCTTCTAGTTTCATTGATCTGATCTACTGTGTTTCTGGTTTCTAATTCATTGATCTCTGCTCTAATCTTAATTATTTCTCTTCTAATGCATGGCTTAGGCATTGTTTGTTGCTTTTTCTCTAGTTCTTTAAGGTGTACAGTTAGTTGGTGAATTCGGGATAAAAGACAGTCTCTTCAATAAATGGTGCTGGGAAAATTGGACAGCTATATACAGAAGAATGAAACTCGACCATTCTCTAACACCATACACAAAGATAAACTCAAAATGGATGAAAGACCTCAATATGAGACAGGAATCCATCAAAATCCTAGAGGAGAACATAGGCAGTAACCTCTTTGACATCGGCCACAGCAACTTCTTTCAAGACTCATCTCCAAAGGCTAGTGAAACAAAAGCAAATATGAACTTTTGGGACTTCATCAAGATAAAAAACTTCTGCACAGCAAAGGAAACAGTCAACAAAACAAAGAGGCAACCCACAGAATGGGAGAAGATATTTGTAAATGACACTACACATAAAGGGCTGGTATCCAAGATCTATAAAGAACTTCTCAAACTCAATACCCAAAAAACAAATAATCAAGTCAAAAAATGGGCAGAAGACATGAACAGACACTTCTCCAAAGAAGACATACAAATGGCTAACAGACACATGAAAAAATGCTCATCATCATTAGCCATCAGGGAAATTCAAATCAAAACCACATTGAGATACCACCTTACAGCAGTCAGAATGGCAAAAATTGACAAGGCAAGAAAAAACAAATGTTGGAGAGGTTGTGGAGAAAGGGGAACCCTCTTACACTGTTGGTGGGAATGCAAATTGGTACAGCCACTTTGGAAAACAGTGTGGAGGTGCCTCAGAAAATTAAAAATAGAGCTACCCTATGACTCATCAATTACACTACTGGGTATTTACCCCAAAGACTCAGATGTAGTGAAAAGAAGGGCCATATGCAGCCATTGGGTTCACAGCAGCAATGTCCGCAATAGCCAAACAGTGGAAAGAGCTGAGATGGCCTTCAACAGACGAATGGATAAAGAAGATGTGGTCCATATATACAATGGAATATTACTCAGCCATCAGAAAGGATGAATACCCAACTTTTACATCAACATGGATGGGACTGGAGGAGATTATGCTAAGTTAAATAAGTCAAGCAGAGAAAGTCAATTATCAAATGGTTTCACTTATTTGTGGAACATAAGGAATAGAATGGAGGACATTAGGAGAAGGAAGGGAAAAATGAAGGGGGGGCAATCGGAGGGAGAGATGAACCATGAGAGACTATGGACTCTGAGAAACAAACTGACGGTATTAGAGGGGAGGGGGGTGGGGGGATGGGTTAGCCTGGTGATGGGTATTAAGGAGGGCACGTACTGCATGGAGCACTGGGTGTTATACGAAAACAATGAAGCATGGATCACTACATCAAAAACTAATGATGTATTGTATGGTGACTAACATAACATAATAAAATAAAATTAAAAAAAAAAAAGTAAATGAAACCCCAGCCCACTGGTTATGGAATTAAGACAGAATTTGGTCATTGGTAAACAACCCAGACATTAGAATGATGATCATTAAATGAAAAATGGAAAAAAAAGTCAATATCCATGAGCATTACCAGGATAAAGAAGTTTTTAAATAGGTAGCATATTTATGTTACAATGTCTTTTAATCTCAGGAATGATATGGTGGAAAAAACAATCTTCAAAAGTAGTGAGTATAACTTAGACTCTTGGCTTAGCTTTTTAAATAACAGATAGATCTTCAGCAATATTCTGAAGGGATCTTGGATAGCCTGCATAAAAAGCATGAGGTGTTTCAACTACAGTTTCATATCATCTCCATCAAATAGGAGAGTGAGTTGACCCATCATAGCTTAAAACCTGGTTTACATCATCTTATCAGGCATCTTTTTCTAAAATAGATGAATTTCATCTACACTGAAGGTCCACTGAAGCAAATAACACTCTTTGTGATAATCACAGCAAGGGTAATAGGGAACTCTCCTCAGCAGTTACAGTTCCATCTTCAATGGACTGACCACTCACTTTGATGTTGTGCAGATTGAAATAAGTTCCATCGGGGGCTCGATGAAAGTTTCATCAGTGGTACACTATGTTTAGCTTTTAAGTTCTTAAATTCTTAACCTTCCACTAAATTTACATTAAGGTAATGTGCACTTAGTATTTACTTTGATCTTTTAGCCACACACTCTAAATATTTTCCATCAATCACATTTTTTCATCTCTTATTAGTGGAATATACACATGCTGTACTTTTCACATTATGGCTGACTCACTCTGTATTTCAGAATTTTCTTGCTGTCAAATGACTAATTCACAATGAATTATGATACTTATTGTCTTATCACTTCCCACTTTTTAATTATCTCAACTCTGTTTGCATCATAACCTATACCTTTCCTGACTAGAATTTGCAACATTGCTGTTCCTGTTATGTTACGTTTAATAATACTCGTAAAACTCCTCAGAACTAAACAAGAACAATCAACATGTAAGCATTCACAAATGACAACAGCTGAGAATAAGTTAGCTGCTTGTAGCCAATACCACACCCATTGGTTTAGGATAGTGTGCTCTGGTACCCAGCTTTCTTGTACCTCTTTGAGACTTGAAATGTAAATGTAGTAATGCTGCTGAATGACTAGCTAAATTAGTAATGCTGTTTTTCTGGGTTAGTGATCCTGATTAGAAATATGGGCAAATATTGCAGAGTATACTCAGCTTTTGCACTGTAAGATTTGGCTTAAAAAATGGAGATGGTTGGCATTATAAGGATCCTCTTTGTATCTCAATTTTCACATCAGGGAAATCTTGACCGCCTACTCTGAGAACATTAAAACTCGTTTTAATGATTACTAAATTCTCTTCCATATGGTAGCATTTTCACCTTTAAAAGTTTAGAGATTTGCTGCTTGATGCTGTTAAAGTTAGGCAGTGGATTGTTGTATTTTTACTTCTAGCAGCATAAATGTGAAGGTTACCCATGGGAACCAAAGGAAACCCTGTTGGCATCACTGACATTTAGATGGAAAGCCTACACTATTCATTCACTTCCAATTTGCTGAACTATTACACTCATAGATTTAAAACAGATACTTCCCACTTTTCCCCTTCTTAGCCTGGCACCTTATACAGGGCATAAAGGCACATAATCAAATATTTTTATGATAAGAAAGGGTCATTATTTGATATTTATGGCTACCATGCAATAAGATGGCATTAAAATCTAATTCTCTGCTTGGACTCCAATTTGTTTTCAGCTGTCTTAAATCCAGGGCCAAAATGTTAGCTAAGGATATCACCAGCATTTGTCCACAATGTCCTTAAAAATCCCACAGAACTGCCTTAGTTTCCCCTGATGCCAGTGAGGGGCTAGCTGGGCAGGCTGAGCGGTAGCTCTCACTAGCAACTGTATGTTCCCAGAAGGGTTTGTCCACGTTCATTGTGTTGAAGGTGGAAGTCTGTCCTACCTTGAACCAGGATAAATGTAGCCAATATTCTCTGCCTCTGATTGGGCCTCAGGGCAGGAGTGGGACAGAGGGACTCCAGCAGCATTTCAGCTTAGTTTGGAGAAAGCCAGCACCAGGATCATCAGAGGGTGCCAACACATTCAGACATTCTAGCAACATCCTTGGCTCTTCCTGGCCCTCTGGATTCTCACCTATCCAGGTGACAGAATTTAGGCAGAGCTCAAACAAGGTCTGTCCCAGCAGGCCGTGGGTGAGACCAGCAACCTTTGTATTTAGTTACCAGCCAGTTCTCCTGGACTTGAACTCCACTGTGTCAGAGCTGTTCTTAAAGCTGTACAGGACAATTTACTGCCATGTCAATCAGGTGTGCCTGCCACATTCTGTGAATCTTGAGATTTGTGCCCGTCCATTCCCAATACCTCCTCCACCTACCCCGACATCAGGGGATGCCCACAGCCTGCACAGGGTGCAGCCAAACGTGTGAGCTCAGTGTTGGTGTGGTGAAGGGCTGCCGGGCTGGCCTCGTGGTCTCTCTCCAGGGCCATGCCTGAGCTGGGGTTGTAAAGCTGCAGGACCCTTTTTTAAAAATAGAGAATTAATAACAACAACGACACAAATCCCACAGAACTAGTTTCTGATGGGTCCATCACAGCCATTAACGATGAAGAGGCACAAAAAATAATTTCCATTTATTCCTTCCCAAATACACACTTTTCCAAACGGAATTCTATAGTTTTCCTAGAAGGGAAAAAGAAATGCGATCTTTGGTATGATTGTTGTTATCCAGGATATCATTGAAATACATTTAACTAGGCATCTACTGTTTGGGGAATTTGCAGTGATTGAGTTCCAGTTCATTACTCTCAGGGCTGTGATGCTATTGCCAGGGCCTCAAAATCAGTGAGATGACCTAAACCCAGGTCAGAGAGGCTACAATAGCACAAAGGCAATTATGCTGCAAGAAAAATGTTGTCCACTAATCAGCTGGCAATCAATTACTAAGAAGAGAAGATAACCCTCTCCCCACTCAAGCTCTTCAGTATTAATAGTGCCATCGTGTAATTACTTTCGGCTTGGGCAGGTGCATGAAAGGACAGACTCTATAGCACACTGCATCGAAGATTAATGAGTTCTGTCAATTTGCCCAGCAGACATCTGATTCTCCAGCTTTCTGTAGCTACTGGTTTCACACTTGCCTCGGGGTTTTTCCCCCTGAAAAAATTAGCTAGTAATTTAAATACATTCAATAAGCATACATCTTTAAGGAAGGAAAAAAAAAAAAAACCCTAATTTTGCAATGAGGTATGAACCAAAAAGAGTCTTAATCTGAATATTAACATAGCAAGTGATTCATAATGGCAGTATTCTTTTAGTCACACTTTATTTTTAGTTATTGCAATTAGTGATGTGCAGGATTCAGAGGCTACATAAACCCCCTGAAGTGGGATCATGTAAACTCAGCATCCCTGATATTCCCCCTTCTCCTTGCTGGCCTAGAAGCTATAAAGGAAAAACCTGCGAGAGCTCCAGTAAATAATGGAACTATTTTAAAGCTTCCTACAATATAAATGGCTTGACTAAAGAGGTAAATTTTAGACCACTGGTTTTCTGGGAAAAAGCCATTGAGTCTCCCCCCAAGCCCCCACCCCAAAGGAAAATGCAGCACTGGCCCAGAGAACCTGGTCACCCAAGCCCATACATTTGTGTCAGAACAGGAATTGCCTATAAACTGAAATGAATATCAGGGAATTTGCTGTTGCTCTAAATTGATATTTTATAACCCAACTACTGTAAAACCTCATAATCTTTAAATACACGAAGTCAATGTACTAAATGGCTATTTTATGATGCTACCTAATGCCTCCGATTTGTTTCTCATGAGGACCTAAGTCTTCCTAGTTTGTGGCTCTCCTTTGATTGCTCTTTCAATGAGTGTTTGAATAAAAGAAGAAAAATCTGACTCAACAACATTATTTGTTCCTCTACTTTTCTACCTCCATTAAATGTTACAATCAGCCACCCATGAAATTTTTTTCCAGACTACATTTATTGGATATTAGATTTTTCTAATTAATTCTTTATATTAATTTCTTTCAAAGCAATGTTATCAATTGTTTCCAGTAAAAGGGAAAAAGAAGAAAGAAAGAAAGAAAGAAAGAAAGAAAGAAAGAAAGAAAGAAAGAAAGAAAGAAAGAAAGAAAGAAAGAAAGAAAGAAAGAAAGAAAGAAAGAAAGAAAGAAAGAAAGAAAAGAAAGAAAGAAAGAAAAAGAAAGAGAAATGAAAAGGAGGAAAGCCCAGCCATAACTTGATTTTCACGTAAATGATTTTAAGCCTACCTAAATGCTATCTATGGTCATGTTTATCACTGACCCATGTTCATTGGTTTTTACAGTAAGAAACAATAGAGTAGGAAATACTTTTGATATGGAGAAACTATTCCTAAGAATATAACAGTACCTGAGCTTCCTTGAAAAACAAAGTCTCGTGCCTCTAAAGCTACTAATCTTCAAGGTTGGAAATATTTTGAAACCCACACCAGAGAATCTTCATCAAAAAGAGATGAGCAACACATTATCAAAGCCATAACCTCGTATGAGTCAACAAGAACTAACACCACCTCACCTCCATGATAAAAAGATCTTAACTGTTTGAATTTTCCTCCTCATAATATTTTTACCTAAGTGGATACTTTTTTTGTTCATCCAGGAGTTACAAAAGAAATCATTTTTCTCAAATATCTGTTAACTTCTGATGAAGCCCTTGGTAGCCACATGAGTGGCTCAATTATGAGGATCCAGCCCAGAGGTAAGAGCTATTCTGTCTGAGACATAATTCTGGAAACCTAACCCTGATGTGTGACAAGCCAGGCCACCATCTCTGGTGCCATAAGAGGTGTCAAAGACAGAACTAATTTCAATTACATGCATTCACATGTATGTATATTTAATTGCCTGGGTGATGCAGTTGGCTAAGCATCTGACTCTTGGTTTTGGCTCAGGTCGTGATCTCAGGGTCTTGAGATGGAGTCCTTCATTGGGCTCTGTGCTCAGCTCAGAGTCTGCTTAAGATTCTCTCTCCCTCTCCCCTGACCCCTCTTCCCTCTTTAAAAATAAATAAATAAATAAACAAATAAATAAATAAATAAATATCACTCTGACTACTAATTCTTGGTCATTAGCTGAATACTTTAAAGACCAATATTTAAGATGTATTTGGATGTTCTACCCAAAAAGGAATATCTAAATGGTATGAACTGAATGGACAGGCAAGAAAACAGGCAAAACTATTGGCAATAAAAGCACTGTGGAAACATAGTTTCATTAATCTCTCAATATCACTGCTCCATGATTGGATGTGCTAGTGACTAATCCTAATGGGCGTATTACTATTATTGGATGAAAAAAAGATAACACTTAGTAGAGATATAAAATGTCTGGACTCCTGTCAGCCTTGACTACACAGGACAAAAGAAAAATTGAATTTGATTTCAATATATCTTTAAGAGGGAAGAAATAAGAAAACTGAAGGGGCTAGAGCAGAAGAAAGGTCATAGGAGAACAGGGTAATTTTCCATCGCTGACCCTGATCAGTCCTGGAGTATGTTTCATCTAGATGGTTTTCTGTGGGGTAGAGTGCTTCTCAGGTAAGAGCTGCCCTTACCTGGAGAGGGTCATTATGACAGCCAAGTCAGAATTTCCACCAGTGCACACCCGGCAGGTGGCTACGTAGAGAGGTATGCTTACACACCCGCTTGCATACGCGAGGAAAGCGCAAGTCCACTTAGATGGAGGGGCCTTTCCTGCAGACCCTAAGCTGCCAGCTTCTTTCATCCAGGAAACAGATTTTATTAGCATGCCCTGAAATACAAGGGCCGAAAGAAATACCATCTCTCTGTTTCCCTCTGTGTGAAACCTATCACCTTTCCTAAGCCCCTGTACAGAAATTACCTAGGACAGATGAGGGGATAAATCCCAAAAGCAGGACACATAGTCAATTCCCTCGGAACAATTTTTTTTTCCCTAGCCTACCATCTTGAGAAACACCTTCATCAGGTACTCCAAATATGAAATCATGAAACTTTGTAACATACAATTTTACATTTTAAATTCAAAGTAAAGTCTAAAAGCTTTTTTCAGCTATTATAATACTAAAATAATAATAATAATAATAGTTGATAGTGCTTACTAAAGTTAGGCACATGCTAAGTGCTTAACAGGTGTTAACACCTTCAAGCCTCATAACAGCTCCATAAGGCAGGTACAATAATTATCCCCATTTTACAGATGAGGAAACTAAGGCACAAAGAGGTTTAGTAATTTGCTCAAGATCAAATGGCAAGATAAGTGGCAAAGCTGGGATTCAAACTCAAGGAATTTCCCTCACAGTCTATGTTTTTTACCACTGCATTATGAATAGAATTTTTTAAATAATTATACTACCAAAATAGGACAAAAACAACAGAAATAATTTTTTAAATTGTATGAAATAACAGGCTCAATAATGAGTATGATGTATAATTGAGCAATATTGTGATAGAGCTATTTAATCAATCTAACATATCAAAACACCCCACTTGCAAGCCCAAGGCTGAGTCAATTAAATTCCTGAATTCATCAAAGTTTGCTTCCAGTGCTCCTCACCCTAAATGCCCATTATTCTTCCAACTAATTTTTGTGGTGGGCTGGCACTGTGCTAACTGCATCACTGGATTTCATCTACAAGACACAAAATTACCTGACTTTTTCTGGTCAGAGCGTCTATGAGGACTGGCTTGGACTGAAGGACTTTCTTAGAAGACTTACAAAAGACTGCAAGAAGTCATCAACTACCTCCAGTAACCCAACATTGTCTGCACCTACCTCCTCTAATGCCCCAGGCATGGTAGGCTTTCAATGTCCCAAGACACACTGGCAACAAGCAGCTTAGGTAGCTTCCTTGCTGTATCATTTCCAAAGCAGGTTCAACTACACATAACAGAAAACTGAACTTAGCGTGGCAAATAGAGACCTGTTTGTTTGCTTTCACATAATAAGAGGTCAGAAGGCTGAAAATCCCGGGCTGGTGTGGTAGTGCCATAACGTCACTGGTACAATGCCTTGTGTCTCTGCTTCGCCACATGCTTGGGCTATAGACTCAGTCTGTGTAGCCTCAGACACTATGATGCTGGCACAGACAGGAGGAAGAGGGAAGGCAAGGCGAAAGGCATATGGCAGCTGAGCCTGGCTCTCACCTAAGGAACTTCCCTGAGTGTCTAACACTGAGACTTCTATGTATATCTCATTGTCCAAAACTGCATCATGTTGCCACCTCCAAACAGCAAAGGAAGGAATTGTATTTTTTAACTGGGTGCTTTGTCACCTGGAAAAATAATTTAGATTATGACAGTAATAAAAGAATAGGATTGGGGTGTCAACTCTCAGCCTGCTACACTCACACTGGTCATGCATAGGAGAATCCTCACACTGCTTGCTGTATCTTGCCTCTGCTTAACCAATTTCATAATTTGGAATCTGTTGACTGCAATTCTGACATATAAGGACACTTTTGGTTATAAGTTAAAAAAATCAGTTCAAGTATTAAAAACTTAGCTTAAGTGTGAAAATAAATTTAATAAGTTCACATAAATTAAAAGTCTGGAGTATACTGGCTTCAGGTATAGCTAAATCCAGGAGCTGAAACGGTGTCATCTACCTCCTTTTCCCTCTTTTCCTCTTTTTCCTCCTTCTCTTGTCTTAGACAAGCTTCTATGCAGCAGAGAAAATAAAATGGCTACTGGCCATCCACATTCTATAAAAGGGTATTTCCAGTGGAAAGAGTGGATACGAATGATATTGAGGTTCCAAAGACAAATGATAAATGATCCTACTTCTAAGGAGTTCACAAATCCAGTGGAAATGCTTTATTTTCTTGGGTAAACCAAGCTATGTAAGTATTATACTCCCACTAAATTGAAATAATTTTAAAATATATTATTCATTTCTAGAACATGCTTGCATCCATCATTGTTAAATAAATATCCCATCAACTCTAAGATCAGAAGACTGCTGAGTATCATATCCCAAAAGGATTCCAAAAATCAGAGGTTCTGGCATGTTCATAGAAAAGGGGTTCCATGCCAAATGAGTGTCAGAAACCATGCATACTGCATCTTATTCTTATAGATTTAAAATATTCATTAACATAATAAGAACTCCAGTAGGTCCTAAAGTTAGGAAACCCATATAATTTTATATAATCCAGCATTGTCTAAATTTTATCATGCAAGAGTTTTTTGAGTTGAATGAACAGAATGAACAAAAATCAGCCCTACACAGCCAGGCCCTGGATTTGAAAGAAATTGTGAAAGGCAGGAAAGAAATGAGAATTATAATTTATACTTTATAATGTGTCACATGATCTGCCTCTTATCTGTAAAGACATAATTCCATATTCATGCCATAATACAAGTCATAACTATAGCAAAGGTAAGCAGGGACCAAAGCAGTGAAAAGATGAGAGAATGGTTCACTTTGGTATTTACTGGGAGATTGAGTTATTTCTTTTAGAAGCAGCTCTGTCTTCCAACAGGAATGTAAGTACATTTTGACAGGAGGTTGCTGAATGGTTCGTGTTGTTTACGATACAGTGTTTCAGTTGCTTAATTATACACTGACGTACCTAGAAATGAAATATCTCTTTTATGTACAACACACCTAATAGAGCATTGCCTAGGTTGAAACTATACAGCTCTCTTCGTATTCAGACATGTCGTTCAGTGGCTTATACATTAATAGGCTGTGTACTTGATGTGGACAGTAACTGTGAGCCTTCAGCAAAAACTAAGCTGGTCTAGTGACCCTCTCTCGGTACATGTTCTGCTTCCCTACATTCACACCATTGTGCAAGCTATTCCTGGTATGTGAATGCTTGAATCTGAGGCTGATGAAACATCATCCAATTCCAATCCTATCTCTTCTATGAAATCATCTCTGACAGTAATAATAATAGTTAATATTTACTAGGCACTTACCATGTGTCATGGTCTAAGTGCTTAGCACATATAATTTATTTTGATCCCTATATACCTTAAAGCCCTATGGAGTCAGCTTAATAAGTATCCCCATTTTATAGGAGTTCTAGACATCACATTTTGATCATTTCCCAAGAACCATTTTGGAATTTTTCCATTGATGCATGGCTCTATAGAGAGAACAGGAACTGCCCCCCTCCCCTGACCACTTTGACACAGCACTAGTTGTAGGTGTTTTGTGTCAGATTCAAACATACAATGTTATACAGAATGTCTGAACTAAGGCTGGCTGTTGAGGGACATGGTAGGTTGTTGAAATCAAGTAAACACAAGCTTACTGGGGCACATGGACCTTGAAAATCATCATCACCTAATTACTCTCTAAGCTGCCCAGTCTGGATCAGATGCTATATATACATCTATAGATATAGATATAGATATATAAAGTCTGTTACATCAAAAGAAAGATGCAGGAATCCATTCACTGAAACTGATATTGTGCCTTTAAAAAGTATTTGATTTCAGCATTTAAAATACTGTGCTCCACTGGTTTAATTTTTATAAATGTTCCCTCTCTTATAGATCTTCTCAATAGCCACATCAGAGGAAAGTGAAGCAAGAAAAAGCTCCTCATTCAGGCACTCAGTACACTCCTGCTTGATTGGAATGGATATTGTACATAATATGTCCCTACAGATGTTTCCTCCAGTGGGGCACATTGAATTTCATTTAAATGCCAAGGCACAAAATCTAAAACAATGTGACTTTAACAAAAAATCTGATGAGGAATTTGATGAGAAAATGGCAAGAATTCCTGTGGCATTTGGGTAACAATTTCAAGCCTTCATTTTAATAGAATAAACAGGATCATATTTCATTCAAATCTGGCAATGAGATGAGCTTTGGGTATTACATTGATATAAACCAATAAAGAATTTGCAAATTTGAAGCACTAATTAACAGACACAATATTAAATGAAAAAAGTTTGCTCCAGGGGCAAATATATTTTGAAGACTTTAAACTTTTATTAAAAGACATTTTTTGAATCACTTCTTTCGTAGTTTACTCTTTTGCTGGTTTTTACAAAATATGGAAATATTGTGGGATTTTCAAACTGACACCTTCAACACAGTATCTGATATCCTTTTTTTACCTTTTTGAGGCAATACATCAATGTCATAGTGTTTTGAAATGTACAGAAAAATAAGCCAAAATATGAGCCCAAATACCACACAATAATCAGAGCAGGCTTCATTTAAGATATTTCATCAGTGGTTAGAGTCCAAAAAACTGTAGTTTGGTGTTCAAGTTGACCCTAATAGATACATCCTATAACAATTATCAGAGCCATTCCTAGGATATAGCAAATTAGGCCAACTACCGTCAAGTGTAAGGGTGGATACGCAGAAAGGCAATCATAATGACAGAAGGATATGGTTCCACCATCTTGGATTGGAAGAGACTTGTGATTTTATTCATATAATCAGATAACTCACTTAATTCCACCACTACTATGTCAAGGGCATCCACCCAAATATCATGTGAATGCCTTTGTGACTTCCTGTCCCCCCAGATGTTTCTGAGATGCTAATTTGAACCCTATTTCACCTAGATAAAAATGTGAAGGAAGGTGGAGGGATGGTGTGAGAAAATACAGTGGACTGAGGTCTTGCAAGCAGATAACACTTCTTAAGTAAACGACCTATTAATTTGCAACTCCATGCAAAAATTATTTCATAGTTCTAAAGGAAGAACTCTCTGAAGCCTATAGCACACAAAGGCACTACAGAAAGAATGTTCTTCATCTCATTGCAAGGTTGCACAGTTACTTTCTTGAGACAACAATATCTAAGACATATGTAACCAAAGATTCATACTTCAGAAAATGGGAATATCAGCCAGAATGTTAAAGAATCAAGTACGTAAAACTGACTTCACATAAACTATTGTGGGCTGGCTCTGTGTGGTGTGTGTATGTGTGTGTGTGTGTGTGTGTGTGTGCGTGCACGTGCACACACATGCACACACATAGAATTGCATATCTTTGTTTGAATGTGTGTATTTGTAAACAAGTAGTTATTCTGTCCTAAGCATGCATTCAGCTCAAGTCAGATGGTGTTAATACTACCTGATCCAACAATTTCACAATCTGTGCTCCACTTACAGGTTTTCACAGAGAATTAATTCGCTTGCATTATGACTAAATACCACATTCTCTAAGATGAAAGAAAAGGGGGATTAAGTATAGTATAAGGAGACTTACATACACTTTAACTTCATATAACAAAGGTATTACTGCATCTATACACAAATGGGGAAAGTAAGACCCAGAAAGGTTAAGGAACCGGCTGAAGATCACACAACTAACAAAAGAGCAAGGACCAAGTAAATTTGGCTCCAGAAGCCAGGCTTTTTCTCACTCTACAAGAACATCATAAAAATTACTTAAAAAGTGAAAGATTGAATCAAATTAGTTAAACCATCAAAAAACTAATTTCACTCATTTTAATTCATTTATCACTCAAAAAATTATATCTGACCTAGTGCCAAGAATGTCTGTTTCATGAAAACTGTGAACCAGATTCTGTTAAAGAAAGCTTAGGAACAAATGTGTGCTCAACACCCTGCCCCTTTGGTGTGCCATGTTATCAGTTAGAACCTTATTCCTAGCTCCATTTTACCTCACTCTCTTTTCTACTTTTTCCAATTTGTCATATTTTACATACCCTCGTTCACAACAAGCAGTGCTTTCTGGCAGAAAGCATACTATAAATAAACAAATTTTGTTCTAGTGCATTAATCAGAACTTAATAGGTCAAGTTAAGACCTATGCTTACATGAAAAATGCATTCATTACATCCCCAAAGCCCCAACATATATATATTTATATATGCATGTATATGTATATAAAAAGAGAGAGATTTACCATAAGGGCTTAGCTAACCTGATTTTAGAGGCTGAGATGTTCTTCAGGGGGCAAATATATTTTGAAGCTTAAGCTGTCAACCCTATCCTCATCTTCTTACTTTTTTTAAACCCCTGGTACATAGAATTTAATTATCAAGCACTCCAGTTTATAACACATGGCTATCATCCGTCTGCACAAAACAAACACCCTTTTTTTTTTTTGCTATAATATATTAGATATATATTTCCTTAGACGTACAAGTTTCCCTCCCCCTAGTTTTTGAGATAAGGGATATTTCATTGACATGTCTATACTGTCCTTAACACAAATAAGTGATGCTGTATTGTAAGATCTACTGGCTTTATATCATGGTATTTAAGTACTGTCAATTTTACATCAGAGATGTAAGTTATGGGATACCAAGAGTAAGTGTAAACATCACTCAAAGACTTTATCTCCTCTACTGGGGAAGGAGTTAGTGCATTTGCAGTTACACAGGAATTGGCAGTCTTGTTATTGTGTTTATTTGGAGATTAAGCATAGTTTAAGGATACGTGTATGAGCACCAAGTTAACACAGGGGGGGTTTGTGATGGTTAATTTATGTGTCAATCTGACTGGATTATGTGTTGTCACGGTATTTGGTTAAACGTAATTTCTGGATGTGTCTGTGACAAGGTCTGTGACTGAGACTAACATTTGAATCAGAAGACTGAGTACAGCAGGTTGCTCTCCCCACTGTGGGTGGGCCTCATCTAATCTGTTGGAGACTTCGATAGACTAGTAAAGGCTGAGTAAGAGAGAATCCTTGCTCTCTTCCTGACTGTCTTCAAGCTAGGACATCACTCTTCTCCTGCCTTTGGTCTTAGATTTGGACTAGAACTTACAACGATTGGCTCTCCTGTTCTTAGGCTTTGGACTCAGACTGGAACTTTACCATCAGCTCTCTTGAGTCTCCAGCTTGCCAACTGCACATCTTGGACTTCTCAGCCTCTAAAATCAGGTTAGCTAAGCCCTTATGGTAAATCTCTCTCTTTTTATATACATATACATGCATATATAAATATATATATGTTGGGGCTTTGGGGATGTAATGAATGCATTTTTCATGTAAGCAGGATGAATTTCAGGGAGCCAGGAGTAGAATATAATGAACTAAAATGTATGTCTAAGTTCTAATCCAAATGTGGTGATATTTGAAGATGGGGCCTCTGGGAGGTAAATAGGGTTAGACTGATCAGATCATAAGGGTGGGCCCTTCATGAGAGTATTGGTGTCCTTATAAGAAAAGATATCAGAGAGCTTACTTGCTCATTCTCTCTGCATGCATGCATTTATGAAAAGTCACATGGGAACATAGCAAGAAGGTGGCCATCTGAAAGCTATAGAGAGAGCCCTCAACAAACCCAACCATGCTGGCACCCTGATCTCAGATATCTAGCCTCCAGAATGCTAAGAAAATTAATTTCTGTTGTTTAAGTCACCCAGTCTATGGTATCTTATTATGGCAGTCCAAAAAGACCAAGATAAATATTTTTTAAGGCCAGAGTGGAATTCTGTCAGTTTCTGAGTATGTCTTTTCCAATTATACATTCCAGAACTAAGGGAATAACCACAGGATGGGTTTGTGTCTTAGTCCCTTCAAACTTCTATAGCAACAATACCACAAACTAGGTGGCTTATAAACAACAAAAGTGTATTTCTCCCAGTTCTAAAGTCTGGGGAGTCCAAGATCAAGATACCAGCAGATTCGATATCTGTGAAGAGCCCACTTTCTTGTTCATAGATGGCACCTTCTTGCTATGTCCTCATATGGTGGAAGGAGTTTAGGAGCTTTGTGGGGGCTCTTTTTTATAAGGGCACTAATCCCATTTATGAGGGCTCCACCCTCACAAACTAAGCACCCCCCAAAGGCCCCACCTCCTAATGCCATCACACTGGGCATTAGATTTCAACATATGAATTTAGGCGGGGGGGGCAGTACACAAACATTCAGTCCATAGCAGTTTGGGAACCCACTGAACCCACTGTGAGATGGGCCTGGGCTAAAATTCCATTCATCACTTACCTCCTTAAGCTTCAATTCTGACTGGTAGACCACAGTGACATTTTCTACCTTCTGGAATTAATCTCAGTTCAGAGCCAGCCCCTCAAAGTGCGACTATTTTCTTTTTTTCTTTTTTCAATGCACACTAACCCTGGTAAAAAGCCGTGGAATCCTTTAGGAAGACCGGGAGAAAGATTAACAATATAAATTTAGGCAATGTAGCAGGGCCCTTCATCAAGGAGTCTTGGCCTCCGCTTCATTCATGGGGTTCTGGATCTATAAACTGGCTCAAGCCTGAGAATTGATTGAGGGCTCCTGACTCTCTGCTTCACTGATTCAGTTAGACTGCTATTCACTTGACCTAGAACTCTCTCATTGAACAGATTTAGAGTTTAGTAGCCTGCCCATCTACTTCACTGCTAGGGACACCATGATCAAATAGCCAGTACCACAGGTCTATGCAAGCCAAGACTATTCTGGATTCTGCTTTCATTTTATTGGCCATTATGGTAACCACACCCACACTGTCTTTAGCAATTAAGGGCCACCACATGGCCCCTGCCACCCTAGGATTCAGTTATCTCCACTGCATTTCGTTGTCCAATTCAACAGTAGCAATTCCCACTGTAATTTCTGAACTACAAAGAAGAGTGACTATAGACTCTTCAGGATGCTGAGGCTCCCCTCACAAGTTCACCATAGTGGTGGTGAAAGGTGTGCCCTCTGGACTCTTCTAGGGTAGATGAGCAGGCCTTATATGATAAATCCACTCTACCCTGCCAGGGTTATGTGGGTAAGTGTGTGTGCGGCCCAGAGGGGAGGGAGCAGAGGACAGTACTTAAAAATTAAAACAGAACTCTCAGGTAAGAGTTTTTCATTACAAAGTGCTTTATTCCTTGCAGTACTAATTCTAGCAACCCACAATCTTAGAAGCAAGGACTTGACTCTTTCTTTTAGTTAAATATAGTCTTTCCAAGGTTGGGACACCTCAGTACCCTTCACAAAGATAGTGTGAATTTTCCCTATCTTCCAAAGATAGTGACATCGCTTTTTTTCTATTTCCAAGCAAGAGGTAAGTGCCTACAAATATAAATGAGCCACAGCTTGCAGATGAAGGGCCTGATTGTCTTTTCAGACACCAGCATGAATCAAAGCCAAAGGGGAGGAAAGTATTGCCCGTCCAGCATTGATACTATCAACAAAACTTGAAGAAAATTGAATTCTGTATTTAAAATGTCATTAATGGTGAAAATAATTTAACTGGCATGCTAAAGAACAAAAAATAAATTAAAAATTTTTACCCCAATATCCATTCTAATAGTTTAGCTTTACCAGTATACAGAGCAGTACAGAGCTGTTTTTTTTTTTTAATTAAACTTGCATACCTTCAAATTAAAAAATCATCTGGGAAAATGATTTGCATATGACATAGTTTAAGTGCTAAGATTGTGATGGGTTTGCCTCCTAGGCTGGTGCATTTGAGATATAAACTTTTAAAATTTATTTTTGTGAATACTGTTTATATCTGCATTCTGATCATGTATAAGGCTATTTTTTTTAGAAAATTGGGAAAACATTTAGTTTTACATAATAAAAAAAAAAAAGTGAACCAACAGTTTATCTTCTGCTCCTTCATCTATGGGTACTCTTTACGTTCATGAATATGGGTATCAATGAGTCACTTTCTATCATTCAAGGACAGATATGGAAAGTTTGAATTTTAAGTATCAAACATTGTTTTTTAATTCCAACTGGTATCTACGATCGCATATACCATCTTATTTTAATGATCTATTTATGTTTCTGTCTATCCCACTAGACTGTGAGCTTTTCAAAGACAGTGATTCTGTCTTACTCAATTTTTCACATCCAGTGGCTAGCGCCATCCCTGGCGTGAACCTCTATGGGCAGGATATTTTCAGCCTAAGACCTCCATGTGAAGGTTTTTCTCTAGTTCTTACAATTGAATGGAATGTAGCATTGCAGTAAAATTCAGATGAAAAAAAGCCACGATACCATCCAGCTAGCAGGCTGGCGGCTCCCTTGTCTGCAACCTCTAGGAGCATTATGAAAATAATACTTCGTAGTAATTGAATCCTAGAAAATCTCCATTTCCAATCTGTATAGAGCCCAATGCAGCAGTCCAGGTGCAGAAATTCTGGGAATCCTGCTACTGCCTCAAGACCCAAGCTGTCAACCCTATCCTCATCTTCTTACTTTTTTTTAAACCCCTGGTACATAGAATTTAATTATCAAGCACTCCAGTTTATAACACATGGCTATCATCTGTCTGCACAAAACAAACAAACACCCTTTTTTTTTTGCTATAATATATTAGATATATATTTCCTTAGACATACAAGTTTCCTTGAAAAGTAGAGTGTGGCTTAGTTTATTTAAACTTAAAACATAATTTTCTTATATAGGCAATATTTAATTACTAAATGTACTAATAATCGCATACTGTTTCCTATGTGTTCGCTAAACATTATGCTTTTGGTTTCTGTTCATTTTGCATGTAATTGAGTGAATATAATTCATTACTTCTGACCTGTATTCCATCATATGCATATATCATAATTTACTTAGCCACCTTTTTAATACCTCCTAATCCTTGCTATCACAAATAATCCTGCAATGGACATATGTTTCCACTTGTGGACTTATCTACATGCTTTGTTTCTTTGAGTAGTATCAGATCTCCCTCCAGGATGGCTGTACCAGTTTACACCCCCATCAGCAGTTCTTACAAGTTCTCGTCTCTCCATATCCCTGCCAACACTTGATATTACGCATTTTTTTAATCTTTGCCAATTTAATGGATATAAAAAATTTATCACATATAAATAATGGTTGGTGCCTTATTTTCTAGTTAGTAGTTGCTGCTCTAAAGAGATGTTACTGGTTTTTGTTGCAATGAGAGCTGACATTCTTGTCTTGCTCTTACTCTCAAAAGGAAAACATCTAATATCTCCAAGGAGCATGATCCTTGCTGTATTTTTTCAGTGGATAAACTTTTTAAATTTAAGGAACGCTTATCATTATTTTTCAAAAAAGTTTCTTCAAAAAGTATTAAGAACTTCATGTGTAATAGTCACTGTTCTAGGACCTACAGATACAATAGTGAACAAAATTGACAAAATCCCTGTACTCAAAGATCCTGTGGTAGGAAAACCAGAAAATAAGCAAGATATGTAAGGTAGGGAATACCTACCAGACCAAGATGCCGAACTAACACAACTTCTGGATCCCTCCCCTAAGACCGATCCCACTAAAAATATCAAGATATTGAGAAAATTTTGAGAAAACCCGTGGGGCATTGCTGTTGGCAATGGAAGAAAGTGGACAGATTCACAAAATATTTTGGAAAACATAGTTGGTGACTGTACATATACAGTGAGTTTCTAAAAGAGGAAGCGTCAACCATTGTGGTGATGGTGACTAACTTCTTAAAAGTAAAAAAAAAAAATCAATGTGAAAGCAGGACAATAGCCATACCACACACATGACATCTTTAACCTTACTCCAACCAGAGATTAAATATACAAACTGTATTAATATTGGTATTAATATAAATATAATTAATCACAAATGTGCCAATAGTATGTTTCATGTTTGTGAGATCTCCTTACGTGCATTTGGCATTACTACCAGGTGTTCATAACTATTTCAAAAATTCCTAGACTGAGATTTTTTTTAAAGATTTTATTTATTTATTTGACAGAGTAAGAGAGGGAGAGAGAGGAAGAGAGCACAAGTAGGGGGAGTAGCAGAGAGAGAGGGAGAAGCAGACTCCCTAGTGAGCAGGGAGCCCGATGTGGGGCTCGATCCCAGGACCCTGAGATCATGACCTGATCTGAAGGCAGATGCTTAACTGACTAAGCCACACAGGCGCCCCTAGACTGGGATTTATTTTAATAAAAAAAGGAAACTAGGTTTCATTTTTGTCAAACAGGATGATCCAGCTACCAATCTCTGTCAGGTAAGGATTCCCACTGCTTGAAGGATGGCAAAGACCACAACAATACCAACCACCAGAAATAGGAGCCCACAGACACTGGCCCACTGCGCATCTTCTGTGGGTTCAGAGTTCCCAGGGAAGAACTGGACACACAAGACACCAGTCAGAAAAATGCTTTACTCAACAAAAGAAGAAGATACACAGCAAGACCAGTGTCTGCACTGTGAGCCAGTTTCTCATGGCCAAGGGGTCTCTCCCAACAGCCCATGCAGGGTGATGGACTGCACATATCCCTCTCAGGCTGCAGAAGAGTGGAGAAGAATAGGGTTGGCCAGGTGCCACATGATAGACACTTAATAAGCAATACAAGAAATTCACTGTGCATCCAGGACAGGGAAAGATTTCTCCTAATAAGGAAGAAGAATCTGGGTGCCAAGGAATAGCTTGGTACCCAGTTTCCATATTAGGGAATAGTCCAGGCCTAGGCCACCTACTGGGCAATCCTCAGGTGTGCAACAGGTCACATGATGACTGCTTCCCCAACAATTTTTATAGGCAGCCACAATTTATTCTCTTTTTCATTCTTAAGTACTTTTTTACATGAGCATCAGAAGGGCTACTGATAGGAAATCACAAACGCTATTAAGAAAAAGCTATCCGACTGTTGTATAACAAATTCAGATTTCCTGATCCATCCTTCTTCTCCAACATATGACATGTTAATTAAGAAAAATTGCTGATTTGGGGGCACCTGGGTGGCACAGTCAGTTAAGCGTCCATCTCTTGGTTTCAGCACAGGTCATGATCTCATGGGTCAAGAGATCAAGGCCCATCCAGCCCCGCACCCCCCACCCCATCCAGGCCTTGTAGGGCTCCAAGTTTAGCGGGGAGTCTGCTAGAGATTCTCTCCCTCTGCCCCTCCGCCCACTTGAGCACTCGCGCTCTCTCTAGCTCTCTCTCTCTCAAATAAATAAATCTTTAAGAAAAAAAGAATAATTGCTGGTTTTGGAAATAGTAAAAAACAAGTTATACTGATTTGTAGTGTATCAAAACCAGTATATCACAGAGAATAAAAGTGGGAAATGCTCATAACAAAAAATTCATTGGAAACAAAGGTATCTGCAAAAAAAATGTTTTTCAACCTCTCGAAAGCTGCAGGTGGGTTATGGAATTCTACCAGCTCAAGTAATTTCAGTCTCTGTTTGGAGATGAAATTGCTTACATCTTTATCACTATAATGCTTACCATATTTGAATCAGAACAGCCTTGATAGATACCTAAGATCCTCCTCTCAAACTTAAGAGCTTATTGTCACTGGTCCCCAGAGGGCTGTTCATTTTTATGAGTTTACATATGTCAGTTATACCTTATTTAATGGGCTCTATCTATTTAAGACTATCAACGAAACTTCTATCAAACTGCAGACAGGCAAACAAATGTAACATGCTACCAGTGAGAGAATCCATGGAAAGAGATTGAAAAGGTCAAAAGGAATTTAATGCAGGCATCTTTTAAGTACTCTAGTTGTTGAGTGGAAAGCTGTCTATTCCTGAGAAAGAAGAAGTCTAATTCCCAAGCAGGTAGAGCTAATATACTATGGTTTCCAAAAACATACTCAGAGGGGCGCCTGGGTGGCTTAGTCATTAAGCATCTGCCTTTGACTCAGATCGTGATCCCAGAGTCCTGGGATCGAGCCCCATATCGGGCTCCCTGCTATGCAGGAAGCTTGCTTCGGCAAGCCTGCTTCTCCCTCTTCAGCTCCCCCTGCTTGTGTTCCCTCTCTCGCTGTGTCTCTCTCTGTCAAATAAATAAAATCTTTAAAAAATAAAAATAAAAATAAAAAATAAAAACATACTCAGAAAAATAGGATTCAGACTTCTAAAAGGTGAAATACACGGCTCCTAAAATGTAAAGACCACACTATGAGAATCTGTAACCCAGTTTTGGACTATAATATTTTGGTAAACCATGCAACTATCACATTTGAGTTTTCAGTTATACTCTTACCACATTTGTGGCTATATATGTTTCTCTCGCTCTAAAGTGCAAAGCTGTTTAGGGCAGGGAGTCTAGTGTAATGGAAATAAGATGGATTCCAAAGTTGGAAGACTTGAGGTTGAATTTCATATATGACACTTTTTGTGTACTGGAACTTAGGCAAGTCTCTGTGGCTTGGTTTTCTCCTCTCTAAATGAGGATAGCCATATAGCTACTTCCCAAGGTTTAAAATGAGAAGATGTGTGAGAAATAAATGTGTACATTCTAGAGCATTCTCATATACTGATGACTATTACTGCATATCCTTGTGTCCCCCAGAGTAGCACAGTGTTGTGAACATTCATAGCACTCACTACCTGCTTGTTGACTGGAACACACTCATTTAAAATAGTGAATTCATCTTACACGATAAGAATAGGGAGGCTTCCTCTTCATGAGGCACATTTCAGGGGCACAGAAAACTCAGATTGTGAAGCCAGCCTAGTTTCCCCTATGACCCACAGCATGTTTAGTGACCTTAAGCTGTCCAAGAGTTTATTGTTGCCCCAATGTAACCTCAACCCCTCTCCTATCCTCAGTTATTACTTCTCAGAAATCTTATTTCCTAAAATTCAAAAAGTCTCAGTTAGCCAACTAGGTAAACTAAGCTTTGCAAATAAGGAAGAGAGTAGAGAACCCCAAAACACCCCCTTCCTGCCATTGTCTCAGTATTTCCCATTTTGTATATATTAGTTAATTTCTCACAAACCTTGGGTCCCACCCTGAGCAATATTAAAAGCCTACTTTAAAACATTTTAAAAGTATATTCAGTTGTTGTATTTAGTGGTGTTATAGCCTTTCAAATTTCTATAATTGTTATAACAACCCTAGGTTCCAACTGCACAAATTTGGGGCTCCACTAGTAGGGTACTGATCACCAGTTAAGAACCACAGATCTAACAAATGAACAATGATTCCTAAAAACACTTAAGCTAAAGGAGGACATATTCTTCAGATGCATTTTCTTCAGGCAGGTCTTCAGAGGTTTTTCAAAAGCTCACAAAGACAATAAAACTCTATTATGTGGTATTCTCTTCTTGAATTCAAGAGTGCTCCAAGTCAAATCAGCAAACCATAATTAGGAGTAAAGAATATGGAGTCAACCAGTGAAAATTTGAATATCTATAACTCATTAGCTATGTGACTGCAGACAGCTTCACTTTAAAGGGGAAAATATAAGCGCCCACCTCTAGCCCTACTCCAAACCCACTGGGGCCTTTAGAAAAAGCTACTCCTTCCTCAAAGTACTTTACTGTCTACCAGAAAACTGTCATATATATACATGTGTATATATATGTATGTATAATATACATGTGTGTATATATATGTATGTATGTGTATACGTATGCATGTATATATACAAATGTTCATCAACCACCAATGTGAATGATCCTTCCTACAGGTATACCACCTGCAAAGCCATGTGTGGTGATAATCCCTTCTTCATAAGTAAGTGAGATTTTATCTTGCCATTTAAAGCATTTAGAACAATTTCAATACATTTCTATTATTATTAATTATTATTATTATTATCATTATTATTTAGTAATGCCCAGCCTATACATCTATGATAAAAAAAAAAACCTGTAACATTAATACTGTCCTTCCCAGACAATAATATAACATCATTATAATCAAGTTCCACTGTACAAATGCCTTGCCCTTTCTAAATGAGAAAAGCAAAGAGAAGCATTAAAACCATTTTCTAAACAATTTTCAATATTTTAGAGTCTGGTAAAATTTCCAGTCAATCCAAAATGTTTGCATTGCCAACATATACTTACCAATGCCACTCTAGTCTGCCTTTTCTCTGTCTGTCTTCTCATATTAACAGAAAACAAGAATATAATACAGCAAAGTATGCTTATAGTTCAAATCTGGACATAGATTCTCAGGAAAAGCAAGCACAAAAAAAATAAATAAATAAAAAGGAGAAACAAAATATATTTAAATTATATTCGGTTCTCCTGTTGAATTGAAATAAAAATCTCTTCAGAAAGTTAAAATTTGCTGTTTGTTCCCTTTGGTTTGGTTTGGTTAATTTTATTTGTTTTTTAGAGTAAAGGAGGCTTGTTAAGGATTTGGAACAGGGGACAAGTACCTTTCACTTTTAAACAAATTGGGTTTACAGACTGATAATAATTTTCATATAGATATGTGAAAGAAATCTCTGAGCTCCAACCTTGTGGCCATACCCTAGTCTAGAAGCAACTTCATTCACATTAAATGCAGGGGAAAAGAACGTGCTTATAAATGGAAAAGGAAATAGTTTATAATTAAGCAGAGCTGAATGCCCTAACAGACAATATGCAAGGAATAAAAATGAAAAACATTTCAGTCCTTCTTTTGCTTTCTTGGTCTAACACATCTCTCCTTGATGAGCTAGTCTGACCACAGCTGGGCTTTACATTTCTGTAATTAGCACAGCAGAAGCCCAAGCAAGGGCACGGCTTTTCTTCTTCTATTGTTTGCGCATTGGGGGGCAGGCTTCTAAATGTCAGATGCTTCTTCCTATTACAAAGTGGCCTACTAGCTCCTTAAAAACCAGTTTGAAAACCTTTCAAGAATCATTGAATTGGGCCCCATATCCCACATTAGGTAGAGATTCTAGCAGCAGGGACCTCCAAAGGGCTTGTCAGTTTTCTTAGGAAAAAATAAGAACAAAAATAAATGAGCTTTTAGGCTGCCTTGTGGAAAGCTCTGGTGTAAATTTAAAGGTACTAGACCCTGCCCCTTGATTTCACATTCATGTCATTCCATAGAAGGACAGAGGCTTTCTTTTAAGTCAGCAGAGAAAGCGGGAGGAAAAGCCAAATCATGACTTCTGTGTGTGAGTTTTAGAATTCCTAGAGGTTCATTTTCGTACCTACTTAACTGACAGCTAGGTCTTCTAAGTCAGTAAATAACCTAAGAAGAAAAAGTTTGGATTCTTGTTTTCCTGACAGTTATATGATATGTAGGTCCTGTAAAATACTAGGCACTGATTTTATATCACTAGAAAACTGCCGGCTATCCAGACACCTAAAAGTTTTATATAGTCCTAATTACTGCAGTGTAGGGTGGTAGGGAACTAAATCAACCGTTCCTTACTTTTTTTTCCCTTGTGAGTTGCCAACCCTTGGAAATAAAGCTGAGGATTAACTTAAATGGGAAAGAAACCCTATGTTGCTTAGGTTATTTGAAAAATCCACGTAACTTGGACACACACTCTCATCTTCTTTTTCTATTTTTCTAGGTTAGATGAAACTCTAAAGACCATGATGAAAAAGAGAAAAGTAATCATTGTTCTGAGAGCCCTGCAGGCCAGCCTTGTCTCAGGACCTGTGGCCCATTACTGAGTAACACGGTATAAAATTCCACTGAGCCAACTAGGTACGCCACCACAAAACCAAAGAGCAAGACCACCGATTCCTAACTCGAACGGCAACAGTCAGGGTGACAGTGGGAAGGAGGGCAGAGTATAGCATCACGTAGCACAGTTTTTCACCCCTGGTGAGTCATGCTCCCCAAATTTGAGAACCATTACATCAGACAAAATGTCCTAAACTCCTCTCTACTTTTCCTCTACCTGAAAGGGAAGAATTCGGTGCCACCACCACCATGACAGTCTTGAGGGAAAGGTGAAATCCTATTTAGAAGATAGAAATCATTGTACTGATGAATGACAATTTCTTTCTCACTTATCAATAATCTCCTCAAGCAGCCAAATGCTTACCTGTGGGGTAGTTTTTAATTTTTAGAGAATGAAATGCGGGAGACAGCTTAAGGAGAGAAAAAAGTCCTTAGAAAGAAGAGCAGCACCTTGTAGTTACTTGGGTCAGCTGCACCCTTAACCTTAATCTCTGGTGTTAATGCTCACCACTCCCCAAACCTCCATCATTTCTCTTCAAACTAACATGTTATTTGGTGTACAGCAGAAAAGATATCGTGGAGAGTCACAACACAACTAATATACTTGGATCCACTCTGTGTCCCTTCCCTTATATATGTGTTTTTATGCGTTCACCTACATGTATGTGTGTGCATGTGTGTGCATGCAAGCATGTGTACGTGCCTGTACACGCATCAAGTCTCAAGAGTACAGCTCAGTGCTGTCCATCAGAACTTTGTGATGGGGGAAAGGTCTCTATCTGCCCTGCCCAACATGGTAGCCACTAGCCACCTGTGGCTAGTGAGCACTTAAATTAAAATTAAAATTTTAATTTAAAATTCAAAATTAACTTAAATTAATTTAACATTTAATTTTTAAAAATTTAAATTTTAAATTAATTTAAATAGCCACATGTGATAAATAATGGCTACTGTATCAGACGGAGCAGGTATAGAGGATCAGTGTTTTTATTAGATATAATAATAGCACGTGTTGGCACAGATATATAAAAGTTCTAATTGTCCACAGACCAATCTCAAATACATAGAACAGTAGATTGTAGATACTATATATAATACGTATATACTAGCATACTAATGGATTGAGTCTTAATCAGCTCATTTGTCAGGAACAAACTGTGCAGTCATTAAGGAATTCAAGGTTCCTGTGACTTCCATGGCGGTTCTAAGGATTGTCATTCCATTTAGCTGAAACAGGAGAAAGCATGGAGGAGGCTATATCAGAGTTTTTGATAGGTCAGGCCTCGAAATAGAGTACTTCCACTTAATATTTCATTGACCAGAACTCAGTCACATGTGCATCTATCAGCAAACATCAAAAATACAGCTATGTAGTCAGAAAGAAGGGAAACAGATCTTGGTTACCAACTGTTTATGCCATTACAAGGATCTTTTCTTTCTACATAAAAGCATACTCTTCGCTAAAACCAGAGAAAACTAAAGTTTTATTTTTGAAGGGAATACCAAGTATCTTTCCATAAGAAGATACAATAACTAATATTTAAGGTTGAAATACACTTTTCAAGTCCTTGAAAAGGGTTAGTAGGAAAACATAAGCTTTATTTATAGAAGATACAGGAAATTAGAGCTAAAACAGACACATTCATTATTATCTAGCCATTTGTGAGATAAGTGTTGTATATATATACGTATGTGCACACGTGTGTGTGTGTATGTGTATAACTATACATGTAAAAAGAATAAGACTTTTTTTTTTACCCTCTCATCCCAAGGTGAAAATTGTTGAATCAACTTTGTCCCCCTGGGGGCAATATCACAATGAGATAAGGAATCTGAGTCCAGAAAAGTTAAGTTACTTATCCAAGGTCTCAAAGCTAATTAGCTGACCAACCAAAAATGATTCTTAGGTGTCTTGACCACCAATCCAGTGCTATTTCCACTATAATATAATGAATCCTCATATTATCTAGTGAATACACATATTAGCATCCCAATTGTCCACAGTGTAAACAAAAGAGAAAAAAATGAACAATGTCTTATAAGATACGATATAGTAGCTGATTGGGGTGTTTTTGTTTGCTTGCTTAATGACTTGTTTATTTTTCTTTTAGGTTTTTTTTTTTTTTTCCTGTGTAGTAAATCACACAGGAGGAGGTATACCCAGAGTTTCAATAACCATCATCTGTAAAACTGCTGGGGAAAAGGAAATGAAAATCGAGTCAAAGTAAAACTCACACCCAGTCAGCCCTCTAATGACCAAATGACTTTTCAGGTCACAATGCGTCTCCCTTCTCTTTGCATCCCTCAATGACAAAGAATGATGAATGTCAAGAAGGGTGGTCTACACTTTCCCAAGTACAAATCCAAGACTTGTTAAAAAGTGTCTCAGTGTTGCCAGTACCAAAGGGATCAAGGATGGCTGGCTTTTCTAATGAAATACCATTGCCATTGTTTCCAACCGAGCACCGGCTAATGGGAAAAAATTTAAAACAGCACATCTCACAAGCACCTATCTGAAACATGCTCTGGGTTCAGAGCAAAAAACAAGGGACAGATGTCTGTCACATTAGAAATGGCTTTCAAAATCTACAAAAGTAATTTTTGGAGTTACCTTAAAATATTTTATACAGGAAAGATGATGGTACTGCTATACACATTAGAATAATTTGACAAGAACAAAGTTGATGGTCCTGATATTGCATCAGGCTGAAAATAATGACATTTTCATCAGGTTTTATTAGGGAATATTGTAATTGTATTTAACAGTGAGAAGAAACTGCAAATTTTCAGAATTATTTTAAAGTCTTTTAAAGTACCTCCAGAAATAAGCATAATCCAACTTTTCCTTTTAGTAACTGCTTAATCTTCCATGGTAAGAAAAGTTATATTCTTTCCTTTTAGTAGGACAGGTAAAATTGTCACTTAGAACATCAAAGCCATTAACTTTGTTTTTCAAAAGAATCATCTCTTAGATTCTATAACACTAGCATTCTAGATACTTTTCTACTACTGTTTTAATGAAAGAAAAAATCTGGCTAAAATTGCACTATCTGACCTTTGCATTAATAGTCTTGCCTTTATCTGTCAAGCTAATAAAGAGTTCAGGGAATCATATGGACTCATCTGGAAATGATAGAATTTCTGCCTTTGTCTTTCTTCCCTGGACACTAATGGCTTTTTGTCAGTCCTCTTCACTCAGTGTATGACACATGAAGGCTTTCCATTTTAGTTGTCCATTAACTTCAAGCATTATGACAAGAACAAAGCAACCCCCTAAAGAAACTAAACTCAAACACTCATATTAAATTTCTCCAATTCCTCAGCTTATAAGGTGCTGTTTTCAATTGTCAATAATGTTCATAAGAGTAAGTGATATCCATTACTAATTAAAACAAGCTGTTTAAACAAATACAAAAGGTCACCAAGCCTGCAGATCAACATATTCATGCTATTGTTTGGTTTCCTGGTCATTACCATCTGATGATTTGTTTCTATCTTCTAGTCACCTATTTTCCTAAGTAACAAATGTAGAAAATAAGCACACAGAAAGCAACAGTCCACAACAAGTGCCAGGAGGCGCAGGGCTCCAAGGTGATAGTGGATATTGTTTCCCGAAGGTCAGTAATGTGCAGCATATCACTGCAAATGAAAGCAAAGAAATTTTCATTTATTTTTCCTGAGTTCGTAGGGATCAAAGGCTTAAACTACAGGGAAAATGCAGTTTTTATTAGGAAAAGTGACACTTGTAGTTTTCTGTAAGATTTTTAAACAACCATTTATCTATATGGATGTGCTATTAAGGCACAAATAAAATGTAATACCTTGTCTGACATGCCGAACAATGGCTTATTTTAAAAGTTTTATTTTTGTGCAACTAAGTCCCCTATAAAATATTTTGAAACTATTTGCTCAATCTTCGCTTGAGCTCTGACATTTGAAACTGACTTTTCTTTTAGACTTGTATTCCCTAACAGTATATTAATTACATAGAGGATATAATCTCTGAATTAATATCAAACCAATTGAGTAAGCCGGTATAAGGAGTCAGATAGACTTTTTAAGCTTCTTAATATTAAGTTGTGTGATTCAGTTATTATAATCAATTCCAAGTTATCAACAGAAGTAGAAGGAGAAATAATTTAAATTAACAAAACCCAGAGATAATTCCCAAGCCTCACTTTAGCCAATAGTATCAACATTGTCCTCCAAAGCTTTTATCCAAAATATTTATGCACAATTGTTACTAATTTACAGATTTTTAATTCATCTTATTTAACTTTTTTCTGGCCTAAATTATAGCAGAGGTATAAATGAATCTTGAAGGAAGGAAGAGTAGAAAATAATCTTTGTTGCTATCTATTACATTCCTGTCTGAGTGATAAAACCTTTACATATATCATCTCATTTCATTCTGTGAGGTTAGTAATATTACCCACAATTTGAAAATAAGGTTACTAAATCTCAAAGAGTTTACATAAGTTATTCAAAGTCATCCAACTAGCAATGAGTAGAATCCATGTAAACACTCCAATTATATAATCAAGTCCAGCAGCCCCAGGAGTTGACTCAACTCAATATGATCTTTTTACTTTAGCTAACCAGAAGACATACTGAGTTTGAAAGTTTTAAATGGTGTTTATTTGCAGGACATAATGGAGTTGCCTTATTCCATTCTCACCCTGTGATTACACATATTGTGACTTTGCTTCCAACTTTACAGCATTGTAGTTCTTTGGTGCATGGAAGCACTTCATTAGTTACCATACAGTGAAAACAATACAGCTGGATAGTAATGTTGACTTTGCCATTCAATGCAAAAAAAGAAAAGAAATTCAGATGTCTGTATCTAAAGAGCTATAACATTTAGACATTTGAAAATTGTGGTTCTTATATTCTGAAATTCTGCAGAACTTATAGCCATCAGTTAAACTCTACTTAACTATATTCTGCAAAATTAAAAAGTAGGCACTTTTGGTACATACAGCAGTGTGAAAAACAAGTAACCTCAAAAGCAAAATCTACAGGACAGTGCATTAAAAGTTAAATCTGATACTTTTTCTATCCATCTAAGTAGTCTAGTTAAAAAGCTATTGTATCAAGTATAAACTAAGCCAAGATGAATATGTTTTGCCAAAACTTCAGAACCCACTTATAAATCACCAAATTCAGTATAAACCATTTTCAATGAGTAAAAGCATGAGAAACTGTATATTAAATGTTTCTATACCTTAGGGGAAAGACTAAGCTTCGTAGATATCCAAAATAATAACGAAATAGAATGTTTAACTTAAGAATAAATAAATCAGAATACCGAATTAAATGTCCTTTAATAACCTTAGTTTCTAAAGTATAATGAAAAAGACATTTCCAACTTTTTTAAAATTTTCTGAAACATGAAATGTCGAAAAAGAAACTCGAGATACTTTCGATGACAAGAAAACAAAAGTTCATTCAACTTGCTACCTCCGTGCAGACTCTCCATTGCCCTTCATTTTTATTCTTCCTTCCCACTTTCCTAGGCATTAACATATTCACCAGAACCTTATTAGGAAAAAAATCAAAGAGCGGGATATTCAAACCCATGGATTCATGGTCTATCTTAGCTACTCTGATAAAAGGTTTGGTGGAGGAAACGGTTTACACTGCAAAGCGAAGCGCACCATGGATGACCTGCAAGACTGAATTCCTCCAGGCAAGTGCGAGCTGACTGTAAAATGCGGGGAAGTTCACTTGTGGAGACATAGCTGTGGGCGCCGAGGCTTGGCGGGAGCCTGTTTACCAAAGCTACCAGGCTCCCGCAAAGTAGTAGAAGCGGTGGAGCGCAAAATCTGAACTTTTAAGTTCGCTCTGGTGGGGGACGTACCTGGCTTAAAGATGCTGGGATGGCGAAGAGGGACAGAATCCCACGAGTGACACGGTGGTCCGAGGATCCCCAGGGTTGCAGGAAGAACGGGTGGCGCCACGGTGCTGTGCTGTTTCCAGGCATGGGAGCCGGGAACCTGGCAGAGAACAGCAGGTCTTGGTGCCGGCATAAATTGCGAACTGCGGCGGGGTAGAGCGACCACCTTCCGGAGACAGGGCGGCAAGCGTGGGGAGACCCTCCCCTTGAGGAACACTGCGGGTCCATGCCTCTGGCGACCTTGAAATTTGGAACTTTGAAACTGGGTCACTCGCCTGAGAGAAAAAGGCTCGGACTCAGGCAGGATTCAGACGGAAACCGGGGAAACAAATAGGGTGATTGGCTGCTTTTCTGCGAGGGCTCACTGAGGAATAGGGGGCACAAACTTTCAGGTCCAAGGCTAGAGAGCAAGGTGTAGCCATTTTCATCAGTGCTGAAAGCCTTCCGGGAGCAAAACAGCGCCACCTAGTGGAGGCTGGAGCCCGAACACCAAGCCCCGCCCCCTGGGCAATGGAGAAGCTTTTCTAGAGAAACAAGTCGGCCTGAGAAGCCCTGCAGCGGCCCCTCCCCCAGAAGAACAGTACAAACGACTAGCTCCCACCAAGTTTATTGATCTTAGAGTACTGCAAAGCTTCAGCTCTAGGGGAAATAGCATCAAGCTTCCTTTTCACTTTTATTCTTTATTTCTTTTATTTTTATTATTTTTTCATTTATTTTCTTAAAGTTTCCAATTCCTTTTTTGATTTTTTACTATTAATTTTTTTAATTTTTCTGGATATGCTTTTCATGTTTTTTTTATTTCTGTGTCTACTTTCATTTTATTTTATTTTTTTTACTTTGGAATCTAGATTCCTTTAACAAGCAGAACCAAAACACACCCAGGATCTAGTTTTTCTTTTTTAGTTTTCTTGTTTTGTGTTTTTGTTTTTCTTGTTTTGGGTTTTTTGTTTTTTCTTTGCTTTTGCTTTGTTTTTTGTTTTTGTTTCTGTTGTTCTTTTTTGTCTTTCTTCTTTTCTTTTCTGGACAAAATGAAAAGATGGAGGAATTCACCCTAAAAGAAAGAACATGAGGTAGAATGCACAGCCAGTGATTTAATCAATACAGACATAAATAAGATGTCTGAACTAGAATTTAAAACAATGATTATAAGGATACTAGCTGGACTTGAAAAAAGCACAGAAGACACTAGAGAATCCCTTTCTACAGAGATAAAAGAACTAAAATCTTGTCAGGCCAAAATTAAAAATGCTGTAACCAAGATGCAAACACAAATGGAGGCCATAAAAATGGAGATGGATGAAACAGAGAAGTGCATCAATGATATAGAAGATAAAATTATGGAAAATAAGGAAGCTGAAAAGAAGAGGGAAAGAAAAGTAATGGACCAAGAAGGTAGACTTAGAGAACTCAGCAAATTAGTAAAACATGATAACATTTGTATCATAGGAGTCCCAGAAGATGAAGACAGAGATAAAGGGGCAGAAGTTTTATTCAAATTATAGCTGAAAACTTTCCGAATCTGAGGAAGGACACAGACATCAAAATCCAAGAAGCACAGAAAACTCCCATTAAATTCAACAAAAGCTGGCCATCACCAAAGCATAGCATAGTCAAATTCACAAAATACACAGACAAGGAAAGAATCCTGAAAGCAGCAAAGGAAAAAAAGTCCTTAACCTACAAGAGAAGACAGATTAGGTTTGTAGCAGATCTGTCCACAGAGACCTGGCAGGCCAGAAGTAAGTGGAAGGAAATATTCAATGTGCTGAATGGGAAAAATATGTACCCAAGAATTCCTTATCCAGTAAGGCTGTCATTCAAAATAGAAGGAGAGATGAAGAGTTTTCCAGACAAACAAAAACTAAAGGAGTTCGTGATCACTAAACCAGCTCTGCAAGAAATTTTAACAGGGACTCTTTGAGTGGAGAAAAAAAGACCAAAAGCAACAAAGACTAGAAAGGACCAGAACACATCACGAGAAACACCAACTCTATAGATAACAAAATGGCACTAAATTCATCTCTCTCAATAATCACTCTGAATGTAAGTGGACTAAATGTGCCAATCAAAAGACATAGGGTATCAGCATGGATTAAAAAAAAACAAGATCCAACTATATGCTGCCTACAAGAGATTCATTTTAGACCCAAAGACACCTACATATTGAAAGTGAAGGGTTGGAGAACCATCTGCCATGCTAATGGACATCAAAAGAAAGCCAGAGCAGCCATACTAACAGCAAAGTAGATTTTAATACAAAGGCTGTAACAAGAAATGAAGAAGGGCCAACATATAGTACATCATTAGTTTTTGATGTAGTTCAGCAATTCATTAGTTGCGTGTAACACCCAGTGCTCATCACAACACGTGCCCTCCTTAATACCCATCATCCGGTTATATGTTGGCTAATTGAAGATAATAATAAAAAATAAATTTAAAAATAATTAAAAATTTAAATTTAAAAAAAGAAAGGAAGAAGGGCATTATAGCATAATTAAGTGGTCCATCCATCAAGAAGATCTAACAATTGTAAATATTTGTGCCCCCAACTTGGGAGCACCCAAATAGATAAATCAATTAATAACAAACATAGAAACTCATCAATGAAAATACAGTAATAGTAGGGGACTTTAACACCTCACTTATAGCAATGGACAGATCATCTAAGCAGAAAATTATCAAGAAAAGAATGGCTTTGAATGACACACTAGACTGGATGGACTTAACAGATGTATTCAGAACATTTAATCCTAAAGCATCAGAATACACATTCTTCTTGCATGTACATGGAACATTCTCCAGAATACATCACAAATCAGCCCTCAACCAGTATAAAAAGATTGAGACCATATCATACATATTTTCAGATCACAATTCTATGAAACAGGAAGTCAACCATAAGAAAAAGTTTGGAAAGACCTCAAATACATGGAGATTAAAGAACATCCTACTAAAGAATGAATGGGTTAATCAGGAAATCAAAGAAGAATTTTAAAAATACATGGAAGCAAATGAAAATGAAAGCACAACAACCCAAAACCTTTGTGATGCAGCGAAAGCAGTCCTAAGAGGGAAGTCTATTGCACTACAGGCCTACCTCAAGAAGAAAGAAAAGTCTTAAATATACAACCTAAACTTACACCTAAAGGAGCTAGGAAAGGAACAGCAAACAAAGCCTAAAGCCAGCAGAAGAGAAATAATAAAGACTAGAGCAGAAATCCATGATATAGAAACAAACAAACCAGTAGAACAGATTAATGAAACTAAGAGCTGGTTCTCCAAAAGAATTGATAAACTTGATAAACCCCTAGCCAGATTTATCACAAAGAAAAGAGAAAGGACCCAAATAGATAAAATCACAAATGACAGAAGAGAGATCACCACCAACACCACAGAAATACAATTAGAATACTATGAAAAATTATATGCCAACAAACTGGGCAACCTGGAAGGGAAATGGACAAATTCCTAGAAACTTACAAATTACCAAAACTGAAACAAGAAGAAATAGAAAATTTGAACAGACCCAGAACCAGCAAAGAAATTGAATCAGTAATCAAAAATCTCCCAACAAACAAAAGTCCTGGGCCAGATGTCTTCCCAGGGGAATTCTACCAGACATTTAAAGAAAAGTTAATACCAATTCTTCTTCAAACTGTTCCAAAAAATAGAAACGGAAAGAAAACTTCCAAACTCATTCTATAAAGCCAGATAAGTTACCTTGATTCCAAAACCAGACAAAGACCCCACTAAAAAGGAGAATTACAGGCCAATATCCCTGATGAACATGGATACAAAAATTCTCAATGAAATACTAGCAAATCTAATTCAACAGTACATTAAAAGGATTATTCACCATGATCAAGTGGGATTTATTCCTGTGATACACCATATTAATAAAAGAAAGTATCAGAACCATATGATCCTGTCAATAGATGCAGAAAAAGCATTTGACAAAATACAGCATCCTTTCCTGATAAAAACCGTCAACAAAGTAGGGATAGATGTAACATACCTCAATATCATAAAGGCCATATATGAAAGACCCACAGCTAATATGATCCTCAATGGGGAAAAACTGAGAGCCTTTCCCCTATGGTCAGGAACAAGACAAGGATGTCCACTCTCACCATTACTATTTACGATAGTACTGGAAGTCTTAGCCTCAGCAATCAGACAACAAAAAGAAATAAAAAGTATCCAAATTGGCAAGGAAGAAGTCAAACTTTCACTCTTCACAGATGACATGATGCTCTATATAGAGAACCTGAAAGACTCATACATGAATTCAGCAAAGTCACAGGATATAAAATCAATGTGCAGAAATCTGTTGCATTTTTATACACCAATAATGAAACAACAGGAAAAGAAATCAAAGAATCAATCCCATTTGCAATTGCACCAAAAACAATAAGATACCTAAGAATAAATCTAACTAAAGAGGTAAAATATCTATGCTCTGAAAACTATAGGACACTTATGAAAGAAATTGAAGAGGACATAAAGAAATGGAAAAGCATTCAATGCTAACGGATTGGAAGAACATTGTTAAATTGTCTATACTACCCAAAGCAATCTATATATTTAATGCAATCCTGGTCAAAATACCACCAGCATTTTTCAGAGAGCTAGAACAAACAATCCTAAAATTTGTATATAACCACAAAAGACCCTGAATAGCCAAAACAATTCTGAAAAAGAAAAACAAAACTGGGGGCATCACGATTCTGGATTTCAACCTATATTACAAAGCTGTTGTCATCAAAACAGAACGGTACCAGCAAAAAAAAACAGACACATAGATCAATGGAACAGAATAGAGAACCCAGAAATGGACCCACAACTATATGGTCAACTAATCTTCAACAAAGCAGGACACAATATCCATTGGAAAAAAGACAGTCTCTTCAACAAATGATGTTGGGAAAACTAGACAGTAACATGCAGAAGAATGAAACTGGACCACTTTCTTATACCATACACAAAAATAAATTCAAAATGGATGAAAGACCTTAATGTGAGACAGGAAACCATTAGAGGAGAATACAGGCAGAAACCTCTTTGACCTTGACTGTAGCAACTTCTTACTAGAAATGTCAACATAGGCAAGGGAAACAAAAGCAAAAATTAACTATTGAGACTTCATCCAGATAAAAAGCTTCTGCACAGCACAGGAAACAATCAACAAAACTAAAAGGCAGCCTACAGAATGGGAGGAGATGTTTGCAAACGACATATCTGATAAAGGTTTAGTATCCAAAATCTCCAAAGAACTTATCAAACTCCATACCCAAGAAAACAAATAACCCAGTTAAGAAATGGGCAGAAGAAATGAATAGACACTTTTCCCAAAAAAACATCCAGATGGCCAACAGACACATGAAAAGATGTTCAACATCACTCATCATCAGGGAAATACAAATCAAAACCACAATCAGATACTATCTCACACTTGCCAGGATGGCTAAAATTAACAACACAAGAAACAACAAGTGTTGCTGAGGATGTGGAGAAAAGGGAACCTTCTGGCACTGTTGGTGGGAATGTAAACTCGTGCAGCCATTCTGGAGAACAGTATGGAGGTTCCTCAAAATTTTAAAAATAGGGACGTTTGAGTGGCTCCATCAGTTAAGTGTCGCCCAGCTCAGGTCATGATCCTAGGTCTTGGGATAGAGTCCCACATCTGGCTCTCTGCTCAGCAGGGAGTCTGCTTCTCCCTCTCCCTCTACCCCTCCCCCCTGCTCATTCTCTCTCTCTCTCTCTCTCTCAAATAAATAAATAAAATCTTTTAAAAATGTTAAAAATAGAACTAACCTATGATCCAGCAATTGCACTACTAGGTATTTTCCCAAAGGATACAAAAATACAGATTTGAAAGGATACATGCACCCCAATGTTTATAGCAGCATTTTCAACAATAGCCAAACTATGGAGAGAGCCCAAATGTCCATCAACTGATGAATGGATAAAGAAGAGGTGGTGTATATATACAATGGAATATTACTCAGCCATCAAAAAGAATGAAATCTTGCCATTTGCGATGACATGGATGGAGCTTGGGTGTATTATGCTAAGTGAAATAAGTCAGTCAGAGAAAGACAAATACTATATGATCTCCCTCAGATGTGCAATTTAAGAAAGAAAACAGATTAACATATGGAAAGGGAGAAAATAAAAAAATAAAAATAAAAAGAGGGAAATAAGCCGTAAGAGACTCTTAAGGATAAAGAACAAACTGAGGGTTGAGTGAGGGTGGAATGGACTAGATGGGTGATGAGTATTAAGGAGGGCACTAGTTATGATGAGCACTGAGTGTTGTATGTAAGTGAATCACTGAATTCTACTTCAGAAAGTAATGTTGCACTGTATGTTAACTACCTAAAATTTAAATTTAAATAAGCAAATAATAAATAAAATGACCATAAAGCTAAAAAAATAAAAAATAAAATAAAATGTGATGTCTCTAATACTATTATGAAAGAGGTAATTCAAGTGTGACATAGAACACGTTTCATGAAATGTACAGTTGTTCGTTAAACCTTAAGAAAATAAAGACTTCATTGCATGATCACCTCTGAACATCAGTCTTTATAACATACCAGTAAGAACACATGACTTAAAAGAAGGCCTCAGAAGAAATCTCAGCTCTCTTCCTTGTTAGTTGTATGACCTTAGGATAGTCATTTAATGTTTCCAGAATTTAGTCTCTTCACATAACATTAAAATAATAGAACATTAATTTGTTGCAATAATTAAATGTAATGAGACACTTTAAGCACCTATCACAGAATCTGGCCCCTAAAAGATACCCAATAACGTCAAGGAGCATTCTGATAATGTAGCTATTCAAATAAAGTGATATAAGTCAGTGAAAATGATCCAATTACCTCATCTTAATCTATCTTCACTTCCCATAAAAATGACTTTCTAAAAAATCCCACCATATGTAATTGCAGAATTCAGCCTACCAAAGGAAAAGAAGAAGAATTGGATATGCTACAGTGAAAACTCTTGCATTTCTACCAGAAACTCATGTGCACACATTCACAGACTCATGGTCAAGGCACAGAGAGAATGGGGTAAGAATATTTTACTCCATTTTAAATGAAAACTCAGATGGCCACTTTATTTTGCAGAAGATCTTCAATAGCAAGGTTTACAAATTTGGTGGTCAGTTACTATTTTAATAGTACATAATGGGTACATATGTAATTCTGTCATAGATTAGAGACCTCCAAGCCATTTTTTAAAAATATAACAGTGAGTGGCTTATGATTTGAGGGTTGCATTGAAAAATACAAGGTTAACTAAATATTGAGTATAAATCATTTAAACAGTGATAAGAAGAAGTTCCAATATAATAGTGGAATTTTGCATTTTATAGTAGAGGTACAGTGAGAAAAAAATAGAAGGAAAGATTTTATGACTAGTTATTTCTAGACAATAAAAATGCATAAATATGTTCTGCAATTCCATTTTATTTCTGCAGCAAGATATAATATGGGACTTTAGTAATACGTTGCATTTGAGATCAACAAAAAAGTTGAGCTGATAACTACATACTAGATATTAAGAGGTACAATTAATATGAATGTCACAGCACAAGTATTTTATATGATAATGCATCATATATACTCATAAAGATCACTCTCAAAATGACCCCCAATGATCCTTGCAACAGAGTTTCCTCACTCTGCTTCCTATATGAGCAGGTGGGGGGTCCAAAGTCCTTTGTTAATTTGAATTGTCTTTGTCCCTTTTAGATCAAGCTGGCATGGTTCCGTGAGTATAATTCTCTTAAAGCTTTTGTGGGTCTTCTACAAATCTTATTAAGGCTCACTCTGCTAGAGAAAAGCCACACCCAAAAATCTTGTTTCAATATGTCCTTATCTATGGTAAGTTTCTCATAATGCTGCTGCAGAAAACCACCCTAAATATTCTTAGAAGCTCTATTGTTCAGTGGAAATGTTTTGTGAAGAATGCTTTTAAAATCTGTACAGGGATTTTTTTCTGTTCCAGGCACTTCCTTAAATCTTTCTGAGTTCTCGAGGTGCCTGGGTGCCTCAGTCATAAAGCGTCTGCCTTAGGCTCAGGTCATGATCCCAGGGTCCTGGGATCGAGCCCCACATTGGGCTCCCTGCTCGGCGGGAAGCCTGCTTCTCCCTCTCCCACTCCCCCTGCTTGTGTTCCCTCTCTCGCTGTGTCTCTCTCTGTCAAATAAATACATAAAATCTTTAAAAAAAAAAATCTTTCTGAGTTCTCTCACAAAAGGTTTTACAGTCACACACAGCGGCTTCACCGTGTTTTCCTGACAGTGCCGAGACTTGGTATTTGCCCAGAAGCCTTTTCTTATTTTTAGCATTGTTTGCTCTCCAGAGAGCCTGGGCATGAGAAACAATTTTATTTTTTGAACTCAGCTCCTTAGGATTTAACTGAACTTCTTTGAACTTATCTTGTTCCTCTTGCACTTTACTCTAAACAAAAGAAATGACCAGGTAGCAATGTCAACACTCAGCCTGGAAATATCCTTGGATACATCACTCAGCTTCTGCAGTCCATTTTCTACCTTCAGTGTTGCAAGTGACAGTGCTGAAACTTCCATAAAGATCTAACAATAATCCCCTATTCTCCAGCTTACAATAGCATGTTTCCCACTTTCTTTCTGGAATAGCCTCCTGAAGGGCTCCACTAACAGTCTTCAAGGCCCTTCCAACTTCCACTGACCACCCAGCCCCAAAGCAACTGCCATATTTTTCAGGTTTTGTTTCAGCAACACCCTATTTCTGGTACTAAAATCTGCATCAGTTATTATGGTTCTGCAACAATTTCCCAAAAACGTGGTGACTTATCACCATAGTAATCATGTATTATCTCTTGTGATTTCTGTGGATCATGAATTCAGAGAGGTCTCAGCTAAGAGGTTATTATTTGGGGTCTCTCACGAGATTTCAATCAGATGCCTGCTGGAGAGTCAGGCATCTGGAGGCCAATTTTTATTGAAAAGAAAGGAGAATTCAAGGGGAAGAACCAAAAGCCCAGAGGCCAAAGGGAACCATTTCTAGGATTTAGAACTGAGCCCTGGTCCAGGGACTGGCAACGTGTGCCTAACTGGGCTTCAGAATCCCCTGAAGCGGGGCACCTGGGTGGCTCAGTCAGTTAAGCATCTGCCTTTGGCTCCTGTCTTGATCCCAGGGTCCTGGGATCGAGCCCCACATTGGGCTCCCTGCTCAGCGAGGAGTCTACCTCTCCCTCTTCCTTTGCCCCTCCCCCTGCTCATGCTCTCTCTTTCTCTCTCTCAAATAAATAAGTAAAATCTTTTTTATAAATAAATAAATAAATAAATAAATAAATAAATAAATAAAAGAATCCTTTGGAGCGGGGACTTGTGTGCCTCTCATTTTTCCCAGTCTGAAACATTAGAGTCATTAGTGGCTATCCTTGCTATCCTTGCCACCATTGTATTTGGTTAGGGGGAGAATATCATATAACATATTGCTTTAGCTCAAAGGCCTTCAAATAAGAAACTATACTCAAGGACTGTTAGTCAAGTAGCCTTATCCATATCTGAACCCAAGTTAGATATCAGGATCCTGGTCCTAGAGCTTGAGCTGATGCTGCAACAGCTGAGACTTTTTGGAGCTCTGAGAGGGAGAAGTATATTTTACATTTGAGAGGGATGTGCATTATTAGGGAGGGGACTGTGATTACTGGCCCCTAGAGCTTTGTCTCCTCGTGTTCATTCCTTATGTACTACTCTCCCACATTGACTTAAGGCTGGCCTATATGACCAATAGGATATGACAGAAGTGATGGCATTTGACTTCCAAGTCTATGTTATAACAGGTATTTCAGTGTCTGTCTTAGCCTCAGGATCTCTCACTCTGGAGGAAGTCAGTCGCTGTCCCCTGAGGACACCTCAGCAGCCCAGTGTAGATCCCCAGATGCAGAAAACTTAAGACTCATGGCCAACTGTCAGCACTTGTGAAGGAACCACTCTGAAAGCGGGTCCTCTACCTCCAGTCAGGCCTTCAGAGGATGGCACCCCTAACCAAGATCTGACTACAAACACATGGGAGATCCCAAGAGATGCCCAGCTGTGCCCTTTCCACAGAAAACAGGAGAGATAATAAATGATTGTTGTTGTTTGAGCAACCAAGTTTGGAAATAATTTGTTACACAGCCATGGTAGCTTATACAGAAATATCAGATTAATTAAATGTTGAAAATATGTAGTTATTCAAAAGTAAAAATACAATAAAGAAAACATAACTTATGCTTTGTAGCAGAGAAGATACATTGAGGAAAAAAAAGAAAATGTGACAGGAATTAAGATATTTTGACTCAAGAGAAGAAATTCTATGTGTGTTTTGCAACACATTTTATTCCAGTAGTAAGATATAATGTGGGACATCACTAAGACACTATATATAAGATCACTCAAAAAGTACATTTGATAATTATATACTAGGCATTAGCAGCTGAAATTAACCCAGAATATCATAGTATAAGCATTATCAATATGTTAATGTCATACATATTAATAAAGAACACAGAATCAGTTTAAAAAAAAAAACTATAAGGGTCTAAAACTTCATACCTCACAAATGGAGACCATGTCATATAATTTCAGAATGCAAGCAAAGTTAATCCTTTTTATCATTTTAAAAAGAATTTAAGATACTGTCAAAATTTCTTTTAAATGAATTTCTTTTAAACAAACATGGCACCAAAAGTTTGTTTACTCTTATTTGCTTGCAATAGGCAATATGTATTAACCTATCCAACTTTACATATAAACTAATTGTAATTATTACAATCCATATAATTTAGCAGGTTTTTAAAAAAAAATTACACCCAAGCAACACCTTTCCATATGGCCAATTAGTAGAGTCGTAAAATGCAGCAAATATATGATGCTGTATTGAACATCTGTGTTGGTTATCCTATGGGAATTTTTAATAAAGGACCAAGCAGCATATTGATGTTAATTCTACGTTACCGGGACTTTAAATAAAAAACTAAAATAAATAGCATCCATTAAACTGATCACACTGTTGTAACTCAAATTGTGTTTATTATGCTAATGGAACATGAAATTAAGAAAAAGACCTTTATGCCAGTGGAATTAATTAATGAGCTTTATGAAGGCATTGGGATGTAATTTATTTCTAGATAAGTAAGTCTAATTTGCAGTTCCATGGGTCTCTGCAATGCTGATTGTAATAGTTATTCCTGCAGATGTGCTGCTCACAGCATGTCTTTCCATTAGAACTGAACACCTCATTATATAAACTGTACCTAATTAAACATAATACAGTGGTGACTTGTTAAACTGGCCTTTTTAAGTCAGCAGCTGCCTAAGCTAATAATACTGTACACAAGATTTATATCATCTTCCCTATAATACTGATATTAAAATATACTGCCCAAGGGATTGATAACTAATTTACCAGTATGTAACAGGTACATTTCTGATTCTGTGATAAGAGATTAAAAACCAGCAGCCCATAAAAATAAAATGAATTCGAGTCCATTTGGAACTCAAGAGTACTTGGGAAACTTTACTAAAACCACATACCTTTTTTAAAAATCAGTGAAATAGTCATGAAAAGAAACTGAACACTAAAAGTAAAAAATATAAATAAATAAATGTGAAAGATCTAGAGGTCCTTCGGGTATTTTTCAAGTACATACAAAAATTTTTTCAGAGTCAACATGCTGCGGTTACGATTGTCACTTTTGGTCACATTTGGATATGAAATACGGCATTTGCCATTGGAGGTAAGGAAAATACTTAGAATACCAGACCTTGCTCTGCTTTACTTGGGTTTTGAACTGATATCCTTAACAGAAACTATAATCCTCTTCCTTTTTTTAATTGTTAGCCAGTAAGGTGAAAATAATAGCCATGAAGCTTGAACTCCGCCTGTAACACGAAGTATAGCACACACTGAAATATCCATGCCAGTTCACGTTCTTCTCCAACTCCACATTCACCTGATTATACCTTTCATCCTTTAACACTCAGCTCAGGCCTGAAATGCTCTGAAAAGCACTTTTTGACTCACACCCACTCTCTCGGGTATTTCTTGTTATCTTTCCTAAACGTCAGTGCTTCTGGGTAATTACTGCAGGTATAACGCAGTGCTATAGAGGTCCAGAACATGTGTCTATCTCCTCACTCCTCCCCACCGATAAATTATAGCACAAAGGCTACCTAAAATTTATCACCACAACCCAACTCCTAACTGGATCCTAGGAACTAATAAATACTAGTTGATTGGATGATACAAATAATCCTCAGCATGGGACTTTGCTGTTAATTCTTTCTGCATTGAACTCTGATAACTTTATAGGGTTATAGCAGGTCACTTGGTAAATAGTTGTCAATGTAATCCATTGATAGACACTACTAAAACCAAAGTCCATTCAACTTGTGAACTAAATACCAATTTAACATCAAACTTAGAGATTCCACACTTCACCCAATTTTCTTTTTCCGGGTTGTCTCTTTCTGATCCCCAACAGCCACCGCCCCCCACTCCACTCCACATAGGGGATATACTCTAAGACCCCCCCAGTTGATGCCTGAAACCATAGATAGTACCAAATCCTATATATACTGTGTTTTTCCCTATATATACACACCTATGATAAACTTTAATTTCTAAATTAGGCACAGTAAGAGATTAACAATAACTAATAACAAAATAGAATGACCATAACAATATACTATAATAAAAGTTATGTGAATATGCTCTCTCTCTCTCTCAAAATACCTTATCATACTGTATTTACCCTTCTTCTTGTGATGATGTGAAATGATTAAATACCTATGTGATGAGATGAAGTAAGGAGAAGGGCACAGGTGTTGTGACATAGTGTTAGGCTACTATGGAATTTCTGACCATACATTAGAAAAAGGGTCATGTGGGGCACCTGGGTGGCACAGTCAGTTAAGCATCTGACTCTTGGTTTCAGATTAGGTCATGATCTCAGGGTCATGGATTCGAACCCAGCAGCGGGCTCCATGCTCAGCATGGATTCTGCTTAAGACTCCCTCTCCCTGGGGTGCCTGAGTGGCTCAGTCCATTGAGCGTCTGCCTTCAGCTCAGGTCATGATCCCGGGGCCCTGGGATCGAGCCCCGCATCGGGCTCACTGCACAGCGGGGAGCCTGCTTCTCCCTCTCCCTCTGCCTGCCACTCTATCTGTGCTCTCTCTCTATCTCTCTATCAAATAAATAAATAAAATCTTTAAAAAAAAAAAAAAAAAGACTCCCTCTCCCTCTCCTTCTGCCCCTACCCCCCTCTAAAAAATAAATAAATCTTGAAAGAAAGAAAGAAAGAAAGAAAGAGAGAGAAGGGAAATAAAAGAAAAGAAAAGAAAAAAAGAAAAGAAAAGACAAGACAGACATCTACTTCTGGGCTGTTTTGACCAAAGATAACACCAAAGATAACTAAACCTGAGGAAAGCAAAACCACAGATAAGGGGGTCTACTGTATGTATTATTTCAGTCATGAAAGACTCTTCTTTCAACAGTTCCCAATATCACCTATTAGAAATATTACGAAGTGTCCATATGACCACTTGAAACATTTAGACACAAGGTATGGTAGGTTTTGATAATTACAAATTGGTATTTATTTGCGGCGAATAGTAGAGCCAGTATACTCCCTGCTGTTAGCTCCTCCTAAAATGTTTATGAGCCTTATTATTCTCATTTTAGGTTAGCAAATGGCATCAACCCCAGGTTAAAAAACAAAACTCCAGGGGTGCCTGGGTGGCTCAGTCGGTTAAGTATCCGACTCTTGGTTTTGGCTCAGGTCATGATCTTGGGGTCCTGGGACTGAGCCCTGCTGTTGGGCTTATGCTCAACATGGAGTCTGCTCAAGATTCTCTCTCGTTCTCCCTCTCCCTCTTCCTCCCCCTCTGCCCTTCCCCCCACTCTTGCTTGTGCTCTCTCTCCCTAAAATAAATATATAAAATCTTTTTTTAAAGATTTTACTTATTTATTTGACAGAGAGACATAGCGAGAGCAGCAACACAAGCAGGGGGAGTGGGACAGGGAGAAGCAGGCTTCCAGCTGGGCAGACAGCCCGATGTGGGGCTCGATCCCAGGATCCTGGGATCATGACCTGAGCTGAAGGCAGATGCTTAACAACTGAGCCACCCAGGCACCCCTAAATAAATACATAAAATCTTTAAAAAACAAATCCATAGGCTAGCCAAAGACCAATGGTGCACATGGACTGAAAAAATAAACTAGACAAATGAGATTCCATTTTGAAGAAGATTAAAAAAAAATGATTAGTTAGAAATAAAGCTGCATGTGAAAATATTCATGAGACTGGGTAAGATCCATGGCAGGCCAAAGCCACTTAGAAGCTAATGGCATGAGAGAGCAGAAGAGGTATAGAGTGAGAAGTGTTGGTCAGCCAAGAAGGGTACATTTAATTGCTCAACTGGAAGTAGAGATGCTACAAGAGAAACAACAGAGCTTTCCTGTTATGATTTCAATCCACAAAGGAAAAAGTCTTTTTCTTCAGTCAGCCTAAGTAGACATCTGTTTTTTATAGCCAAAAGAACCAAAATTAAATGCATGATTAAAGGGGAGGCATTTAAATTGGCATAATGCTAGTTGCTATAACAAATAAACCCCAAAACTTCAGTAGCTGTTCTGTTAAAAGTAGGCTCTATTTTAAAAAAGGCCAAAGAAACCACTGCTTCCAAATCATTTGCAATGATTGCACTAGAAGTGTTTGGTTCAGTATCTAATGAAGACATTGACCCTACCAAGGAGAAGTACTAATTCCAACAAAGATGAGAGGAGGAAAGAGAGAGAGATTTTTAATTCTATTTGTTTCCTAATGCAAGCCTTACAAAACATGAAGAACACCAGAACCAGACCTGAAAGGGTCATTTTCTGCATTGTTCTATCACTGTCCATCTACCTTAAAGAGGAAGCAACAGGGAATAACGGAAGGAGTCAGAGACCTGTTTGAATCATGTCTTAATAGTTATGTAACTTTTAGCAAGACCTTTAAATATTTCTGAACTTCAGTTCCCACATCTGAAAATGACATAACACCTACTTTGCAGCTGTTGTGTAAATTAAAAGGACAGTATATATGAAGCTCCAATGTTCTGCTAGAGCTCTGAAATGTAACCTGAGTATGGCACTACTCTTTTGATAACATGTTACATCTAGAAACCTTAGAGGATCAGAATTGCTTTCCTCTGCTTTCCCAAACAAAGCAGGTCTCAAGCTGTGGATATTCCAACCACCTCTGAATTTAAGAACACAACTCCTCAAATATCCGGGTAATCTTAGCCTTATGTCAGGCATCAAACTAACAGTGCATATTATTCTCCAAATCTGCTCCAGCCATGATGCATCCAATAGAATGTTAGACCCTTTGTTCTGAATGAGAAGAGACAACATGTAATAATTTTCATCCAAAGTTTCCATCAATCCTCTCCAAACTGCTGATAACAATGAGGTTACCTCAAGAGCAACAACCCAAATTTCACTGTCACCTTTGCACATTGCTGGAACTCAGCCTCCAATCAGTCTCCTCAAACTATCTCAGGGAGTGCTGGGGGGTGTCCTACATGTTCTTCCAAATACCACGTCTTATACTTACAGTGTGCCTCATCGCCTGTCCCCCCCCCCCCCCCGCCCCGCCCCATCCCCTGCTTCTAGGTTTCTACTGCTCAGGATGTCACTTGAGGGAAATTTTCCCCTACATTGCTACCAGTGCCATCATTAAAAAATAAAGCTTCCCTGCCTGGGATGCTGTCTCCTATTTATATTCCTATAACCCAAACTGCAAAGGCCACAGGGTTAAAGGGAGGCTGCATTATCTTCAAGCCTCACTACATGAAACCTCCCTAGGCTTTCGCAGAAATGGACAGAATACACCCCTCCATCATTCTGTCATCTGGGCCTCCAACAACACTACTTCTGCCTTCATGGTTTAGAGTCTTTGCAGAAAACTGATCTACTCCTTTCCTCTAAGAACTGCATGCTCTCCTTCCCAGTTCCCTCATTCTTCTGACTCCACTCTATTTCTAACAGAAGTGGCTTATAAATCTCTGTCCTTTATACAAATAAACACAAAGTGCCACAGGTTCTACCAATGTATCACACAAGCCCAGACATAGGAGAAAATCACTGAGGGTGCAACCAGAGCCTTGGACACATAATTAAATATATAGAAATTCACATATGAGGAAAGACCCAATCAAAATACCTCTAGACTAGGAAAAAAAAAAAAAAAAGTCTTGTTCTCTAAGTCCCCGGTATTCAGTTTTAAACACCTCTAGACCTGGGGCGCCTGGGTGGCTCAGTCGTTGAGCGTCTGCCTTCGGCTCAGGTCATGATCTCAGGATCCTGGGATCGAGCCCCGCATCGGGCTCCCTGCTCAGTGGGAGGCCTGCTTCTCCCTCTCCTACCCCCCCTGCTTGTGTTCCCTCTATCGCTGTGTCTCTCTCTGTCAAATAAATAAATAAAAATCTTTAAAAAATAAAATAAAATAAAAATAAACACCTCTAGACCCAAAATACACCAATTGGCAACTAAGCTGTGAATTGGGCCCTTTAAAGATTTGTCATATAGAGGTCATCACAGGTTGACCACAGAAAACCAAAACTACTCAATATAGAAATGTAGCCGTCAAGTCATAGAGCCAAATCTTCTGAAGTCCCTTAGCATCAGACGCCAAGCTGTGCATCCCATGGCCACTGGAAGTGAGACATACACATAATTTGAAATCCATGTCCTTAACTACATTCAGAAAGGTCTGAAATAACTCCTTTGGTGAAGATTCTATTTGATTCTTCTAGGATTAGCTTTCAGAGTCTCTAAAACAAGAACACTTCATAGATGCCCTTAGAAACAAGAGCAGAAAAGTGAATATTCTAACAACATCAAAACAAAACAACAGCTAACTGAAGATCACGAGGTCACATTTCAGTGCTTGAAAGTGGATTATTGCTATCTTGAATCTATCCATTTATCTGATGTTCCACAGCCACCATTTTCGTCTAAGCCCTCGTCATTTCCCATCTGAATGACTGCCACAGCTTCCCACTTGCTGTCCTGCATCCTCACCTGATCTCTGTTTTCACCCAGCTTATCCCCATGCATTCCACAAGCTTCAATGTAAATGTCAATCCCTCAAAAAACCAAAAGCAAAACAAAACTTCCCTGACCACTCTTGTAGTAGATAGACTAAGATCATATGATAGGGGCGCCTGGGTGGCTCAGTTGGTTCTGACTCTTGGTTTCAGTTCAGGTCGTGATCTCCGGGTCTTGAGATTGAGCCCCATGTTGAGTTCACACTCAGTGCGGTATCTGCTTGTGTTGTCCCTCTCTCTCTGCTCCTCCCCCTCCCCTTAAATAAATAAATAAATAAAATCCTTAAAAATTTTTAATAAAAATAATAATAATAATAAATCATATGATAGGCAGAATAATGTCCCCTCCCCAGTGATGTCCTAATTCCTGGAAGTTGGGAATATGTTACATTACATGGCAAAGGGAGAATTAAGAGTTCGGATGCAATTAATGTTGCTAATCAGCTGACCTAAGATAGGGAGATTAGCGTGGATTTTCCAGGTGGGTTCAATGCAAACACAGGGGTCCTTAAATGTGGAAGAAAGAGGCGAGGAGATCAGAGTAAATGTGAAAAGGACTCAACCTGCCTCACTGTGAACATGGAGAAAGGGAGCCTCATGCCAAGGAATGCAGGTAGCCTCTAGAAGCTGGAATGGGCAAGAAAACAGATTCTCTCCCAGAGAATCCCTCCTTGATAATAGCCCAGTGAGATCCATTTTGTACTTCTGACTTCCAGAATTGTAAGATTATAAATCTGCATCAACCCAGAATCAATGAATACCACTGGAGCCCAGACGTTAGCTTCAGCATACAATTTTCCTTTAAATGAAACTATGACTGTTTAGAGACATGGCTAACTTCATTTGGGTCAAGGATAGTAAATGTACGAAGTTGGCTTGGTACATGTTTATACCATGTAGCAAGGAAATGATCAGACTACAGGGTGATATGTGTATATAACTCAGGAGACAACTTAAGGGGAGAAGCCAATGGTTCAAAGATAGGAAAAAATGAGCTTTATTTAATAAGATTACAATGGATTGAAATCTATAAACTATGCTTAAATCCATGAATTCAGAAAAATGTTATGAACTAAAAAATTTAATCTCTTCAGTAAATGACAAGAAATCAATTCATTGTCTTGAACACCGAACAAATAAAAGGAAAATATGAAGAATTAATCTTGTCTTTCCTATGTGATCTATATGAAGAGATTAAAGATAATTTTTTTAAAATTTTTTTAAAGATTTTATTTATTTATTTGTCAGAGTGAGTGAGCACAAACAGGGGGAGCGGCAGGCAGAGGGAGAAGCAGACTCCCTGCTGAGCAAGGAGCCCGATGTGGGACTCGATCCCAAGACCCTGGGATCATGACCTGAGCTGAAGGCAGACGCTTAACTGACTGAGCCACCCAGGCACCCCAATTATAGATAATAGATAAGGAAAAGTAGCTTCTTAAAAAATTATTACAGCTAATAAATAAAAACAACTTGATAGAATATCACCATTTTACAATGCTCAAATTAATAGATCCAGGTGTTGAGCATCAGTGACAGTTAAAAACAACAAAAAAGCAAAAACCAGATAACATGCGCCTCCTGATGAAAAAAAATACGTAAATACCACCTATAAGGCTGCTTAACAATTAAAACTACATCTCATCCAGCCTCTGGATCCAGCTGCCATTGTTCAAAAAATGCAGAGAGGACAGAGGAACATGTAGAACTGCTTCATGAATGTAGAATCAAAAATCCAGGCTGTGGGAAACTCAGCAAATGCCCAGGGTTTTTTGATAGATAAGTTATAAATTAAAGAAAGGTTAATTGTCAAATTTTAATTGTAAAATTAAAAGAGACTTAAAAGACATCAATTTTTTTTTAATATGCAAGACTAACCTATAGTGCCTAGGAAAGTGAGCAAACCATAAAGCAGTTTCTAGAAGTGATGACTATAGAAGTCAGGATTCCTACTTCTGGGAGAAGAGACTGTGATGAGGCACTAGGGTGACTGGAAAGTTCTGTTTCTTGTCTCAGATGGTGGTCACAATGGTTTTCACTTTATAACAATTTACTAGCTACATATTTTGGTGTTTTGGTGTCTGGTGAGTCTTGTACTTGCATTTTATTTTATAATAAAATGTTTGAAAAATATGAATGCCGTTTCTAAGAACACAGGCAACAGAGAAATAGAGCAACTCCTTACCCCCTGATTTGATTGCAGATACAGATAGAAATAAACGTTGAGGAGATTCAGAGCAATAGAGTTATCAGTGGTGTTAATTTTTTAAAGATTGTTTTTAATTCTTAGGAAAATGTGCTTAAAGAATGAAAGTAAGATCAGATTCACCTAGATTGTAAAACCCTTGAGAGCCTGATCATCTTTTCCCCCATAAGTTTTTGCATGATTATTGTGATTGGGAGAGGGGATAATAATTTGTGATTGACAAAATTACAAACAGCTACAAATTTCCAATAACAATTTAATCTACACCATGGGAAATTTGAGAATTGGGCCTTTCTTTCCTCCTTAATATTGTCATTCCCTAGGTTCAGCTGAGGCTAGGAGTAACCATAAGAAATCAACTGCTTGAACTGAGCCCCATCTTATTTATTTATTTATTTTCTCTCTTTCTTCTTTTTTTAAAAATTTTTTATTGTTATGTTAATCACCATACATTACATCATTAGTTTTTGATGTAGTGTTCCATGATTCATTGTTTGTGCATAACACCCAGTGTTCCATGCAGAACGTGCCCTCTTTAATACCCATCACCAGGCTAACCCATCCTCCCACCCCCAGAACCCTCAGTTTGTTTTTCAGAGTCCATCGTCTCTCATGGTTCATCTGAGCCCCATCCTATTTAATTAAGCAACACAGTTGGCCCTTTTCAACATAATTATTAATAGTTTTAGATGCTTATTTGAAATTTTCCCGCTTTCATGAACATCAGAAAGCTGGAATTCCACTTAAAATTAAATTTCCAAAACATAATAGGATCAATATAATCAATCATGAAACACAAAACATAACATTTAGACCCGATTGCTATGAAATGAAATTGGATATTGCCCTGAAAATATACTAAAGTTTATAGAGACAGAAAGTAGATTAGTGGTTACCAGGATCTGGGAGGAGTAGGGGATGGAGAGTGACCACTAAAGGTTATATGATAAAAATGCGCTAAAATTAGTGTGATTGTTGCACAACTGTGGTAGACTAAAAGCCATTGCATTGCACACTTTAAAAGGGTGAATTATATGATATGTGAATTATATCTTACTAGCTGTTAAACACACACACACACACTCATTAATAAGCACACTTGTGCTTTCCCTCTCCCTCACTCACTCTTGCTCTCACCCACTCTTTTCCTATTTTTATTCCCTCATCCCTTGACATGAAAGGTAATCAAATTAATTCTTTAAAAAGTCTGTTATGGGGGCATCTGAGTGGCTCAGTCGGTTAAGTGTCTGCCTTCGGCTCAGGTCATGATCCCAGCGTTCTGGGATCGAGCCCCACATCAGGCTCCCTCTGTGGGGAGCCTGCTTCTCCCTCTCCCTCTGCCTGCTGTTCCCCCTGTTTGTGCTCTCTCCCTCTCTCTCTGTCAAATAAATAAAAATCTTAAAAAAAAAAAAAAGTCTATTATGGGGCACCTGGGTGGCTCAGTCAGTTAAGCTACTGGCTTTTGATTTCGTCTCAGGTCATGATTTCAGGGTTGTGTGATTGAACCCTGCATCGGACTCCACGCTCAGTGGGGAGTCTGCTTGAGATTTTTTTCTCTCTCTCTTTCCCCTTTCCTCTGCCCCCCCCATCTCTAAAATAAATAAATAAATCTTTTTTAAAAAAATCTGTTATGAGTGCTTTCTCTAAATATCAGGGTATGCATACAGCTAGAAGAGGTTTGTATCCTTTTATTTTACTTACTTCAAATTAGAGCTTTGGGAATTAGTCATGTAAATTTATGCAGAATAAGAATGAGTGCATTACTATTTCAATTCAGAACAAGAGCACTATCGCTTTAAAAAATAGAACAAACCTACCTCACTGTTATTGTGATCTTTCTGATTTCAAGAAATAGCAACTATTTCTGATTAAAGTGCCTCCTCACTATTATATGTATTTCTAATAGACATTAATAGCACATTACACATATTACATCCATTAAGTGAAACACATATCAACAAATTTGTGTGCTGCATGCATCGAATGGAGCAGAAATGATAGCATACTTGATTAAAATACTGGGTAAAAGTGTTTCTATCCAAGAAGTCTCTGGTATAGATATAATTTAGTTTATGTATATATAAATTATATTAACTGCCTTGGTTTCTAAGTGTTTAAGTGTGATGCTACAGTGATTTTCAGCAACATGTACCTCTACTACATTTCTCATGCCACTACAGATTAGATATGTCTTCAAAACATAAATGTAACACTGGAATTGTATCTTATCTTTTCGTAACTCCTATCTATAAACCAAATACTTCAATAATGTTTTCTAAATTCAAACAAGACTTCCACAGTTTTTGCATTGGAAATTTTAAAGACATAACTGGGCTGTAATTGAATTCCATCTCCGCATTCTCTCTGATTATTTGAAAGGCATCACAAATTTTACTTATAGCAAACGCTTAAAGCTTAAACATTTTATTTGCATTTGTTTCAAGGCCAGAGATTTATTGAAACAATATCAAAAAACATTTTTTAAACTTTAGTAAATACAGTGTCTCATTTTATAAAGCAAAATACTCAAAATTTGTGCCAGTTTTCCTGTGGTTTGTAAAATCTGGTGTACAGTATGTTTGGTGAGTGAAGCCAAATCATTGGGATAGAAAATACGGTCCCAAGTTAATACATCACTTTACCATCTAGCATTTATCAAACATGTAGAGGAAAGTAGGAAAACAGGGCTAAACATGTTTTGCATTTTAAGGTAGCAAATACATTGGAACATTTCCTTCAAGTTAGATATCTTTCCCTAAAACAAACTAATTCTTACTCTAAAAACAAAGTTTTTCAAAAGTAAATTTTTTTAAATGACAAGAAAACAAATTATAAGAGAGATCTGTCTACGACAATTTCTTTTTTTCCATATTAGAGAAAAAAGAACATACAGTGTCGCTGTCCCTTTTAGCTATGTGATTTTAGTCGCAAAGATATTTTAAAAGTAGAATTCAAAACATTTAGTTGAGCCAAACAACATGAGCCTAAGACCATGGCATTCTCATACCCTGATTTCTTCTCATGCCAGGGTGCTATTTATAATAAATGGTTTGATCCAGTTAGAGACATTCCGACGTGTAGCACTAGGAGGTCATAAAGTTCATGAATCCTTTCTCTCTTTTTTCCTAAGACACTTTGTTTATTTCCTTTCCATCCCCAAAAGTTGCCTTTTTGCAAGAGCCTAGAACGTCCTGTTAATTCTGTATATTTAACTAAACTTGCACACCTAATGTACCAAATAACTTGTAACACTGAATAGCATGTTATAAAGCCACTAAACATGTGTGAAACCTGTTTCTAATATGACTTGTCATTTCTTAATAATCTGATATTAAACTCAAAGGATAATCTATTTTATCACACTAGTTTTATACATTTGTATACCTTAGACTTGGCTATGAATCTCTCTGCTTAGCAAGACGATGTTTAAAGTAAGTATGATATGGTGTGTGACAGGGACATGCCGAAATATTAAATATTTGCTGTTTTATATTACTAGTAGTGATTCTTCAGCAAAATCAGCCTGCTAGAATGTACTCTGTATGCAAGTAGGACGTTTGTTTCATTCATTCAATCCCCAGCACCTAAAACAGAGTCTGGCACATAAAATGGGTTCATCACAGACACACTAAATAAATAAATGACTTAATAGTAAATTAATAAATGAATTCAGGATGATTGATAACTATCTAGAATGTTTCATGTAAAGACCTAAAATTTGAATGCACAGAGAGGCAGCATAGAATAATTGTGAGCTTAAAAAAAAATTTTTTTAAATATCCAGTGTTAGCAAAAATATAGGAAAATGAAAGAGGAGCTATCATCGACTGCTGGTACAAATGTAAATTGATACCTTTTTGGATTTTTGGATGATAATTAATAATATACATTATAAGCCTTAATCGCCAAAAGTCTATTTTTACCGCTTCGTTCTATGAAAATACTCAGAGATGGGCACAAATGTTTATTGACAAAGATAATAGAGTTGTTGATAATAATAAAAAATTGAAATGATGTATGTGTCTAAAAGTAATGGAGTGATTAATTAAATTATGGAACACCCATAAATGAAACACTATGCAGCTATTAAAAATTGTCAGTGTATTCAATAACATGAAAAAGATGTTCTGAAAATACTATTAATTAAAAAGAAAGCCACAAAACTGCATGATCCCCTTCTTAAAAAAAAGAGTTTAATATGCATATTCATAAAAAAAGAATAGAAAATACTTCAAAATACTAATGGTAATCATTTCTTGGTGGTGAGATTACAGGTGATACGTATTTTCAACATTTGGTTATTGCTATTTTTTCAATATTTTCCAAATCTTCTACAATGAAAAGACATTTGCTTTTGAAGTAAGGTGATTTTAATGATATAAATTTAAAAGCTAAATGCAAAAAAAAAAAAAAAAAAAAATTGAAACCAGACAAAGCTAGGTTTGAAATTAAGTTCGAACACAATTTTCTTATCCTGTCCCTTTATGTATAGAATACCATCTGCATTGTAGGGCTTGGCATAGGGCCTTGCACATAGTAGATGTTCAATAAATGATACCTAATAATGATACCTAACTACATCCAGTTAATACTACACACAGGTATCTATAGATGAAAGCTAAGAAATGTATTTTTGGAAAATTTTCCATTTGAACATCTTTATCCCCATCAAAAACATATTTCATTGCCTGTTACACAGGTCAGATAAAAAAAATAATTGCATATGGAAGGACCATGGAAATTACAGCCAAAGCAATGCTACTGCAGTTCACCAATGTATTTTTGAGCATATTGCTCAAATGCTTAAAATGTGATTTAAAAAAAAATCTATCTAAAACATTTTATAACTGGCCAGCTTCTATGACAATTTAAATTTTTCCATATGGCCAACAGCTGACAGTATTATGCCAGCTTTAGAGTTCCTCTCTTTTTTATATATAAATACGCACTTTCAAAAACAGATCTGAATTATTGAGAAGAGAACCATGAATTTTTATAGAGTTCATGTTGACATAGGGCTTTGTAATACTTAAACTAAACCTTTCTAGTAGATCTTTTATATTATTTTTCTCCATAGCACTCATGGAGTTTTAACTTCATGAAAATCGTGGGTTTAAAGTCTCTTAACACTATTGGGGCGCCTGTGTGGCTCAGTCGGTTAAGCATCTGCCTTCCGCTCAGGTCATGATCTCTGGGTCCTGGGACTGAGCACCACGTGGAGCCCTGCGTGGAGCCCTGCATCAGGCTCCCTGCTCAGCGGGGAGCCTGCTTCTCCCTCTCCCTTAGCCCCTCCCCCTGCTCATGCACTCTCTCTCTCTCTCTCTCTTTCTCAAATAAATAAATAAAATCTTGAAAGTCTCTTTAACACTGTTGATTCCTTCATAACCAACTTTGTGCTAATAGCTCAGCTCAGTCTGAGATTTGGCCATTGAAGGAGATCCAGACTTAAATTTCAAAGATTTACATTTGAGTCCTAGCCCCCCTCACTTCTTAGTTTCCTTGTTTTTAACATGGAGATAAAAATGTTTGTATCACAGGGATAGTAAGAATCAAATAAACTCAGATACAAGCAAGACTTTGTCAATGGTGAAATGAGTCTCCCAAATAATGAGTATGAGTATGAGTCTCCCAAATAATGTTTACCATCTATTGGGCCCAGCTCTGCATGAAAATGGGGTTCTGAGCTCACCGAGTTTGGGAAACCTTTTCCATGTTGGAGAATCACTGGCATGAACACACTAACCCTGTGATTCTCAAAATTGGAGAGTAGGTTGGTAGAGAGTGGTAGAAATATTTCAGAATCACCCAGAGAGCATTATCAAAATGTACATACAATCCCATCCCCCATCCCCACACATTCAGCAACCAGATCTGGACTCATCCTTGAGGTGAGCATACACTCGTGGGGTGAGGACAATAAATCTGTTTTTTAAAAGTACCTAAGAGCTTCTGATGTATGGTTATGGCAGAGAGTTTAAAGCTACTCTATTAAAGGTGATATTTCTACATTAATACATGGGCTTCATTTTTTAATCTTGTTATTTCACATACTGTTTTGAGTAATATTTGTTAATAACCCACACAACTAATATTCTTCAGAGCACATCTTAGAAAACACTCTGCAATGTAAATTAGCATTATTGCAATTTCTATTCACCACAATGGCTTGAGAAAATCACACTGGTAGATAGACCATGGTCACTCAAAGACTTCCCCACTGCGTGGGACTCTGAAAGTTCTCTGTGAGGTCTTTGAAAGTTGCTAGTTAAGATTTACTCTGAAACTGCGCGAGTATGTAATTGAAATGCTCAACTAAGGGAAAATATAGAAGAAAAAGTGTATTACCTTAGGACAGGAAAGGCTTTTTTAAACAACACACACATACATACTTAAACAGAAGACACAAGACTAATAAGTACTTCTGCACAGTGGGCAAGACTTTTTCACAGTTATATTGTCAAAAAAAATTAAATCCTTAGGTCTAAATGTGTCATTTGTTTTTTTCTTTATTTATTCATTCACCAAATATTTACCGGTGATTTTTTCAGAGACTTGTGTACTAGTTACCTTTTTTTTCACATAGAATTTCCTGCAGTGATCATATTCAGTAGCAGGAATTTTCGGTCACAACAGCTGGGCAAAATTTGAAATTATGAACCTCTCTCAATTCTGTTCTTTCTATCCACTTTCTTCTTCACAACATGAGGCTTCTAGTATAAAACACCAGCAGTATTCACTTCCTGATCTATTTCCCCCCAAATGATGGACCAAACATTCAAGTGAGAGCAATTGCAATGCCTTGCACATAATAGGAGCTAAAAAATAATTTATTATGATTTATTTGATGTTTTGGTTTTGTCTTTTTTAAGTAGTTCCTTTTATTTGAAAAGTCATTTATAAACATGTATCTGTGTGAATGTGATCAATACAGATTACGTACTATTTTACAAGATTAACAACTGGGGGAGGGAGAATAAGACAATTCAGAAATTTGCCTGTGAAGCAGTTAGTATTTCCAGCTTATGAAGTCCCTGAAGGATATTGTGCATGGGCTCATAGGCCTCTGCAAGCTTAGGAACACTAAAGCAATCCGCTCATTGAGGCTACCTCCTCTGATGTGTCTTGGCACGGATTTCTTTGGATTTATACTGTTTGAGATTAACTCAGTTTTCTTAAATCTGTAGGTTTCTTTTGCCAAACTTGAAAATTTTTCAGCCGTTATTTCTTTGAATATGTTTTGAGCCCCATGATTTTCCTCTGCTCCTTCTGGGCTTAGTTGGTATAATTGTCAGATCTTTTGTGATGGTTCCATAGGTCCCTGAGGCTCTGTTCATTATTTTTTCATCTATTTTCTTTCTGTTGTTCAGATCGAGTGATTTCTATTGTTCTATTTTCAAGTTCGTTGATTCTTCTGTCCTCTCCATTCCACTGTTGAGCCTATCCAGTAAGTTTTTAGTTTGGGTTATTATATTTTTCAGTTCTAGCACTTCCGTTCCATTCTTCTTTATAGCCTATTCGTTTGCTGATACTTTCCATTTCTTCCTTTGTTTCAAGTGTGCTCATAGTTGCTTGTTGAAGCATTTTATGATGGCTGCTTTAAAATTTTCATCAGGTAATTCCAACACCTACGCCATCCCTGTATTAGCCTCTATTGTCTTCTCTCATTCAAGTTGAGATTTTCCTGGTTCTTGATATGACACTGATTTTTTTCATTGTATTCTGGACATTGTGGGTATTATGTTATGAGACTTTGGATCTTAATTAAGTTTTCTGTTTGGCAGGTCTCCTCTGACACAGCAGTGGCTGGGGAAGGGGGAGCTGCCTCATTTCTGTTGGGAGGGAGTAGAAATTTAGGCTCCCTCCTAGGCCTCCACTGACATCACCCTGGCTGGGAGAGGGAGAGGTGCGTCATCACTGTTCCACATACGGACAATATGGTTGAGGGTGGCTCACAATCTCTGGGAGGAGGCACAAGTTCCAGATTCCTATTCAGCCTCTCTGACACTTCAGTGAGAAGTGAGAGAGATGTCTCATTACCTCCAGGTGAGGGTGGAAGTCCAGGCTCCCCATTCAGCCTCTGTTGACAAGGGTGGGAGTCAGTCCATCATTTTTTTTCCCCACAGTGTTTGGCTGGAGTAGGGTGGAGGAGTATCTTTTAAGAGTCTTTTTGTCTTGCTAGGCTGACCTTCCCTGCTCCTCTGGCTAGAGAGCAAATCAGGCATTTACTGGGGCTTATTTATGTGTTTGCTTGCAATTTTAGCATTTCTAGGTTGCTGACTTCTCCAGCACCCAGTGTGGGTTATATGTGGTCAAAATAAAACCCAGGGCTCACTGCCATGTTTTTCCTCCGTCCAAAGGTCCCTAACTGGTCTGCCTTCTTCTGTCCATCTTTCAGAATGTTCTCATGTTTGTTTTATATGAAATATCCAGAGTTTTTTAACAGTATTTAGCAAGAGGCATAGGAAGAAGTATGTGTGTGTCCTGTCTTTTCCAGAACCAGAAGTCAATATATTTGATTTTAACATTCTCTGTGTTACACGTATGTCATTTCTCCAAAGATTTTTTGTGGCCTGACACTATTGTGATTTCATTCATTTGGAGGCTTGCTTAGGAATGTTTTTCATAACTACTATATCTTTGCATATTTCTCTAAGAAATTTTCATTTCACCATTAAAATTTTCTTAATCTGCAATGTGCATCCAATTGCATTTTTGCTGCAAACCTGTTTCTTGGAAGGTATAACATCCACAGCCACAAAACCCAATTTCAATGAAAGTACAAAGGTAGTATACGATTATTCCACATGGGCGAAGGATGAGATGCTACTCATCATATCTTTCATAGACTTTTTCCAAATGCACACGACCAGAGCCTGATTATTCTCTTAATTTCAGACTCACCTGAACAGATGTTCCTAGTTGATTTCCTTCTACTTGTGCACTGATAGTCTCATTTATTCTGATTATCATTTTGTGTTTTTATTGAGCATGATCTTCTATTTGCTCATTTTCATTCCCCATTCCTGTTTGAGCACCTCCATCATCTTTCACACAGTTTGCTTTTGATGTCTGAAAAAGCCAATAATACCCACAAATCTGCTGTGGCTCAGATGCTCACTACAAATGTCTTTTCCTATTCAGTCCATCTCCTGAAGATATTTTCCTGGCAGGCAATAAAACAACTTTGGAGAAATAATATCTCATTTACTTCTCTCCACTTAATTTGCTTTTTTAATTTTTTCTCATCTTGGGAATTTGCATGAGAGAAAAACTTCATTGTTTTTGAGCCTGTCTCATGGACTAAACATAACCTTTGACAACATTTCAGTGATACGATGCTCATTTGGAAATTTTACTAAAAATGTAAAACCTGTTTGGTGTAGCATGCCATGCTAACCATTGTAATTTCCACGTCTGCACGATTTTGAAAGAAAGCATTGTAAAAATCCAAGTTATCTTGTCCCAGACCATTCTGTTGGTTAGCAAAGGGGTTCATGAAACTTAATGGGTAGGTAACATAAATTCACACAAGCAACACTAATTTGTAAGCCGATTTGAAGTCTCTGTACCATCAACTCCCTTTATTTTCTTTCTAATCACCCAATAAAAGGTAAGAAAAAAAAGTAAAACAAAACAAAACAAAAATAAAAACAAAAACAAAACAGGATTAAAAAATCCTAGAACCACTGAGCCCATTACTTGTTTTTTTCCTCTTTGTGGCATGAATAGAATTGCTACTGAAATTCTCTTGGCTCTTATGATGTCATTATAGAAATGCCCTCTCGCAAATCCTTCCCATTTGTCTCCTTCACTGCCTGCTCTGTAGTTGAAATGATTCTTTTCAAAATAATTTATAAATTGTTTTGTATGATACCAGTGACATTTATTACAGGCATCAAGTTCAGCAAAAGATGCCCAATTATTTCTATTTAATTCACTTATCAAATGCTAAAGGCTATGGCAAGAATTTAGAGGGCATGTCACTTAGTATCTCACAGCGAGGAGGATGGTTTTGTTCCAAGTAGGATGAGCTAACTCGGAAAGCATTGGTCAACAGGAAATCTTTGAGAGAAGAAGCAACAGTGGCATTGAAAACAGAGGCTTGAGACGGAGGCTAAAGATTAACCATAGTACAAATAGCTGATTTGATTTGCTGTCATTTTTTTCTTCTAATTTTATAAAGTGGCTATTTTCTATTATTTCTTTAAAACTTACTTGTTTTTGTCAAATTGTTATATTACACGAGTAAAACTGATTCTTTGGATGAATCCGACTCTTCTTTAACCTTAATGATTATCTAACTGGCATACCAGCATTATTCACATGATGGGATTCCATTAGAAATGTAGGTAGAAGCCATGTACAGTTTCCCTCCCTGTACTGTACACTATAACGTTTTCATGAAATGTAAATATTTCCCCAAATTATTTTTCTGTATTGAAATTTTATTTGAAGAATTTATCACAGAATGAGGTTTATAGGACTCTGCATCTGTCTTTTGGACAAGAGAATGCCCTTCCCTCGATCTTTACCTCTACTCTTTTGAAAGTATATTCAAAACCATAGGGATCAGTGTCTGCTTTAGCTTCATTGACTCCATCCAACGTAAGAAAATAAGAATTGTCGGATAAAACTATAGCATCACTCCATTATTAACTTCTCTTCTTACTATGTTTATAACTCTAGCTGTACAACTATCTGTGCTGGTGTTTTACATGTAGTGATGCTCAACCTCAAAGAAGAAAATATTCCAAGATTTATACTGAATGACATCTTCAACTGAACTTTTTTTAACTGAACTATTTCGACACGTGTTTCAACTTTGATTATTAATGTATTGTGGGTATTACGAGTTCACACACACACACACACACAAATTGGGGTGGAAATGAAGCTCTTCACTAGTACTTGCAAATAAGAAAAGATTCTCCAACTGATAACCAGAAAACTCCTTGATCTTGAGGACTGTGTGAGATAGATGCCATTTAGAATTGTAAAGACCACTAATGCGTAAAGACTCTTACCCAAGTCAGCTGAAGATCCCTGTTCAAATGGATTCCAGACGTAGCTAAAGAGAGAACAGCAATCACAACATTGTGTTGTCATGCACGCCGGCCTTTGACTAAAGCTAGGAATCCTCTGCTGTACTAACCTTACACAGCGCCTGCACCCCAGAGCCTTCTCTTCTTGTGGGATGGGAAAGGAGGAATTATTCATTCCGGATGCTTAATGCATTCATGTTAAATTCTTTATATGCTATTCAAACACTTGCATGTTGATAGCACCTTGAGGTCTTTGAAGTTTATTTTTGTGCATTTTCTCATCTCTTGGCCCACATATTCCCTTTTCTTCATCCATCTGCCTTTATTTCTCCCACCATATTTATCTATAGATAGATGCAAAGAAAGGCGGCGACTTTAACATTTTCCCTTGCAGTACTTCTTCCCTAGAGTCCGTGCCAACAAATTGCAACCATTGATGGGCCCTGGTGTACTAGTACACTTCTGTGCATCACCACTAGAAACGGTATTAGACAATAGCAAGCGCAGATCGAGCATCTAGTGTGGATATAGAGCTAACATCCACTACTTGGCAAACCGTGTTCAGGGAGGCTTACTTAGCTCTCATTCTGGGATTATTATAAAAATAAATCTTTTAACATTTGTTTGGGATTAAAAGTAAGGGAATCTAGACTCACATTTTAAAATGCACATCCTGATGAATAATAAATACACTTAGTAAATATACATTAAGGGAGAATTATATTTTCTGCAGCTTGTTGTGTTCACTGAAGGCATTCTGCACATAACAATGAATTAACAGAACCCAAATACCAATCGAGATTGTAGGAATGAGTGTATAATTTGCACCATCTCTTAGGAATAAAAGAGACTGAACAGAGAATGACAGTGTTCTATATGAGAGCAAGAGGAGCGAGCTGCAGGACAATCCAGGGCAACAAATGGGAGGCTGCCAGCGGGGGCGCCGGAGAGAGTCCTGGGCTCAGAGCCAACAACGTGGGTTCTACTCAGTTTGGCCAGCAAACCTCTGCATCTTGGGTTCCTCAGCTGTACAGGGAATCAAAATGCCTATGAGGATCGTAAGATCTCATGGCTGCAGAATGACATGCAAACCATGTAACTGACAAACGTGAAAGAAGGGCAGAAGTCCTGCATTTTCAGGATCTAGGAGACAGCTAGGAAAATGAGTCCATCAGATTAGCCACAAGCAAATCTGTGAAATTAACTTTCTGCCTCCTTAGCTCCTCCTCTTTTTCCATGTTCATTTCCACAAGTCCTTCCTTTCCAAGCCCCCAGCAGTGATCAAGAGCTCAGGACAACTACCCTCCCTCCCCTTAGTCTTCGCTTTATGCACACACTCATCTGCTGGACAACACCCTCCCAGACTCACCACATCAAAGTTTAACCTCATACTCCCTTTTTTCTGGACACCATTCTCTGCTGACTGACACCAAGTCAGAAGAAACTCGGGCTCAGCAATCAGAGAATCTAGGTAAAAAACGAGCTCCTCTGATTGTCGACTCTTAGACTTGGCAAATAACCCTCATGTGTCTTTGTCTCCTCATCTGCAACCTGAGGTTAATTATAGCACCGGCTTCATAGCATTCTTGTGAATAACGAGGTAAATAATAAGGATAAAATCCCTGGCATAGAGCCTGGCGCATAAACACTCAATACATGTAAGTCTTATTTGATCTAAAATGTTAATGATGTCAGTTTAATGTCACTCCTCCAAAGCAACTCCTGATTTTACCAGCAGCCTTAACATAAAGGAGAGCAGAAGGGTGTGATCTTTAAACAACATGACAAGGTACTGAGGGAGATACTTTAGGGCAGGGGGCAAAGGGTCCCTTGGGACAGGCTATTCCAACACGCCAGACCAGCCCTACCTGCGGGGATTAAAATAGTGGGTCCACATGTCCCCTCCTTCATTTGCATAACAACAGAAAATGCAGAGGCCTGAACCAGAAGACCAAAGGAAATATCTATCTATCCTATCGGGACATTGTTTACTCTGGGGCCTTGTCACATGATCCACGTTTTATCCAGAACTGGGTAAACAGAAATACTTTTGCAGAAACAAGTAAACAGCAGACCGTGCAGTGATTTCACAAACAACTATTTAATAGTCCATTACCTGTTTTTCCACACAAACGATCACCGAACCTCCTTTTTTTATGGAAAGGGCACTCATTTCTTTGTTTATGGCTTGAGGGGTGGGGGGAAGCAGAAGGGACAGAAAGGTGACACTAAAATTACATGTCCTTCTTTGAAGCTTCCCAGGTAAGCTGCGCCCAGATTCAAGGACAATGTGTTAAGACTGACTCCTGTTTCGCCCCTGAAAAGCCCTGGGAATTTTAATTGAAATTACTTTTCAGCACTGGCATGCTGCCTTATTTGCAATTTGTATTATGAAGGACGATGCTAAATAAGAAGGGTGACTTTTTTTAAATACAGGCGCCAAAACAGCATGTTGGCAACCTTCCCCTCCCCGCCTAAGAAATAAACACAAGATTTTTTTTTCATTAAAGGACAGTAAACATCTTTGGATATCGATATTCAAAAGCCAACGGAAACAGCACACAAGCTGTAGTGGGAGAAGGTCCCCAAAGTAGAAAGCTATTCATGGAAATGGAAACAAGCAGAAGAACAAACAGAAAAATCTCCATGTTTTCATCCGACATTTCAAAGCTGCAGTAAAGTCACAGTTCCTCCCCTTGCAAGGCATTTCCTAAAAATTCATGAAACTCCATAAAACAGGAAGTTCAGATTTTTTTACGTTTGAGTGTTATTTTCCCTTCTCAATTCTACTTTAGCTTATTTGCTAATTTAACAGAATATTTTAAAAAAAGAAGCTAAAAACTGATAACCCTCCCATAAATACCTTTCCTGCCAAGGCCCTCATCCCCAGCTCTCACTTTGATAGTGTTCTAAGCTTTCCTGTGACTTAAGAACACTTTTCCCCAAAAGGAAATACCACACAATGCACGATTTACTTTTTCAAAAATGCAACCAAGAAAATGATGCTTTAGGTGGGGCGCCTGGGTGGCTCAGTCAGTTAAGCGTCTGATTCTTGATTTCCGTTCACGTCCTGAGATCCAGCCCCATGTCAAGCTCCGCGCTCAGTGGGGAGCCTGCTTGAGATTCTCTCCCTCCCTCTGCCCCTCCCCCGGCTCGTGCTCTTCCTCCCTCCCTCCCTCTCTCTCTCAAATAAATAAAATAAATCTTTAAAACAAAAAGAAAAGAAAATTATGCTTACCTAAGTATGAGATACCATGGCATCTTGGGGGGAAAAAATCAAATGCTGCTCCTGAAAGGAGGCAATCTCAATAAACCTCCACCTTCCTAATGTAGGAACATGAAGAGCCTTTTCTCGGGGCCCAGATATGTGCCAGAGATAATGCTCCAAGAGAATAATTATTTCCCTGTGACAAGCTACTATGATTATCTAGCCCATTATGAGTCAAGCCCTCGAAAATCCAAAGGTAAGCAGCAGTTAAACAGCTATAAACAGTGGTTAATGAGAATTTTGAGGAAAGATGATGAGGTGACGACACTGAGAAGCCCAGCACAGAAACAAATCCCTGAGTATGAAAAGAATGTTTCCCACACGGCAGACTCCATACACTCTCTCCCCCTTTCCCTTGATGATACTCTCCTTTGTCCCCCCACCTCTCCCTTTCCCTCTGTCTCTCATCCCGTGTTCATTTTTCTCCCGTTTATTTTTCTCTCTCTGCTTCCTTGGGCTCCCTCTCTCTCCGCCTTTGTCTCTTCCATCCGCCTTTTTCTCTCATTTCCATGCACGTCCTTCAACTTCCCTCCCCCAGTGCTGTGTCACAATATTGCATGGAAGTTTACTGTAAGCATATTTGGGTTCCCTGTTGTTATTTTTTAATCAAAGTTAACTCTTTTATATCACTCTTTCTGTGTACAAAAGGAAACCAAATTTAGATGCTTTTTATTTTCATAAGATATGCCTACTTATGAGCCTTTGCCAAAGATGGGGAGGAAGGAGGTAAGGAATAAAATGCATGATCCTTACCCTCAAAAAAATGCCAAAGCTCTAAGAGCCTCTTCCAACTAGATTCCTTTTATTCCATCTGCCTCTTTTCCCAGCTTTTTTTTTTTTTAATATTTGCTCATCATAAATTTACTGAGTGCTTAATGTTTGCCAGGAAGTTTAAGCATACAAACAATTGGTTGGTGCAAGGAGGAATTACAAGGAAAGGAGGAAAGATTTCTACTTTTTCCTCTCAAATTTATTCCTTATTTTTCTTTGTGAGGAAACTAGGGCAGAAAGAAACAAAAGAGCAGGAATAACCAACCCCCTACACACACACACACACACACACACACACACACACACACACACACACGAGTCTCAAATATCTCTGCTTTCCTCCCTTCCCCAGTCCCTGCCTCTATGCAGACCTCACCCTGAGACTTGCCTTTTCTCCTAGGCACATTGAAGGAAAAGACTTAGGGGATGGGCATTGGAGGGCTTGGAGAGGGACACTATCCAGAGGCCAGATTTTTTCCCTCCCAGATCTAAAGACAGGAAAGGAATGCAGGTGTGCAGATGGTGATACTCTGACAGATGATGTGACCACCTGGCCTGCAAGCTGGGTATTCTCATTCTTGAATGCTGAGTTTCAGAGAGGTGAAATGCTTAACTCAGCAGGCATATAGCAGATTCTAACCCAGTTATCTGGCTACGAGACCCATGCTCTGCCTGCTCTACTCCATGGTTTCCCTCTACACCTCGACAAGCTCCAATTGATTCTTTAGGACTCAGGTAAAGTTTCCTTCTTACTTAAGTGATCCTTCGGCCTCTTTCCTCAGAGCCTTGTCTCTATCTCCATTATAATATTTATTACATTGATGACAATTATTTGCTTCTTTGTTATCTGGACCACTCACATATGAACTGCTTCAGGACAGAGTAAGCATCCTATTCATCTTTGTAGCTCCTGAGATTTTTCATATAATGCCTTATAAAGAGAGGTTCAACAAATGTTGGTTGCACTGAATTAAGTTGAACACCAAAATATGGTAAATTAGAAAATCTATCTGATCCTAAAAGAATAAATGGCACAGCAGTTGGGTTATCACAGGAAGAAAAGAGACACTAAATCCAAAAAATTACTTATGCTACCTCAGATTGAGGGGACAGGTCAAGAGAAACAAGTTTTCAAGAGGAACCTATAAGAGATACAAGGACAAGAGAACCCAGTGCATTGATTTGGGATTGTAAAGTTGATAGATGAGGCAGAAAACGTGTATTGGTCAAACCTGAAGAGACAACAGCTAAATTCCTCAGGAGAAAGATAGAGAAGAAATAACATCTATCAGCTGGTGTTCTAATATTTTATCGAATTAACTGGCCGTCTAAAAGGCCTATAATCTTGCACTCAGACATTCCTTAGAAAGACATAGAATTTTTCTCAGCCAGTATTTTTCTTCAGCTTTATATAATTGTACAATTTGTATAATTGACATATAATATTGTAAGATATTTAAAGTATACATCATGGTGATTTAATATATGTATACATTGTGAATGGATTTCCCATCCTTTAGTTACGTAACACATCCAGTCACCTTATTTATTTTAGTTAGTTGGTTATTGAGCACATTTAAGTTCTACTCTCTTAGCAAATTTCAATTATACAATATAGTGTCATCAACTATAGTCACCATGTTTTACGTTAGCACCTCAGACTTTATTTTAGACCTGAAAATTTGTACCCTATCCCAACCTCTCCCTATTTCCCACCACCCCCAGGTAACCACTCTGCCACTCTATTTTTATGAGTTTGACTTTTCTTTTTTTAGATTCCTCATGTAAGTGATACCATATAGTATTTGTCTTTCTCTGTCTGGCTTATTTCACTTAGCATGATGCCCTCAAGGTCCATCCATGTGGTTGCAAATGGCAGGAGTTCCTTCTTAAGGCTGAAAAATAGTCTACTGTACTTGCACTCAGACTCTCTCTCTCTCTCTGTATGTATATATATACATATATATCTTCTTCATCCATCTATCCATTGATGGACACTTAGTTCATTTCCATATCTTGGCTATTGTGAATGATTTTAGCCAGTATTTTATTTTATTTTTTTAATATCTATATTTATTTTATTTATTTCAGCTTCAGCTGAGAGGTGTAGAGCAAAGTCCCCACCCTTTTTACACTTAACTGAAGTTTGAGCAGATCTTCAAATAAAGCTCTCTTCAAATTGAATCAACTGTAGATAAAAAATATAACCTTCACTATGTCACTATGGTGACATCACTTCTCTTATAGCTTTTGTTTGGATTCCTACTACTTTAAAATATTTTTCAAAAACTTTTTTCAGGGATGCCTGGGTGGCTCAGTCGGTTAAGCATCTGCCTTCGGTTCAGGTCATGATCCCGGGGTCCTGGGATGGAGTCCCACAACGGGCTCCTTGCTCAGTGAGGAGCCTGCTTCTCCCTCTGCCTTCCGCTCCCCCTGCTTACTCTCTCGTGTGCACTCTCACTCCCTGACAAATAAATAAATAAAATCTTTAAAAAAATTTTTTCAACACATGGTGATGAAATTATTGAAATTATATAATTCTATATAATTCTGCCTGAGGTTTTTTTCTTTTAATTTGGAAGAAAGTGTCATTGATTTTATCTGAACTGCTTTTGTGTATAGTATGTTTATATTTGTGTTAGTTTTCTCACATAGAAGATTGAAAACCCAATTTTATAGATCTGAAAATAAAATGTACTTAGAAGGTAATTTATTAGAATGGGGGGGGAATGTGCTACTCTGGTTAACTCAATGTTTTAATTAACTGAACTACCCCTAGTCACCGTAAATTGGAGACTGATCCTCAAAAACTTGGTGCAATACTCTCACAAGACTTAGTAAGATTTTATCTGTTTTAATTTTATTGGGTGTCAAGTTTTTAGAAAATCATCATTACAGGTATTACAAATCCTCATTGCAAATGCTCATTATACAGCTTTACCAAGAGAGAAGTTGTAAAATTCTAGCCATTATCCACGGACAGAAGGTGCACAGGTAATTTTAAGGGCCCAAGGGCCAGGGCTGATGAAAGAGACCTACCTGGATCCTAGGCAAAGCCGTGAATAGAAAGTTTCTTTCAAGTGCCTCCTGCCCACCCTCATCAATGTGTCCATTCTTTTCTTCTTTCCTCCTCCCATTTCCTGCCCCCTTTCCATCCTCCAAATTCCTCTAACCTGCTTTTTGGTACAGCTAATAATCACTGCTGAAGTAATAACTAAGATATTAGTTAATAGGAGATGCAGATGAGATTACCACGGTCCCAGGAATATTCGTACTCCTGTGGAAGCTGCGTAAACAGTCACCCTCCAGACTAAACGAAGAAATGACTGATCCTTAATATAAAAAGCACTTACTGGTCTTAACCCTGCTTTGTAGTTCAATCTCCAGGCATGTCCTGGCACAAACCTAGAGCCAGCTTTCATTCCAGTCCATGCCTCGCCACGCCGCATGCTCTTCCTTCCACCTGGTAAAACCTCCTTTGCCCCCAGCCCCCAACCCATACCACCCACACCTTCTTCTCCTTGGTGACTTGCCCTTGGAAGTCGGGCTCAAGCAAACATGGCAGGGAGAGGCTTTCCCAAGCTTCCCATTCTGCTTTAGATTCCCCTCCTCCATGTGCCCCCAGCACTCTGTGCACATTAGAACGCTTACTATTTCATACAATAATTATTGGTTCCTTTCTGTTTTCCCCACTAGCTAAACTGTAACTTCCTACAGCCTTATCATTCTTCATATTTTCAACATCTAGCAAATTGCCCGGTACTCACAGCTCATTAAGGTTGAACAAATGAAACATTGCATTGAAATGAAGGAGGTTTGAGATACCACTGCTTCATGGGGGATGGAATAAATAAATGCTGGAAATACTAATGGAAAATGTTGTCAACCCCCATTGTAGAATATAGGACTTAATATGCACAGAGCCCAGCGCACTATAAAGCTTTCCGGGTTTTTGTTTTAAAAAAAAATAAAAAATCCCTGATACTACCTTATTAACTTTTCATTTGTTCCCTTCCCACTAAAGTAGAGCACAAAGCAATCCCGTTATTTCGGCTTCCCAATTGTCTAAGTTCCAGATAAATAGGCTTACCGGGTTTGTGTGTGCTTTTATGCACTTTAATCAATATATTCCCCAGTTTGAACAAGACAAGAAATTAATTCCTGTCTTTTTTAAACTAGTTTCCACTTACTCAAAGATGTCACTACACAACTTGGAAGCAGACTTGAATAGTGAAAAAAGAATCTCTTTGGCCCAGAAGTTAGTTAAACCTGCAAGTTTTAGTCCTGGCTTGGGCTCTGGCTGACTCCGTGGCCTTGGGAAAATTACATAACATTTATGGGCCTCAGTTTCTTCATGTATAAAACATGGGAGTTGGACCAGGTGATTTTTAAGCACCCTGTCAGTTTTAAAATTCTATTATTCTATAAATCTTTAATTCCAACATAGAGCAGGTGGACCCTGGAAAGTACTAGAAATGACGATACTGTACTGTCACACAAAGAAGATAATCTCCATCACATGCAATTCAATTTAAAATTCACGGCAAAGTCAAATTTGCACGCACCATGTCTGAGTGGCCAAGAGTAATAAAACGCGCACATGGAAGGAGCAGGAAGCAGAGGGGAGGGGACCCACACACTCTGTGAAACAGTACACAGCCTAAATGTATTTTCTCACACTGATGTATTTTAAATTTGTGACTATGAATATACCACAGTGAACAGCTTGAAGTTCTTTGGAACAAACATCCTCTCTTCTAAGGTCACTCCTGAAGGAACTGCAATAATAACATTTGGCATATGTAGATAGAGTGCTTTGCAGACTGGAGCATGGAGAATTATGCTCTGCATGTTCCAGAAAAGATGATCCATGATTCAGATGAAAAAAAATGTCAGGTACATTTTTGACAGTGGCAGCAAACCCAAACAGTATAACCATGCAATCAATATGGACGCCCTCATTAAAATCCCCAAGTAGCTGTGAGTTTGATTTTCAGCAGGGTCTGGACGGGAATAATGGATATGGTGGCCTGAGGGAACATTAGAGGTTTTAATAAAAGGAACTTAAAATTACCAGTGTTGGCCCTGGTTCCAAGGAAGCCCTGGCTCCACGTCTATAACAACACAGGATGAACCTAATTCCTTGCCTCTCGGATTCTTGCTATTCAGTTGAAAATGACATTTTATATACAGCCTGATAATTTCTCCTCAAAAATAAACTCATAAAGATTGCTTTAAAATTCCTGATCAATGTTTTCAGTTCACATAGATACTAAACCGAATTTCCTAAAGTCTGAAAAGCTAATTATGCATTCAATTAGAGTTTCTTAATAAAGATTAAAACTCTGAAGTCTATTACAGGCCCATATTTAATTCAACTGCCATTTTATCCATGCCATGGAAGTGTAAGTGGTAACAATGAATATAAATTATAATACATGCCATAGAAAGAATGCTATTTGTCCAAGTACGTTACTATAAAGAATTAAATTTTGCTATCAGTTCCATGATCTAGTTAAAATTGGTATTCTTTATTTGGTCTTTCAATGTAGTCCAATTTCCTACTTTGAAAAACAAATTCTAGGGAATAAAGAAAAGAGATTAATTTATCATTAAGACTCTGCTTAATTGAAGTCAATTCCGAACAAACTTGAATTCAATTTCTGCTCATTAAATTGAATGTGCTCTGCGTTCCTCTCTGCATTGCTTTGAGCAAGCAGCTGAGAACAAGGGACTAACATCAAAATTATTAAATTGAGGAGATTTTATTTGGTCTTCACATGCCAGAGCCGCTTTGATGAGGAGCTGTTTTGGCACTGAAAGGAAAGAAGAGCAGCTGGAGGAAAAATCAAATGAAACTAAGCCTTGGAAAATTGAAGAAAACGCAAGCTTAATAATATTTAATAATTAAATTTCCACAAACAATAGCGGCAAATGAAGTAATCTGCAAAGTCTGTGAACTCATTTGCATAATTGATGCCGGTCCCCTGTAAATGAATAATGAAGATAATAAAAGATGTTGCTAAAAATGGGCACAATAACAGCAAATTTCATCAAGCCGCGCTCTCTGATTAATCTGCTCTTGCAAATCAGCAGCGAGAGGGGAGCGCGTGATTAACCGCGCCGAGGACGGCAGCAGGCGGCGGCGCTGCCCTTTCTCTGCGTGTCTCTGGGCGCGTCCCGCCCGCTCCCCGCGCCGCCCGCGCTCCTCTCGCCGCAGCTGCCGCTGGGGCTGCCGCGGGCGCCGCTCAGCCGGAGCGCGCCTCCGCCCGGCCCGCCCGCGCCCCGCAGCCGCGTGAGCTCCCTGAACCCCCTCGCCGCTGCCTTTTGTCGCGGCCGCCCAGCCCCCGGGCGCGGCCCCCTTCCACCAGCCCCCCGATCTCCAGCCCGGGGGGCTTCCCGCCGGCCCACCACCTAGACGCGGAATAAATGAGAAACCATTAGCTAGCCGCGTGGGTGACTCCCGTGCCGCTCGGCCCGCGTGCCCCGGCGCCGCGTTAGGGATGCTGGGCAGGTGGGAATTTCTGTTTGGGAACCCAGGTGAGAGGGGCCGGGGCCGCCCATGAGGGCAGCCGCTCTCGGAGAACCCGGGAATGGCGCTGTAAACGTGTAGGCACTCCTCCTCCTCTCTGCCCATCACCACGCACAAAAAGAAAGGGCCTTGAAAGGGATGAGTTTATTATGCACTTTTAAATGACTATTCAGAAACGATCAGGAGGCACAATAAAAAAATGCTTCCCACCCTGCCAATTCCCTTTCCTTAAAGAAAGGGGGGGGGGGCGGGGAAGGAAGGAAGAAAGAAAAAAGCAACCCACAAAGGTAGGCTGGGCGTTGCAGAGTTTTGGGGGGAGGGGGAAGGGTTTAATCAAAATAACATTTTCCAGTTTGCGACTACGTTTGCGAGTGTATTCTTCTCAGGGCCAACCCAAGGGGCTAATAAAACCCCTGAGAGCAGTTATGCCCAAATACATTTTGTGCGGGAGTTTGTGAAAACAACTTTGCCGAGTGCAAACCTTAGAAGATGAAAATACTCCAAAAATCACACAATCCTCTTCGAACCCGAGGCGCCGCACTTTTCCACCTCTCTAGGATAAAGTTGTCTCAGGAAAATAAAACTGTTGATAAACCATGGTTCCAGACTGTTAACTTACTTTACAACCCTCGGTTTGCAATCGATCATAGCTTGGGCCTAACAGGACTGACTGGGGCTTTTCGTTTGTTTAGAGTGTGTGCAGTGTTTTATCCCTCAAATGTACCATGTCAACTATGTAAAATAATGTATTATTTCTGTTCGCATCCTGGATCCACCTCCACAGTGGTTTTTGTTTAAAATAAAGGCCTCGGTTATTTTCCATTATTACGAATGGAAACTTCAATCCTAGACATCTGAGAAATACATCTTTAAAATCCAGTACTGAGTTGGGAAAAACCGAGGAGAGCTCTTGTTTACTTCACTCGCAGGGTGCAATTGACTCTATTTAACTTGACCAGTTTTAATCCAATTTAATAAAGCACGAGCTTGTTTTTCCTTCAAAAAAAAAAAAAAAAAAGCCAACATGCCATCCCTAGTCCCAAACTCCATTTTTCTCAGTTGAGTCACGTCAGCAAATAAGACTGTGACTCCCTTGTTTTTGCTAAGGAAAGGGCTCATACATTGCAGTTCATTTTTCCGGTGCAACAACTACACTAATTTTTTCCTGACTCCTCTCTGAAAGTACAAAGAAATCCTAGAATCATGGACTTTTGAGCCAGAGGAAACTTCCTCACTTCACGTGGGGGAGAAAGGAAGGCTGAGAGAAGTGAAGCGGCTGCCGGTTCTCACACAGGCGGTCCCGCCAGCCCCCGGGGCTCCCTGCTCCCAGACCAGTGGTCCCTCCCCACCTCCAGCCTCGCGTGGAGGCCAAAGGAAGGAAACCGGAAAGGGACTCGAGAGCAAGTTATTTCAGGAAGCACGGGGAGACCAAGGGAAATGCAGGAACAGAATTAATGGAATGCGGGAAAGGTTAGGAATGATAAATCCAGGTGATAAAATGAGTTTCAAAGAATCAGGAGCCAGATGGTAATAGAGGGACCGTGGGAAGGGCAGAGACCATGTAAAAAATAATCTGGCAAAATAAGGACTGTGGAGAGAAAGTAAGCTGTTTTTAAGATGTCTCAAACGTGGGGTCGAAGTTAGGTCAAGAGAAGAAAGGAAGAGTCCACGGGAATGTTTGTAGACAGGCAGAAGGAGAGTATACGTGCCTTGGTGTCCAAAAGATTCTTTCTACGCCGTGCTTCTCAGGAAGAAAGGGTGACAAACTGCCTCATGAGAATGAACTAGTGGAGAATCTGAGAGACGCAAGGAAGGGCCACAGTCAAGGTGAATTGTAGGCAGTTGTGAGAGTTTCATCCCAGGAGCACGATGAGAATGCCAGAGCCTGACCCACAGCAGGGGTGCTTCATCTGCTCAGAGGCAGAGTGACCTAAAACCATCAGCCCTAGGATGAAAAGCATGCTGCCCAGCATCACCCAGGAGCCCGCTGCCAGGCAGAGAGAAGGTAGGCTTCCTGATCCGCATCCGTGCATGCCCGTGGAGCACACCACTCTCCGGGCTGGGATTGGGAATTGCGCACTCCGGAAGGGCCCTGAAGAGATGCCCTCAGAGGTCACTGTGGTTTCCTGTTCCAAATCACCCTAACGTATAAAATAAGGATGTGTTCTATGACGTTCCTCAGCTTATTAACTCCCGTGTTAGGAATGAATGAGCCTCATTGTCACTTGAAAACATCCACATTTTGGAAATGCCTAAGCTACCTAAATGTGACAATAAAATTCACTTCAATTTGTCAGTCTTGAAAGTTAATTGAACAGTTATGCTTTAGTCTAATTATTCCTGGTTAACATGAAGCAATGAAAAATTAGGTAGGGTTTGTAGCCAACTTCAACTCCTCAGCTTTTTTCCCTCAGACTTTTCTTTTTCTTTCCTTTCTTTTCTTTCTTTCTTTCTTTCTTTCTTTCTTTCTTTCTTTCTTTCTTTCTTTTTCTTTTTCTTTTTCTTTTTCTTTTTTTTTAAATGACTGACAAGTTTGGGCAAGAGCCTAACACTTTAAGTAGATGAACTTGGCAGCAGTGTTTCTGAAACCCTGGGTTCTGGGATACTTTACGGCTCTTCATCACCTTCAAGAGCTGTCCTTATGAGGCCAGGAATCTAGCTGAGTTCCATGTGGGTAGAAAATGTAATGCCCTGGTTGCCTGGATACTCTAGTTAACCGATGGTGACCACATACATTAGAAACCAGGGTCTGATTTATAGAAACTTTGAAGGTTATTAAAGGAGATGCCAGCTCTCCTTCTATGCAGCAATAGGCAGAAATTGTTGGTAATCTGGCAAATGAAAAAATTCGTACCGTGTGATGTTCACTGCCTGTTTATATCCTGAAATTTGCACACAATCTAGAGCTATTATTTCCTCCAAATAATTTATCTCTAATGAGTAATGATGTCTTTTGTTGTGAGCCCAGGGTCCAAATAGTAAGTTTTCCCTAGTCATGATTATCTACAACTATTAAATGTTTTCCCATTCAATTAAACTTTTCTTAACAGAAACAGAAAGTTTTATTAAAATAGTCAGAAATTATTTAAAAATTAGCATATAAACTAAAGAAGGCAGTGTTTAAGTAGGATACCCGTAAGCCATGGAAAGCACAATTTATGGATATACAGACAATTTAAACAATTAGGAATTTTTCCCCACTGGTTATTAATTCTTTCTGATGATAGTTGTGCTGTCTATGCTCCTCCTGAGCTAAAAAGCACACGTTATTTATCATTCCTGGTTTGTGAAGGATTTCCAAGGATTTATTTACAACCCCCTCAAAACAAGTGTCAAAACCCCTGCATCTGCCTTATTTCTATTTATTCTACCCTTCTCTCTAGCTGGAAAGCCAAAAGGAAAGGGAATTAAAGGAAAAGCCTGCAATTCTAAGTACTTCAACTCCTGCTCTTTTCCTATGTCACCATATTGGATTTAATCACCATGTGCTGAGCACCCAGCGTGTGACAGACACCAAGGAAACTGAGGTGAATAAATATGGTCCCGGTCCTTCAGGAGCTTACAAACACCTGGGGAATACCTACCTGGACACAGATAAGGTTTACATAATGCAGTAAGTGCAAAAGCACTGAGTCCAGCCCCAAAACTCTGGGATGTTTTCATAAGATGAAAAAAATGGGGGAAATCATATGCTGGCTTAATTCATGATTCCCTTGTTAACTTTGTGATGGTCTTTTTCCAACCATAGACATCATTTTGTAATTCCCCATCTCCAACAAGTATTAAAAAGGTTCACTTATTTATAGTTCTAGTAGGCTATTGACAATCATAGCTCTAACTCTAAATTATCCCATAGAATGCACCTTTTCAAAAAGCTTATGTTTTTAAAAAAACATGCCAAACATACCTTGTTCAGTGTTGACCTGTATGACATTGATTTCTAAGATCTATTTTAAATATGTGTATGTGTACATATTTCATTCTGGATATTAAACTTCAACTTTTATGGTGACTTGAGATGCCATAAAGACAGTAGTCTAAGAAACCAAATATAAAAATTATCAGGCAATTAGGAATTGGTGCAAGTTCTTGAACTTTATGAATAGCATTATAAGCATTATTGTAGCCTGAGAGGATTGACCAACAAAAGTCTGACTACTAGCTGGAAGAAACTGTGGCTGGAGTATATCATAACTTCGGGAAATGTGCAGAAAACCTAAAAGTGCTTGCCAAAGTTGAGTAGTAGGAGTCTATATTCTCAGAGACTATACTTTAACCAACGTGTTGTATCACACTCTATTGTTCACCTGTTTGTACTACTACTCAACTGGCTTAACCAAATAGGAATTTTTCATTTGGGGGGAGGTGGGCCAGGGCTAGTTCAATGGCCCTAAATTTCATCCTCTGTCTTTCCTATCATCCTTAGTACATTATTTTTTCTCCTGATGGTCACAAGATGGTCCTTTACCTCCAGCCATTGTGTCTGCATGCCAAGCCAGAAGAAGGAAGGGCAAAAGGTATGTACCAGCTGAGTTTGTCCCTTTTAATAGGAAAACAATAGCTTGCCAAGAGCTTCCTCCCTGCCCCCACCCCATAGTTTGCTCACATATCATTGGCTAAAACTAGTCACATGACCTTAGCTGTAAAAGAATCTGGGGAGGTGAGAAATTTTAACTGATCCAAGTTATTATCCAATTACACTGGATATTAAACTTCAACCTCAACCAATTAAAATTATCCAATTTTAACAATCCAAGTTACCTTGGTAAGGAAAAAAGAAGAAACAGATATTGCAGAGAACCCCTGCTGATTCAGTTAGTGTTTCTAATTCTAGAAGGTGTCTCCCCCACACCCTAATGCATGCAAGGTCCCTGTATTTATATACAATGTAGCACTGTCATAAAATAAACATATCAAATAATTTTCATATCTCCTTTCCTCAGTACATTTTTCTTGGGTAAAGAGGAAGCATTTTTGTAAATGTGTCAAGAGGCCTGACCATTTTTAAAGATACCCAATATTACTATTAACTATAAAGATGTATATCTTTATCATTCTGAATCTTAATCTTACACAATGCTATATTTTTAAAAGCTTTGTGTTCTTACTGCTGGAAGTTTATTTGCTGGTTTATAATAAAGGCATGGATAACATTAAGTAATGCTTTAATACACAAGACAGGTATGAGGGTTTCTGAGCAACCCCAGGAATTGTGATCTGGGTCAGTGATAGAAGAGGAAGAGATAGGATGATATCTTTTCATCATCATATATCCCTCTCATTAAAAAGCATTTGTTAAACACCCGCATGCATGTATCATAGTTGTCAAAATAAAACAGAGATGTTTTACTCCAATCAACTCTTGATTTTATTAATCCTATTACCTATTTTCTGGAAACCCTTTTTCCACTCAGCAGTGTGTCAACAAGAACAGGGGGAATAAACGATAAACCTCAAACCAGTCAACCTAATTTTGTTACTAGCCACAGTTAAAGGTTTGCTGAGGGAGAAGACTGAAGCCAACTGTAAAATGAGGTTCATGTTTGTCTGTGGATTTCAATTATCCATGCTATTCCTTGTCCCTATTTCCGGGGATAATCAAGAGTTGGATGAATCAAAAACTATTGTTTTGGAGCAAGATTTGGTTGTTGTCAGAAATCATAATTAACATCAAAAGGCATTTATTCCAACCTACTTTTTTATAAGACATTGTAATTGCTGGTAGCAGTGGGGACATTTGGAAAAAGTAATGTTATGGCAGCCCTCTTGCCTCATGCACATTTTCTTAGAAAAAGCAAGTGATGAGTACATAAGTGTATAACCTTCAACACGATGGGAGGAAAGAGTACAAGTATTTTTTCCCTCAATAATTAGATTCAGATTCTTAGGAGTCTGGCTGAAGGCATCAGCAGACATGTATCATCTCATCCAGTTATCCCAAAAGAGAAGTTTGAATGTTCAATTTCCGCAAAATGTGTTGACTTAGGTTTTGCAAATGAAAGACTTTTTTCCAACGTCTCATGCTATGTCCCACATCAGAACCTGTCTCAATCTTCCTTTGGCTGCCGTGAAAAGAAACAGCTCTGCCAATTTCTCTGTGACCTTAGGAAAATCACTCACTTAACCTTTCTGGGCTTCCCTTCCCTCATCTTTAAAATGGGGGCAACAATATCTACGCTGTGACACAGTTGTTATGGGGAAGAAAAAAAAGGTGACTTTGGGTGTACAGTCACTGCAAAATGTAATGTGTCACGTTAATATAAGGTATTATTCTTTCATTAATCCAAATATCCTATTGAGGAATCTTTTTAAATATACACAAAGCTTTATAAAAATGTAGTCAAGCAATACATACTATTTGTAACAATTTCTATATGTCAGCAAATGGAGATCTATGTCATAATAAGTTAACTTTGAATACGGCATTTAAACCATATTCAATTTCATAAGTGGATTCTCCTGTATTGACATTTGCTCTACAGATTCTTACCAGTTCATAAGCAGCATTTTTTTGTTCTTTTTTGCTAATTATATAAGTTTCAGGTGTACAGCTTTATAATTCCACATCTGTATACACTACAAACTGATCGCCACCCCAAGTCTAGTTACCACCACCATACAGTTAACTCACTTCATCCATTTTGCCCACCTCTGATCCCCTTCCTCTCTGGTAAACACTGGTCTGTTCTCTGTATCTATGAGTTTGTTTTTGTTTTCTTTTGTTCATTCATTTGTTTTCTTAGGCTTTTCTTTTTTTTTTGGATTTCATCTATGAGTGAAGTCAACCGGTATTTGTCTCTCTATCTGGCTTATTTTGTTCAGCATAATACCCTCAAGGTCCGTCCAGGTTGTCACAGATGGCAAGATTTCATCCATTTTATGGCTGGGTAATACTCCATTGTGTGTGTGTCTATATATATAGATAGATAGATATAGACACACACACAGTGTATATTGATGTATGATATACAATCATGTATACATTGTGTATGTATATATACACACACACACAGTGGAAATATATATATATACATAGAATGGAATATACAGGAGGATATATATATATATATCTTACATCTTTATCCATTCATCTATCGATGAACACTTGGGTTGCTTCCATATCTTGGCTTTGTAAATAATGCTGCAATGAACATAGAGGTGCATATATCTTTTCAAATCAGTGTTTTCATATTCTTCAGATAAATACCTAGAAGTCAAATAGCTGGGTCATATGGTATTTCTACTCTTAATTTTTTTGAGGAATCTCCATCCTGTTTTCCATAGCAGCTGCATCAATTACAATCCCACCAACAGTGTTCACAGGTTCCCTTTTCTGCACATCCTCTCCAATACTTGCTATTTCCTGTCTTTTTGATAATAGTCATTCCAGCAGATATGAAGTATACTCATTGTGGTTTTGATTTGCATTTTCCTAATAATTAGTGATGTTAAGAATCTTCATTCAACGTTGAAGTCATTGCACATTTGAGTGACTGAGCTTTGAATAATTTTGTTGAAGTATCACACGGTCTCAAAGACCAGCCAACATTAGCTAGCTAATTGGGAATTCTCTGGTTTTTGAAGTGAATGCCAACGTAGGATATAATATGCTTCTGCTTCAGAAACCCTGTTTAGGGTAATCCTACTTTGGAAATACTCACAAACTATTTTCCAAGTTTGCTGAAATAAATAGTCCTCAGCCTTCAGAAAGAACAGATAGGCAAGTAGATATGGTCATCATTTACTTCTTTAGTGTAGAGTATTACTAATACTTATGAAATGTATCAGAAGAAACCTTTACCTTTTTATTTTCCCTTTTAAGGAATGCATTAACTAAAATTGGGAAGACATTGCTGAAGTGGATGTGTGTTAGTCTTCACAAATTGCTACCACAGAAAATCTGGTTATTGTTTTCCCCTTTGTAACCTAATTTTCAGCTTTCCCAACTCAAGGGACACCCAGCAATGAAAATACCATGTAATTCTCACCTAATATATTGCATTAAATCATCCAGGGTCATTCAACTCTTTGGGTGTTGATATCACTATAAATCATCTTTTGGGAACCCAATTTTTATATGAAGTACATATATATAAATTTCATAAACATTTGATGGAAGAGTTTTTTATTATTATTTCTTTCTAAACTTCTGCTCAGTTCTTCTGGTGATTTGTAAAGATAGGTTCATGCTAAATAACATCAGGTATTGTACTATACTATTTATAATGCATGCTTCCAAATATTTTGGGTAATTTCTAAAATGGGTCTGAGCAGAGGATCTTAGAGAGGAAAAAGTATCATTAGTATCCCTCCTCGGCTAATTTAGCCAAGTACATTCCAGAACTCTCCCAATCAGTATATTAAGCAGATGTGGTCTTTGTCCACCTAGTATGTTGCGTTAGACCTTTCAACACTCTGCAGTCTTTTTGTCACTCAGCTGCCAAGTTCCCTAGGGTAATCATAGACAGCTTGTCAATTTAATTGCAAAGAAACAGGCTTTCTTGTGACCATTCCAATTTTAGCTGCTACTTTAAATTGTACATGATAGTTCTTCCATGCTGTCTGCCCTTTAAACAGTGTGGATCTCTGCAAGCCTCTTAATGGTGATGGAAAGAAGAGGCAGGGACGAAAATTTGGCTTGCTGATGGAGCCTACAACATGCATTTTATTAAGTTGCTGCTTTCAGAAAGGAAGCTCTCCTTGAGCCCTGTATGTCACCATTACATTGCCAACACTAAATTATTTTTTTTTCTTTTCAGTGTTCCACTTTCATGCATATTTTCCTCCTTTCTGGGTGATAGAGGATTCATAGGCCATCTGGATTCTGAAACATCTGGACACTGAATTTCTGCAGAGGAGAATCAGAGGAAAGAGACGATCAGTGGTACTGGGTGTCTCCGGAGAGATTTAAATCAATGATGATATTTTGGTTGTCTCCCTTTTGGAACATTAACACAAAAAGTGAAAGGAAAAAAACAACACATCACAGGAACCCAGTGTTCCAAGAATACCAAGACTATATAAGAAGGTAGGACTTTAGATATGAATTTAAGTCAGTAAGTGGATCCATCTCTATATTTAATTTCTAGAATTCACCCCTTTTTTCCAACTGTTATGCATTTTGGAGGTTAATTTAGTTAGATAGACTTTTAACACTGCTAGGTTTAGATGGGTGCATCCTTTGAACCTACTTTACCTTAAACCATGTATAATTCAATTCAATAAACCTTATTTATTAAGATTTATATGTAAAGTCACAAAACTATCATATTAAAAGTGCTGATATGGTCAGCTTAATAGAAAGACTAGACAACATGAGCACCACTTGGGTAAATCAAGAAGAGTTACATTTCTAAGATACACAGAAGAAAATTAGTACAAAGAGATAAACAATGTTTCCCAAGACCTTTGGAGCTATAAGTTTTTGGAGCCAAAAATCAAGAAGCAAGATGGTAACATAGGAGTGAGAGAGGATCTCCGACCTTTAGAAGGTTCAAATGCCCTCCCACAAGCTCAGCTTTAGGTACATGTGTGTATTCGTATGTGTATCTGCAGCAAAGAGAGAGGCTGCTCTGGAAATGTGCAGGGGACACCTCTTTTAGGCCACCAGTCTTGGTGTTATACCATCCAGAATATGACTACGCGGTTCCATAATGTTTAGCCAGCTGCGAGCATAGTGCTTATTTATCACCCTCAGCCTGTCCCCACTAAGACAGCCAGGTCCACTGCCTTCCCTAAACTTGAGCTTCAGAACCAGAACAAGCAACTGATTAGACTGCTCAGCGAATCTCAGGAACAAGCCCTTAGACCAATATTAAAGCTTCTCTTTTGTGCAAAGCCACTAGGTTTAGCTGTCAGGCAAGTATGAGGAGATGTTTAGATCCTGTGATTTATTTCCCACACTATTACAAATTTCTTTTCTTTTACTATATTTTCTCTGGTAAATATTTGGGCTCTTAGTTAATAGATTTTCTTTCCTGAAAAAATTGAAATTTCTACGAAGTACTCTTTAAAAGACATGAGTTTGAAGCAACTAATCCTATGTACCTTCAGGCAGATTTCCTGAACTATGTGATGCTCTACCACATTAAAAAAAAAAAAAATAGTTAAAACTGTCAGGTTTAAGTTGATTTCTAGGAACCCAAAACAGTTCAAAAGAAAAAGAATCCAACAGTAAAATTTTAGTAACTATTTTTTTTAATTAGGCCTAGCTACATTTAAATACAATAACTCCCTGAAATAAGGGACTACAGACACACTCTCTGGTTTCTGCCAGTCCATTGTGTCCTTAATTTCCTCTAACTGCATCTTCGGTGAGCCCCACAATGAAGTACAATATTAGATCTTCAGTTGTATGATATCAACCTTGTATGAAGAGAATGAATAAAAAATGAAGTTCTTAGCTGTGATCTATTTCAGATTAGCCATTTTCATTTATAAAACTGTTTATTTTACTTTGTCAGCTTGAAGGTCAATCCAACTTCAAATTGCATATTGCAGAATTTCAACAAAGATATGAGGCCCATCTCTGCCTCCTTTAAGACTAAAGGTGAAAAGCTGAGTCTTCACACGGGTATTAGGCAGAGCTTTATTTGAAATGGACCAGATCACATTGATATAAGACTTGCAAAGACACTCTTCTTTGAAGTCAAAACATCAGGGCCTGGACAAGGTGGTGATGGCACCAGGATTAGCGTGTATTAATTGTGGACATCAACCCAGAGCAAGCTATAAGAACAAGTTCAAGGGAACACTTGTCATACCCCTAGAGAAGAAGAAACAACAAAAATCGTAACAGCTATCATTGATTAAGCACTCCTATATATCAGGGACTATTCTGTGCATTATCTCACATCTCCACAATAACTCTTTGAGGTAGGTACTGTTGTTAGCACATTTTACAGATGAAGAAGCCAAGGGACATGGAGGTTAAGAATCTTGGCCAAGATCACACGAGCAAGTACATGAAGGAACAAGGATTCAACCCAGGCAGAAAGACACCTATTCCCATATTCTGAGTGACAATGTTACGTGTATATGCAGTGTGAAGAACACTATGAAGGACACAACTCAATATGCTCAGATATTGACATCCATTAAAGCAAACCAGCCACTCCTACATGGGGCGCATCATCGCACTTTACTATAATTATATATTTCACCCTGTCCCACTTGTTTATAAGCTTCACTTAGAGACCATATCTGTTTTTCACATTGTAATGTCAGGGGCCAGCATATTACCTTGTCACATTGTAGCCATTTGATTCATATTTATTGACCAAATATTAATAAGTAGATCTATTGAATATTTTTTGAAATGTGATTTCCTGTGAGACACTGTCCATTCCTTAAAGAGGTTTTAAATAAGGCCACATTGTCTAGTGAAAAGAACATGGGATTCAGACATAAATAACTTAAGCTCTACTCCAAACATCGCAATATCCCAGTGCTGTGGTCTTGGACAAACCACTAAACCTCTGGAATCTCGATTTCATCATCTGGCCAGCAAATACAATAAAGATACATTTCTTAAGCAAGTTTTGGGTGTCATACAAACTGTCATTATGACAACTACAGGTTCTTCTGTTAGATGATGAAATATATCTAAAAAGGCAGACACAAATAAGGAAGCCAAATATTTTTTTGTGGATTCTGGGAACAGGAACACAGAACAGGAAGTCATAAATACTAAATGCCCATTTCACTGAAAAGACCCTATATCCTCAGACTTGACCTGAAATAGGCCTGGCTGCTTTTCTTGTAACATATCCCATCTTGGTACTTGTACTGAAGGAAAGGGCAGAAATTAAAACATTTCTTAAGTGATTCAGGTCATCAAACTTCTGCCCCGTAAGGTGGGCTGGCTACTTGAAAAAGTACCCCAAATTCTCTGTCCATAGCTTAACTCCCCAAAGGCATCTTAGGGCTTTTATTCAAGTAGACCTTCTCAACATTCCAACCATGCTTCCTGAAGATACTGCCTCCTCTTAGGTTGGCTTTTTGGGGAAGGAGTCTTTTGTCTTCAGGAAGGAAAATAGTTTTGCTTTTTTGGTTACATATTTTCCTTTTCTGAAAGGACCAAGCTGAGAAACTACCGTGAGATAAAATCATAGATGCACTATTTCATATGGAGTGAACCCAGATTTATTTTTCTTTGATGAAAATTTTAGCAATGCCCACAAAATATATGGCTTTCCTAAATCAGTCAGTTACAAAGAGGAAGTAGGCCTGTATTTGGCAAGTGGATTTTAAAAATGGATCCGCATGCTGTAATAATTCCTTTATAAATGGAGTTAGTTATTAAAATAATTTTACCATTTTAACCTTTTCTTACACCAATTTTAGCCCCAGCTGAAAACCACAACTTTTAAAATATTCTTTAAAACCAAATTCCACTATAACAAAAACTATGACCAATTCTGTTATTAAGTACAATAATAACTGACATACTTTTTATGATTATAAGCATTATTAGTATAAAAACAGATTTTAAAATTGCAAACACATCTCAAAAAGTGACCTATCCAGGAGTTCTTAACTTGTGGTCCATACATAAAAGTAAGAAAATCTTTGAATTTGCATAAAAACAAAAATTTTACTTTTATCTCCTTATCTCTGATTAAAATGTTACATTTCCTTCCATTATGGATGTTATGAATCACTCACAATGGTATTACTAGCACTGTGATTTTGTCGCCAATAAAAATCACAAACATTTTCAAATTACAGTTACTACAAATATTTCAAAATATCATTTTACCCAACACTACATCAAAATTATGGTAGTTATTAGACAAACTACTAGAGCATGTTAACTAGTGTGTTAATAAAAATGAAACATATTTCTAAATCACAACGTTTAAATATTTTGCTAACTGCCTTTCCATATAATTGGCTTCCTTTGTAACCTTATGTAATTTACTTTATGCATTTAAACACTTTATTCTGAGAGGGAGTCCATAGGCTTTACCAAACTGCCAAGGGGTTCTTTGGCACCAAAAAAAAAAAAAAAAAAAAAAACCCATTATGAACCCCTATTTTAAAACCCCTATTAAAAACCCCTATTTAAAAAACCCTATATTAAATAATTTAGAGTATGTTATGAGCTGAAATTGTGTCCCACCAAAATTCATATGCTGAAACCCTAACCCCCAATGTGACTGTATTTGGAGATAGGGCCTTTGTGGAAGTAATTAAGGTTAAATGAGGCCATAAGAGTAGAACCCTGGTCCAAGAGCATTAACATGCTTATAAGAGGAAATACCAGCGCTGACTCATTCTCCGTGCTGGTGAGGACCCAGCACGATGGCGGCCAACTGCAAACCAGAAAGAGCGCTCTTACCAGAATCTCCCCATGCTGACACCCTGATCTTGGACTTCCAGCTTATAGAACTGTGAGAAAACAAATTTCTGTTGTTTAAGGCACCCAATCTGTAGTGTTTTGTCATGGCAACCTGAGCTGACTGACACAGAGTAATACTAGCTTTTATCCTTTTTGAAGGCTTCTTTACTACTTCCTTGGGTTGCAAACCTGGGTCCAATCGGGGAATTCACTGTACTCCTTCATCAAGATTCAAGCCCCGGAGCCACTTTTAAGGAGAAAGTCCTAGAAGTTATTTAAATAAATATCATAAAAAGGAGCCAACCTATTAGACAATAATAAATAACATTTTAAATACAGCTGTCATTTGTCTCAGAAGGAGGTGCCAATTGCCACCACTGCTCTCGGATTCTAATTCCATCAGCAACATTGTTTTTCTAAGTCCTCTGTGCTCCAGCTCCCTTCTGAGATACTCACCATCTCCTTCGCAGGCCCCTGCCTGCCCCACGGGAAACCCCACAATTCACCCAGTTAGGCAGCTGGGTGTCCTGATTGCAGGTGGCTAATCGTGAAAGGCATTTTTGTGAAGGACCCGTATTCCTACATCAGCACTATAACCTACTTCAGAAAACACACCGTACCATTTCTGGTTAACCTTAAAACAATCACATTAAAATAAAGAGGACTGTCAGTAGAGCAATTTTATAAATAGCTAAAATTAAACAGAGCAAGACTGGCAGTGCTAATGCATAAGCAAAGAACTGACTTCCTGCATTTCATTGAGAATTCCTGATAGCAAACTGCAGTATGTTTATTATACATTAATTCAACACAGCATTCAAAATGAATTTATGCCCTGGCTGAAGGGTGCGATATTGAAACTAAATATTATTTATTATCTTAATATTAGTAACCATACTAAAAAAAATTGTGTTAACAATTCAGAGTGTTTAAAAAGCTAAGGATACCATAGCTCTACTTACCAACCAACAGCTCTTGCCTTAATTTATGCAAGTGTAGCCTATAGCTAAAAGCTTTGTATATTTGTTTCCCCATGGTATTAGTGCTCAAAAATAGGACACTCTTTCAAGGGCACCTTATAAACACAGAACTATAATTTATTTGGCAAATTAAAGCTCATATAAAATGTGCACACAGAGGTACAGATTAACATATTTAATTTCAATATTACCTGCAAACCTATTTTTTCCCATACACTGTTCTAATTAGTCATATAAAATCGAGTGTGTGTATTATAAGCAATTATTTTAGTGGAAATAGAAACTGGATCTGAATTAAATATACTGTAAAAAGATAACACTTTTATGGAAGTTAATATATCCATTTATATCTAGAAAAATGTGTTCTAGTTAAATGGCATGAGAATGTTCAGCATTCAAAACCTGATTGTGGTAAAAGTTGAGTTTTTTTATGATTTAATAATACAGAATAATATGCAATCTTGGTAATATAGCAATATTTATATTTGGATGATATTTCCAAGTTTCCAAATCCCTAGTAACCATTAGATTCATTTTTTGCAATGGAATTGTTCCTATTATGAATATTCACTCCCCCTACAGTTGAATGTGCAAAGTGTTGGTGAACATTTTATTAAGCAAACGATTCTTTTCCTATTGAGCCTGTGCTAGGAACTCTAGTGTTACAGGTGTCAGATGTACACTGCATTAAGATGGTTGAAAATAGATGTTGATAAAGAATTATGCCTGCAAGTAAATGGAAGCTATAACTTAAGTGGCAGGAGTGTTAGGCTTTCTAAAAGTTGTCATAAACTGACATAAAGGCTTCACCACGTAAGGAGATTTTTGAAAAGAACAAATTTAAATCAAAGTCAGTTGACCTAGCACAGGGCATGTGAATGGGGATGATCTAATGCCTCAGACTATAAGCTTCCCATTCTCAGGTCTTAGCTCAAATGTAAACTCCCCAGAGAAAACTTCCCTGAACCCCTGATCTCAGTTGGCTCCCCTGCCCCAGCCTGATCCATTACTTCTTCCTCCCCACCTGGTGTGTTACTTTCATAGGACAAATCAAATTTGTTCATTTCCTTGTTTACTATTTGTTTTCCCCACTAGAGGAAACCGGTAAGGATAAGGACCAATCAAAAATTTAGCACTGCTCCTGGCACATAGAAGGAGCTCAATTACCATTTTGAAGGAAGGGAGGAAGGGAGGAAGGGAGGAAGGGAGGAAGGAAAGAAGGAAGGAAGGAAAGAAGGAAGGAAGGAAGGAAGGAAGGAAGGAAGGAGCAAGCTAATGAGATTGTTCTTTAAGACATTTCTGTAAGATTGTTTAGTATTTGGTTGTCAGGTACTCTTACAGTTCTTAAAAGGTTTTTAAGATCTTCCCTTTGATTCAGGACTAGCTATCCATTATATTCACAAAACGCGGGGCTAGAAGAATTGTGTCCTTCCCCCCTTTGTGTACCTTCCCAAGCAGATGAGAATCTGCCTCCCAAATTGGCAAATTTAACTGTATATTGTGTGAGAGAACCCACAGAACTCCCTGAATGATACACTGTTGCTCTTGCAGCTATCCCTCATGGCCCCCCAGTAACTCTTCCTACAAAATCCCAAAACTCCATCTTCTAACTCTCTGTGCTAACTACTAAGTCTCATCACTCCCGCCTCCCGGAATGGCTTCCTAGTTAGGGGCAGTTACAACTAATAAGTCCAAGTAGCAAAGCACCCTAAGACTCACCATAGTTAACTTATTTTAAACATTGTCAACCTTTGGTCTGTCCAGCTCCTAAAGACTTTCAGAAAAGGCAAGCCCACAAAATTTATTATCATGTATTGTAATGTCAAAACATTCTTGTTCTCTTCAATCCTTAGTAGAGGCTCTTTTTGTCTTTTTGGATTCTCAGGGTAGATGGAAAACAGCTGGTCACCACTCATTAAACATGACCTGTTCTAACATTACAACAAAGGACGAACGGGGCCAGCCACCTGGTCACTTCCGTATCATTCATTATTTTACACGCCCAGTGCCATTCTGCTTTCCAAATTTAAAAAAGGCTTTTACAACTCTCAATCTGGGGGTCACATCACCAGCCACACCATACCTGCTTTCTATTATTCCTCTCTAGCTTTTGTTAGGTTTTCAGTTTTTTTTAATAACATGACCGTAAAATTAAATATTACTCACAATCCCACCTTCTTTTGGTTTCAGTGGTTGTACCTCAAGAGCCTGTTTTGCAACTTTGCCATTCATTCATCCTGCTTTCTCCTGCGTGCTTAATACACATTTTAAGCAGAAACTTTCATTATACTGCCCTCTTCATTATTCACCTCTTTTCGGCTAAAGGATTTTAATTCATTGTTTTATAGTCTTTTCCTTCTTAGCATTTTGAATTGTTTCGCATCGCTCAGAAGTTCAAAATCCTCACGTGGCCTGCAGCCTCTTGCTCAGTCTGGCCCCTACCTTCCCCTTCAACGGCATTTCATGTCACCCTCCCCCTGGCACACCAAGTTCTTGCCACACTTGCCCACCCGTGCTCTGTTCAGCGTGCAGCGGGCCGGGCGGCCCCAGGTTGCTTGCTCACACAACTGCTCTACCCTGGTTCTCTTCACTCAACCTCTTTTCCCTTTTCAGGCTTACTCCTTCCTACTTCCCCTTCAGGTCTCCTTGAAAGGGCCACGTTCGAAGGGAGGCTCACCCTGACCATCTTACATCCCAGAGCCCCGTGAGGTTTTCCTTCATAGCACTTGCTCATTATTGCAACTTCGTAGTTAGCTCACTAAGTATATGTTTCATGCCTACAGCATGAAGAGAGACAGGGTCCCTGATCCTCTCGTCTCTCTCCGCCCTCACTGCTTTGGCAGTCTCATCCACCTTGGGGTTTTAAACACCATCATCCCGTTGATGATTCCCAAATGCAGACACGTATTTCCAGTCCAGACTCATCTCCCAAACTCCAGATTCTCACATCTCATTTCCTACTTGGCCATTGACCTAGATATACTTAAAGACAATATCAGGGGATGCCTGGGTGGCTCAGTCAGTTAAGCATCTGCCTTCAGCCTCGATCATGATACCAGAGTCCCCGGATCGAGCCCCATGTCAGGATCCCTGCTCAGCGGGGAATCTGCTTCTCCCTCTCCCTCTGCCACTCCTCCCACTCATGCTCTCTCTCTCTCACTCTCTCTCTCAAATAAAATAAATAAAAATCTTTGAAAAAAAAAGACAATATCAAACTTCACACATCCACTTCTGAATTCCAGCCTTCCCCCCAAAACCTGCTCTCCGCACAGCCTTCCCTCTATTTCCATTAGTGACAACTCCCTCCTTCCAGGTGTTCAGGCCAAAGAACTTTGGAACGCTTCTTCACATGTCCCTCTCTTCTATCCTCATCCAGTCTCCGGAAATCCTGTCATTCAAAATATGTTCAAATTATTTTCATTTCTCACTATTTCCACTGCACCTTCCTGGGTCTGAGCCACCTCAGCTCTCTCCTAGACTAGTGCCTGAGCCTCCTGACTAGCCTTCCTGATAACCTGGTCCTCTACACTCTACCTCAACAAAACAGCTGGGGGGAACTTGTCAAACTCAAGTGAGATTGTGTCACTCCTCTGCTCAAGCTCCTGTCATAGATTCACATTTCCCTTCAAGGAAGAACCAAAGACTTTACAGTGGTCTATATTGTCTGTCTGACTTACTTCATCTCTTCTTCACTCTGCTCTCACCACATGAGCCAACTTGCATTTCCTTGAAGGGACAGGCACACCTCCCCCCTCCCCCCGAGGATCTGGCCCTGATTGGTCTCTCATCTTGGAATGCTCTTCACCCAAATATCCCCATGGGTAATCCCTCACCTCCTTCCAAACTTTTCTTTTTCTTTCTCTATACTAATTATTATCCTCTAACATCCTATTTAATCTACTTTTTTTTTTATGTCTCTTATTTTTTGTCTGTACTCCGCACGAGGGTGTCAGTTCTGTACCTCAAGACTTTGTTCACTGAGGTATCCCAAGCAGCTGAAATATAGTAGGTTCTCAACTATTAGTGAGATGAACATAGGGGAGCTTCCTATACAAACTGGACTTTACAAGTCTTTCAAGACTAAAAGAAATAGTGTGTGTGAGAGTGCTTTGTGAGCTCAGTCCCCTTTGTTCTTCAAATAAAGACTTCAATCTCTATTCCTTCTATAGAAGTCCCCACCGCTGTTGGTGGCAGAATTTTTTTCACATAATCTATTTACATATACCCATAATAAATATAGTATTGTTTTGTGTGAGTTTTTAAATAATGAACAGCATCATGCAATTGAAAAAAAAAAAACCTTTGCAACAAGTAAAGTTCTAAGTGTGTGTGAGATTATTGTTCTTGGGGGTAGGGAATAAGGGACTCTCAAAACAAGTGATGAATTACAGATTTTTGCAGTAACCCTGTACCTTAACTCCAGCATGACCCTTGAATATCACTCTTCTGAAAATGGAGTACCCTATGAAAATAGAAATAAATGCAATTTCCTTAAGGTTAAGGCAAAGATTGAGGAAATGAAATTCACTTTTCTAAGAGATGGTCTATTTGGTTTGCCATTCTCCGTGTGTTCTAAAGGATTCTGGTGGGATTTATATTCAATTTCTGAAGAAAAAATGCTGAGAGTTCTGGACTTAAACATATCACAAAAGATATTTTTCTCAGTCTTCTAGACATTTAATTCTTACGGCTACTTCTAATTTCTGACCTCAGAGTTGATGTAACATAATTTATATATATATATATATATATAAATATAAATTATATTATATACAAATTATAAGATACGATTTACTTGTTTCTGAAACATTTGAATATTTTTAGACTAACTTACTGAATATTTCATCTTTATTATCCACATATAATAGTCAGCACTACCTTCACCACTCTCTTGAATGAAAAACATTAATTAGTTCCTTTGAAATGCTTTTCCCTACTGAATGCTACTTATTTACCTTAAAAGTAGATTATGCCACTTTCTTTTTTAAAGACCTCCTGTTATTTGTAACTTTGGCAATTTTTGTATAATTTTTACAGTCTCCATCAATACTTTTTAATTAATTATGATTTCTAAACAAGTTAAAATAGGCCTATAATAGGTTCATTGTCATTTAACCTGATAAATCTAGCAAGTAAAATTGAAAGTCTGAGTCAATGAAGCCACGCTGGGGTATCATTGCCAATTTAACTATCAAAAGTAATCCATGATGATAGAGTTTATTACAAAGTACAATTAACACATTAATTATTAATCTACAGTGCAAAGCTTTTACCAAAAGTCTGTCCTTGATTGCTTTGTTTTCCCAAGTAGTTAGATTCTACAATTTTGTAATCTAAGACTAGTATTTGGCGCCTTGATCAAATTCCCAAAGTTCTGTAATGTCTCTTTTTATTGCCAGTAAATCCAGATGGAAGTAGCTTTTAGTGTTGTGATTGAGTGTGAGTTTATTAACGTTATCTATTAAGCACACACTGCACATTGCCCACGTAAGAACTTTTGGAATCAACTTGATAAATGTATCAAGCAAGTCCAAAAGGTTTAAGAACAAAATGAAGACTTTAGTATGTAAATTAAAACACTTTGTTGGCACTTAAAAAGCATCTTGGACATAGAGTTCTGACTCATTAATTATATATCAGAGCAAAGCCTCTCATCAGTAAAGTTTTTTAAACTATAGGCACAAGTTCCCAAAATGAACTTCAACTGAAATTCAAAGAGAAGGAGAGAAAGGAAGCCAGTCAGAAAAATATTAGCTCCTCACATAGGAGGAGGGGTGGGAGATCAGGGGACAAATGTAAACTGAGCTGTGGGAGTCATCTGTTATTTTAGAACACTCTACGCAAGAATACCAACATAAAATTAATAGTGCCAACTCCTAGAGAGTTGCCCAAAAAATAACTTTTGCAGAGGCAGGTATGTATTCTCTAACTATTGACCCTTCCATTAAATACCCAGAAAAAGTTACCCTGTTCATATTTCCAAAACTTGACATAAGTTATTTTAAAAAAATGAAATCAGTAGATGGAGTATTTAAAATGTTTTATGTCCTCCAAACTCTCCTAATAATCTTTCCTTGCATAATTTTGCTTTAAAAATCAAGTTGTTCATTTAAAACACTAAAAAAAGATAGCGGTCATTACTTTTGCAGAGGTCCCAGAACGAAGGTCCAAGACATGCATTCACTGCAAAATCAAACCCATCTAGGGCTCTGTCTGATGGGAAGTGGGATTAAAGATCAGCCTCATCACCCCCTCATCCCCCAGGATGTAGAATGTGAGCTCAGTGGAGAACAGGACAGTGTGGACGGAGGGTCAAGGAGGCACAGAGATCAAGCTAAGTGCCAGCCCTAGAGCGGGGGCTAGAGAAGAGTGTGTTTTTAGAACAACACAGTGAAGACCACCAGGATTGTCCTTAACCTGCGCCCCATCCCTTCCCCCTGGGTCCAAAGCCAAAATCACAGATAGAAGAACCCTGTATACAAAGTGTACACAGAGCAAAGCCCTGCATTATTATGGTCATTGTAAGAAACCACGCACACACTGAATATACTTTGTGGCCTAGTACCAGGGCGGACACAGGGGAGAGGAATGTGTGCCTCCACATTGACAGGGGCCAAGGATCCCCATATGAGAGCAGGAAGAGATAATATTATGACACTGGAGTGCAAGAGATGCTCTTTCTTTACCCTGATGCTCACCCAAAGACTTCCTGCAATAATCAGAAAGGATTTGGGTCAGGAGGTAGAGATTAAACCCAAGTTTACTTTTTTTTTATTTATTTATTTGAGAGAGAGACAGAGATAGTGAGAGAGAGCAGGAGTTGGGAGGAGAGGGAGAAGGTAGAAGCAGGCACCCCGCCAAGCAGAGAGCCCGATGCGGGGCTCGATCCCAGGACCCTGGGATCATGACCCGAGCCGAAGGCAGACGCTTAACCATCTGAGCCACCCAGGCACCCCCCCAAGTTTACTTTTTTACTCTTCTTGGGACCCTATCACTCAGCCTTGACTGTGACACAGTCTCTCTTTCCCCCGGAACCTGTAGCATCCTTTAGCAGTTTCTGCCTCCAGAAATTCTACGCTCAGAGAGTGAGAAAAAGGCAGGCGAACAGAGTAAATTATTCCCCTCCAAGTGTTTTCCCCCAGGTTAGATACACCAAGTAGGTGAAAGTCAAGAAGAGTGATTAGCTCTTTAATGGTCTTTCCCACCCATTGATCTGTGCAAGTTCCTTACGCCTTCCGTTAGGGAAACCCAATGCACTTCTTACCTGCCTCTGTGAAACATTGCTGAGCTCAGCATTACAGCCAGTCATTTGCTTAAAGTACAGTCATAATTAAAGGTTGGGGTGACCAGTTTTTAAATCTATCCCCATCATTGCTTCTCAATTTTTGAGTCTTTACTACTGATGGACAGTTTTGAGGTGAGGATCATTCTTGTAAAAAGAATAAAGATTTGTTACTTGCACTTTGTCAGCAGGACTGCCTCCCTCCCAAATTTGAAGGTCAAAATAGCCCTGGGCAGCTGTCGGTGACCACTCTGGTCATCTCAGGAGGAAAACAGGCCCTCTTGTTTTACTGGAAAGGAACTCAAGATATGACAGTGGAACCAACACCTGGCCACAAAGTGCAAGGGGAGTGAAAGACAGAGTGACAGACAAATTAAAGAGTAAGTTCCGTCTAGCAATTTGGGGTAACAGCACTTAAAATTTTTAGCTCTAAGATTGTTTAGGAATGACAGTGTGCAGCTGAGAAAGGCAGCCTACCCACTCTAAAAAGGAATTTGTGTGCGAACTTAGAAAAAGCAGTCCTCCAAACTGAAAAAAAAAAAAAGTCTTTACGTATATTAAATAGTCACCCATTAACCTTTTACAGTCTTCAGTCATCTATGGCCACCTGTCCTCATTAGCCCAATGTTTGAATCAAGGCTTTCAGAGAGATTTTGTTTCACCCTCCCTATAGAAACATCACTAGAAATTGGATTTTGCATAATTTCGTCCTTGTCATTTTTCTAACCAATGAATGGTGCTATCACAAACATCAACTTCTGACCAGAAAAAGGCATCACAAGGAAATCTCTCCTTGGTAAGGTGCTCACTGCATGTGATAACAAATCGTACCAAAATTTGCCATGCTCTCATTAGGGATAGTAATCACTTACTGGGTACTTGTTATAAACTAGAAACTGTGCTAGGTACTTTGTACGTACCATCCATCTCTGACATATAGGATGGACACCTATGAGGTGGGTGGGAAAGAGGAAAGGTGAAAGAAGGAAAGAAGGAAGGGGTAAGGGAGAAAAGGAGAAGACAGTTTCAGTATAATGTATAGCTTTTACAGAGCATTTACTTTTTTGTAGGTCATTTTAGGAACCCGAAAAACAAGTGTTAAGCAGATAGAAATATTCCTTTTTTCCACTGGAACTTATTGAAGAAGGTCCCAAACCCGACCAGAAACATGCCTGAATTGCCTTTTGATTTTTGCACTTACAGCCTACCATCATGGGTAACTCTGCTGCTAACAACTAGGACTAATAGCTCAGAAGTAAAGAAGTAAACAACGCTGAGTTTTTCTCACTTCACAAAAACTCTGAAATGACTCTGGATACCAGGAGCTCCTTGCTTCCCCTCTGCTTTTTTCCCTCTGAGGATTTGAAGTCAAGAGGCAACCCCTAAGGTGTAAACAACAGATTACTCACTGATGGTATAAACAGAAGATGAGTGCAGAGGTTCAGGCCAGGACCCAGTTGTCATCTAAGGAGATGCATCAGCTACCAAGCCTGTCCAAACACTCATCACAAACAGGTTTCAGAATGTTTTATATGGACCTGAGCCAGGTTTTTACCTTGTCCATATCCCAAAAAGATGATCTATCCTAGTGCAACGAACTTTCAAATAACAATAAAAATTATTTGACTAGGAGAAAGAACCGGGGGGGGGGGAGGGGCAGGGAATGATCAGCCTCCCACTGACTCACAGGGACCCTCAGCAACTAGGGATGAGTTGGCCCACCATAGAATTTATACCACACTATAGATTGAATTTCAACAAGTTATTTAGGATGATTTTGTGACTAAGCATGAAATTGGAATTATACTGTCTCCTGGGTCAAAGTGTTGTAAACATTGTTTCCTTCATTATTTCAGATTTTTTTTTATGCTCGTGCTTCAGTAGAGCTCACAAAATAACTGCACTTTGCAAACTACAAAAGGAAATGTATGTCCTTTTATTTCTACTGTGTTGGAAGGATTTGGTGAGGAAAGTTAATGTTAGCTATTACTTATCATGTTGCTATTATTATTATTATTATTAATTATTACTGCCAACTCTAAGCTAGTCCTCCACATCCAAATGCTTTGCACCTGCAAAACAAGACAAACAGTCATTCAAATGTAATTTGTGTTTCTTCCTTTGTTCTCAACCTAGTCTGATTCCAACTAGTTTCCACTCACCTCCTAACCCATAGCCCAAACTTTCATTTGCTGCTGATTCCTATCCTTTGGGACTTGATATTGAAGGGGGAAAAAAACCATAATTGTCTTAAGAAATGCATTTTAAAAGTATATAATACTCATTTAAAATTTATTTTTAAAACTCTTTAGGGGCTCCTGGGTGGCACAGTCCGTTAAGCATCTGCCTTCAGCTCAGGTCATGATCCCGGGGTCCTGGGATGAGCCCCACATTGGGCTCCATGCTCAGTGGGGAATCTGCTTCTCCCTCTCCCACTGCTCCTCCTCACCCCACCCCCCGCTTGTGCGTGCACTCTCTCTCTCGCTCAAATAAATACATAAAATCTTTAAAAACAAAAACCCTTTAAAAATTATGACTGGAAAGAAACTTCCTTAACCTGAGAAATGACATCATTGTAAACCTATAGGAATCATCATATTTAATGATAAAATTATGGAATAACTCACAAACAAAACAAAATGCTCACTATCCTATTATTACTGCTTTTGTGCAATATTATCATGAGGGTCTTACAGTAATAAGGCAAGAAAGTAAAATAAAATGTACAAAAATTAGAAAAGACAAAATTGCCATTTCCATACAACATGATTATCTATAGAGTATATTCAAAATAATCTACAGACAAACTATTGAAACCAGGAACAGAGGTCACAAAAGTGTTTAGATAAAAGTAATTTAACTAGCTGACACATATTTTTTTATTTTTATTTTTTTTAAGATTTTATTTATTTATTTGAGAGAGAGAGAGTGCATGAGCAGGGGGAGGGAGGGGGGAGGGGTGGGGAGGGGAAAAGAGAAGGGAAGAGGAAGGGAGAGGGGGAAGGAGAGAAGCAGACTCCCCGCTGAGCAGGAAGCCTGACGTGGGGCTCGATCCCAGGACCCTGAGATCATGACCTGAGCCAAAGGCAGACGCTTAACTGACTGAGCTGCCCAGGTGCCCCTAATTAGCTAACACATATTGTATTTCTTACTGTGGGCTAGGCACAGTTCTAGGTACTTTCCATATACTATTAACTAATAGTATTAACTAATCTAACACAATTAGATTGAGAAGAATACAATTACTATTTCCAAGGAAAACTGATGTACAGAAAGATAACTTACTGTTATAGGTTGAATTGTGTTTCCAAAAGACATGGTGAACCCCTAACCCCTAGTACCTGTAAATATGACCTTATTGAAAATCAGATCTTTGCAGATATAATCAATTTAAGATGACATCATTAGGGTGGGCCCTAATCCAAGATGATTGATGCCCTTTTAAGAAGAGGTGAATTTGGACATAGACAAGCACAGAAAGAACGACATGTGGCAACAAAGTCGGAGCTTGGAGTCATGCAGCTACAAACCAAGCAATGCCAAAAATTCCCGGCAACCAACAGGAGCTAGGAAGAGGAAAGGAAGGAGTCCCCTACAGTTTTCAGGGGAACACGAACCTGCTAAGAGTTTGATTTCAGACTTTTAACCTACAGAACTGTGAGACAATAAATTTCTGTTGTTCTGAACCACGCAGCTTGTGGTACTTTGTTAGGGCAGCCCCAGCAAACTAATAGTCTTGCCAAGACTCACACAGTTAGTAAAATGACAAAGCTGGGACATAAGATCAGCATATCAAAATCAATATATTCAACACCAGTGAAAACAAGTTAGAAAATATAACACAAAAACAGATACTATTTACAATTACATAAAATACAAGGTACCTTGAAATAAATATAATAAAAAATGTTTAGGATACAGTCGATTCTCTATTATTTGTTGTAATTATGTTCTATAAAGTTGCCACAAACACTCAAGTAGCAATACTGAACCATTACTCCTAGGGGAAATACAGGGTAGGGTTCCTGCAAGTTTCTGGTCACATTTTCACTGACTGATCAATATATAACCTTGTTTCACGTGCGTTTCTGTTTTAAAAGACCTCACTTAATATATATTGTTGATTCATTAACACTAAACTCACAGGCAACAGAACTATAACTCATACCTGAACAAAGTTATATACCACATTTATTTTCTCCGAAAGACATACCTCAGCCTTCTTGCACTTAGGAACACTAGATAACGCTTCAGCACTATGGGGGGCATTCTAAACAGTAAAATCACCAAAAAAGGGCACAAAAGTATGAAACTGCAGAAAGGATACTCATGTTTACAATATGAGAACTAAAACAAGAAAACAAAATATCACTTTGCTGGAACTCAGCTGGGAACATGGGTGTATCTTGGTCAACTCAAATTTTTGCTACTCTGCACATGTTTGTGAACGACCATGAAAGCATGGTGAGTATTGACATAGGGGTCACAAATAAATTTTAGGAAGTACACAAATACCCAAATAAGAAATTCATGAATAATGAGGATCAACTCTGTTTATGGATAAAATTATAAAACCTTATAAGGGGACAAAAAAAAGACCTAAATAAATGGAGATAGAATACAGTACAATCATGAATGGAGAGACTCCGAATTATAAAGATGTTAATTTTATCACAAATTAATTCCATCAAAATCCCAAAGAGTATTTTTGAAGAACATGACAAGCTGATGCTAAAATTCACAGAGAAAAAGAAAAAAAAAAACAAGAATCACTAACAATTTTGAAAAATAAGGTGGAAAGACTTATTCTATCAGTGATTTTGATACAAGTCTAGACAGAACAGGAGAGCAGAAAAAAGACACCAGAATCAACAAACACTTACATAGAAATGTTGTTTATGTCTGAAATGATGTTACAAAACAGTTAAGATGGACTAACTATTCAGAAAACATGGTCAAGACCAATGAGTTGTCCAGGAAGAAAAAAACATCGATTCCTACTGCACATCATATCAAAAATAAATTGGGAAAAAAAAATGAAAGATCCAAATGTAAAAAGTAAATGGTTAAAACATTTGGGAAAAAAAATAGAGACGATACTTAATGATTTCCAGGAAGGAACAGATCCACTTAGTAAGGACAGAAAAAAGTGCAAACCATAAAGGAAAAGATAAATAAATTTGACATTAAATTTTTAAAACTTCAGTTCAATAAAAGACACTGAACAAAATTAAAATGCAATCTATGAAGCTGGGAGAAAGTATCTGCAACACACATAGTTAACAAAAAGTTAATATGCAAGATTTGTGTGTAAATCTTACAAATGAATAGGAAAAGGACAAAAATTGATTAGAGAAATAGAAAAAGAATATGAATGTACAAAGGATACTCTGCAGCATTAGTAAACAAAGAAATGTAAAACTCATTAAATTGCATTTCATACTCATTTGTCAAAAACCAGAAAGTCTGATAATCTCACGTTTTGGTAAGAATTTGAAGGAACAAGAACTTTCAACAATTCTGATGGAAAGTGAATTGGCAGACACACATTCAAAAAAAGCAATTTGTCAGTATCTACTAAAGCCAAAGTTGTGTGTATCCTTAATACTCTGCAATTCATCCTCTAGGTATAGCCCTGGGGAAACTTTTTCACACATATGTAAGAAGACATGCATAAGAATGTGCATTACAGGGGCACCTGGGTGACTCAGCTGTTAAGCATCTGCCTTCGGCTCAGGTCATGATCCCAGGGTCCTGGAATCGAGTCTTGCATCAGGCTCCCGGCTTGGTGGGACGCCAGCTTCTCCCTCTCCCACTCCCCCTGCTTGTGTTCCCTCTCTTGCTGTCTCTCTCTGTGTCAAATAAATAAATAAAATCTTAAAAAATAAAATAAAATAAAATAAAAAATAAAAAAATAAAAAAAGAACGTGCATTACAGCGTGACCTGTGACAGCAAAAATCTGATAATACCTACATGTTCATCAACAGTGGATCTGATTAATTATGGTTATACTCACACGATAAAATATCATATAGGATCTAAAATGGACATATCCAAAAAAATAAGATGCAGAAGGATATGTAAAAATTTCATTTATAATGTTCAAAACAAAGCAATATTATATACTATTTATGGATATATACATGTATAATAATTGTATGAAACAGGCATGGGAATGATGAACAACCCGTTGAGGACAATAGTTTTTTCTGGGGGAGGGAACAGTATCAGAGAGGGCTAATCAATTGTATCTGCAATTTATCATTACCTTTTTAATCTATAGCAAAAATGGTAGAGGGTTAAAAGTTGATATAAAAGAGACTGGGTGGGCATTTGTTGTAGTCTCCTGTATAACTTTCTGGGTGCTGGCAATATTTAATTTAAACAAAAAATGTTAAAAGTCTGTTGAAGTTGGAACTCGGTGTCAGGTTAAGTCCTAAATTCAGCACTTGATGTTAAAATTTAGAGCCTGCCATCAAGTTCTATAAATAATATAATAGAATGTAGGAATTACACTTAATCCTCTAATTACTCTCAGCTTTAATCAAGCCTTTATTAACATAATGTGTCTAGCTTGGGGTCTTAAAACCTGAGAGGGGATTTAGGGAAGAGTAATCAAAACAATGAAAAAGAAGTAGGTGATATAGGGAAAGGCAGAGGGAACTGGGATGATTGAGACCAGTGAAAGAAAGCCGAGGGGGGAAATACATCGAGGAGGAGGCACAGTTTGGTCCTTGTGTACTGTCTGTGCCTCAATTAAGGCTGACCACAATTAGCTGTTTGGGTTATTGCTATGTAACAAACCACTCTAACGTAATGTTTCAAGCAATAACAATTCCTTATTTTGCTTCTGAATCTCGCATCTGGTCAGGACTCCAGTGAAGATGGCTCCTTGTGGCTCTGTGTGCCATCAGCTGTAATAGCTCACCTGGGGCTGGAAGATCCACTTTCATAATGGTCCACTCACACACTAGGCCAGTTGGTGCTGGCTATTGGCTAGAGCTAGACCAGGACCCTGTGCAATGACCCTCAGTTCTTCTCCTTTGTGGGCCTCCCCATGGGTTTCTTGGACTCCCTCACACCATGATATCTGGATTCCAAGAGCAAGAGTCCTATGGGAGAAGGGCATGACATTTTTGTATCCTATCCTTAAAAGTCACACAGTGTCATTTTCACCAAACTCTATTGGTCCAGGCAGTCGCAAAGACCCACCCAGTTTCAAAGGCTGGGGATGGGGAACTAGGGAAGGGGAATGTGTACTTTACCTCTTGATGGGGGCATGGCACGGTTGTGGAAGTTTGGGTGGGAACATAATGTTGCTGCCATCTTTGTAAAATACAATTTGCCACACTGCTCCATCTATTATTCTCACTGCTCCCATAGAGATCTGATCATGCCATTCTCTTGTTCAACAACAAGGGACATTGTTCTCCAATCTTCACTCCACACAACCGGATTTGTTCTGTGGAGTGCAAGTCTTCATGGAGTCAAAGGTATATATAATAATTTATTGAGGAACCTTGAAACATTCACTTCTGTGACCAAAACTTAGGAAAGGCTGACCAAAAATATTGATGTTTCAGATGCTTTTCTCCTTGAGGTTAGCTAAAATAGCGTGACAGGACATTCATATTTCATGTCAACTGGTGTCAAGCCCATATGCAGACATATCAGCAACCCAGGTGAATTTGGAAGAATTCGCACAGCAGTATTTCTGCCATACTCTAGACATTCAAACACAATGTAACTCGTCAATCAAGTCAGATTTTAAAATATTTTTTAGCCCAGAGAAAGACAAGATAGGCCGTGGAAACTTTTTTCTTTAAAGTTCTTTAAGTTGTTTGACCTGGGATTTTTTGGCACAACAGGCAAAAGTGATATTCATCAATTGAAGCATCTGATAGTTGGTCATGCCATTTGGTTTCCGTTTTTATTCATCCACCAAAAGAATACAGTGTTTTCTTAGTTTTGACCAAACTTGAAAAATTAACTATCACTTTACACCAGAAAAAGTACTACCACTTCTTTCTTGCTGAATAGGTTAAATATGCTACCTGACTGGAGAGCAGCTAGAGCTGACGGACATGTGAGATTAGTTTGTCCTAGGGACAGAGAGTGCTAAGATGGTTCTTGGGCTCTACCTCTATTAGGTTGAACATATTAAATTGCTGAGAATCAACCAGTTTTGGCCAATAAAAAAATGGGAATTTCAAATGGCTCGATATGTATCCACTGGTCAGATTGAGAAATTTCCTGGCAAAGCCCAAGTCAGGGATTTGATTTAAGGCCAGTCCAGAATGAGCCCTAACTGAAGATTCAAATGGCTTTTCCATGTACATAATGTTTTTATGTAAAAGCCCAGGAAAGTAGTATCACTGACTCTTAAGTGAGTCAACCACTTGAGTTCTATATGTGGGGGCCCAACTGTAGGAAAAAAATAAGAAACCCTTGTTTATCTGGGCTGTTTTCTAGCCGTTGTGCAAATTAGTCAATAAAATTTAAATACGACAGTCTTTAAGAATAGGTGTGATAAAAAAAAAAAAGAATAGGTGTGATGTTATTGGATAAAGCCTTTGTGGATTTTTTAATAGACCAAATTTAACTGGAATGGTTAAAGATTGTTTCCTAAACAGCAAAGTGGACAAACTAATCTTGATTACCCCAGAAGTTAGAAGTAATGAAAAGAATCCTTAAGCAGTACTTAATACATACTTAATACTATAATTATGATCCATAAAATAGATACGCACAAAAAACATGACCAAAATGATTGGGAATTATGATTAGTATAACATAATAATAAGGCTGCAGCAGAGTTTAGAAGGTAACTACCTATTTTAATTGTTACCAAAAAACCCCCACCATATGCTAAGAAAATTAAAATCAAAGAGACGTATAATCTAAAAACACATTAACTTCATTTAATAATCTTTGGAAATAAACATAGGCTTGGGATACCTTTGTGAGTGTTTTGGAGGAGTACAAAGTATATCAGAATGGTTAAGTATTTCTGATTGCTTTAGAATTTCTCATGTCTTTTTATAAAGCCTCGATTGTACTTGGTGTGCTTCAAGTAGAGTGATTTAACAATGAAAGCATATAATTGTGCAAGTACACTACCTTGAACTTCTCTTTCGAGTTTAGTAAGTAGCTAACAGCATGGCCCTCTGGATATGTGAAAAAGACAAGCCATTTTCTACACCCAGCCATGTGGTTCCATCCCAACATTCTTCTCTCCAAGCACAATCATTTGTCCAGACAGAGAAATGTGAGGACAAGTTCACACTTCTTATTTTTTTTCACATGTTATGACAAGAACCCCATGATCACTGTCCCACCACATTTGAATTTATATTGTTCCTATTTCTTTGAATTCCTCAAAATTTATATACAGTGAGCTCTATGTGATCTTTAAGTAACACATTTAGCAGCATTTCTGAAAATATGCTCCATGGAGGTCTAGCTCGACAAGATGCTAATAAAACTCTTATGACATAAAAGAGTTTCGTGTCAATGCTGAGTTAAGCAAATTTATTTATTTATTGTAATTTTCATCAGAACTTTTTATATACCAATATACATTATAAATCTTCTAGGGTATATATAGCATGTATCATTTCCCAAAGTTGTTTCAATCATGGAGACCATTTTGCAAAAATACCTCAATAAACTAGAATGTTATCTTGTGAAACTTGGATCTAAGGCATTTCTTACAATATATTTTTTTAATACCACTATGAACTATAGACTTCTTACTGATACAACTCCTATCCAGGGATACCTGGGTGGCTCAGTCAGTTAAGCGTCTGCCTTTTAGCCCAGGTCATGATCCCTGGGAATGAATCCCGCATTGGGCTCCCTGCTCAGTGGGGAGTATGCTTCTCCTTCTGTGCCTCCCCCCAACTTGTGTTCTCTCTCTCTCTCTCAAATAAATAAATAAAATCTTAAAAAAAAAAAAAAAAAAGCTCCTGTCCAAGCTTCTTATTTCTCTCCCTCTGATTCTAGTAACTTCTAAATATTTGTTTGGGTGTTTATTTATTCAATGAATATGTATGAAGTGCCTACTATAGTCCAAGGACTATTGTGGGGTTTGGAGACACAGAAATGAACAATTTTTTAAATGCCCCTTTCTGTATAGAACTTACATTCTAGTTAGAGGAGGTGTCAATTTACACATAAACAAATAAAATTTCAAGATTGCAGATACTGACAACTGCTAATGAAGAAAAGTAAAAACAAGATAATGAACTAGAGAGTTTCTTGAGGGATGAAAAGAGAGATTGTGCATTTCAGAAAGGCAATCATCATGGTTTTTTTGAGAAGGTGGCATTAGAACTAAAGGAATATGAAATGAATCTTTCCCTTTATTAATTCTTTTATTTTTTGTGTTATTTTTAATTAAAATAATACTTGTACATGGTAAAAAAATATATACTGAACAGTGTATAACAAAAAACAATTGCTGCTCTGACCTGCTCCATCCTAGCTCTACTTCCAGAAGCATCCTCTTTTAATAGTTTATTATGTGGGTTTTTCCAACAATACCTTTATTTGGAAGCCATAGGTAGAGGTTGGCAGAGCAACAAGATGGAAAGATCCTGGGTTCCTCAATGATCTTGAAGCCATCATATCAGTTCTAAAGTTCCTTCTTTCATGCAAGAGAAAAATAAATCTAGCTTCCTTAAGCCTCTAATATTCGGAGGTATCTATTACTTGTAACCAAACCCTATGTGATACAGGATCCAATATTATATCCCTAGGCAACTCAAAGGAAAATATTCCTAACATGCAAGTCACATGCATTATTTTTTTGTATTTCTACAGAGATGAAACTCATGCTACATTTTAGTTTGCTTATTTGGATTGTGACTTTCCTGTACAGAGTTTTTTGTTTCCCCTTTTCTAATTCTCTTTTCAGTTTTCTTAAAAAAGAAGAAACATGCCTGCTTCACCCTGTCATTCATGATATCAGCTTTTAACCCATTCATCTAATCTTTAAAATCTATCCCTTTCCTCCTGGAGTCATGCTTCCAGGGGGAATCAGAAGCTTTCAACCCAATTGTCATGCTGCAATGTCTTTTCCCTGGACTCTTGGTTTAGTTCCACAGTTTCTTTTATGACAGTTTTTCTCTTTTGTGGATGTTTACCCTCATTTTTCAGAGTACACCATAATTTTCTAAGCAAGACTGCCTGCAAGTAAATGTTCCAAGTCCTTATATGTTTGAAAAAGTCTGTTTTTCCCTTCATATTTTGATCGGTTCTAATTTTATTTCCCAGAATTTTGCAGGCTTTGTATTGCTCTATTGTCTTCGAGATCCCATACATTTGGGATTGCCACCTATCAGCTTGATTCTTGTTCCTTTCTTTTTGACCTATATTTTCTCTCTGGAAGCTTCTCAGACATTCTGGTTATTCCTGATATCTTAAGTGTCATGACGCTGTTTAGATGTGTAGGTTTTTTTGCAAACATTCATCTCAACATTGGGTGTGATTTTTCAAGAACAAAGACTCATGTCTTTCTATTCAGCTCTGGATATTTTTCTTCTGTTGTTTTGATCATTTCCTTCCCTCTGTTCTGTCTTTCAAGCACACCCATTATTGAGGGTGAAATATCTGGATGGATGCACTGTATTTGCTAACTCTGAACTGAAGTTCCTTTAGAGTTTTTCCTGGCAGGTCAGTTCTTTCCATTGTCACTGTCCCTGCTCCAGTGTCCAGGGTTAGCATTTTCTCAATCAACAGTCATCAACAGTCTTCTATTCTTCTTCCATCTTTCAGAAATTTGTCGAAATAACTCATCTGTCAATGGCATCCCTCCTTTTCTTTTGGTTGATTCCTTTGTATTTCCCATATTTTATTTTATTTCCAGGCCTTTGTGTTCAGTCTGCCATCTTGCTAGAATGCTTCAAGTTTACCTTGGGTGACACGGCTGAAACACAACCCCTGCACCAATTCTCAGCAGTGCTATTTTTAAATATAAGAATATGTTGTGCAACTTAAGTAACACCAAAACACAAGTTTAAGTATTTAAGTATTTTATTACAAGAAAACAGGATACAAAGGGCAAAATACACCCAGGTTTTCTTTTCTTTAAAAAAAAATAAAATGAACAGAGTGCTATTCTTCTTCTTCTGTTGTTATTTTTCATTTTCATGTAGAATATAGCTCTTGATATATAGCTTTAAAAACATTTTTTCTTCATTTAGGTGATATCATAAAAGCTTCTCTATACAAAAACTTAAATAATTTTCAGTAGCAATTTTCCCTGTGTCTTCGGACCAATTTCTGATTCTTTTAAGACATGTTACCCACTGTAATATTAACGTATTACTATAAGAGTTGTAACAGCAGGAGACAGCTTTTTTCTTCCCCAGGAGAGATAGAAGGGATATATGCCTACTCTTTATATGAGAATTTTCTCGACATCTAACTTATACTTTTGGCAGTATAAGTGGTATATAGTAACACTTCTCCACTTTAGCAGCCTTCTTCTAATGAACTCAAGGATATGTAAGCAAAACGCCTTCTTCTATATCTATAACTCTCAGAACTAGTTGTTTGTAGATAACTGAAATATATTTACTCAATAAATATTTGGGCTGAGCACTATATTTTGTCCAGGGATACCACAGTAAATAAGACATCATGGTCTTCAGGGGCTATTATGTCCAATGAGGAAATACAATTAAATAAACAGCAAATTTCCCCCCCAAAAATGTAATCATTGCTATTGTAGAGTAACCATAAGAGGCCATAAAAGCATATAAAAGGAACAGTGAACCCCATGGAGGCAGCGGGGGAGTCTAGTTGAGAGATGGCTTCCCGAGGAGGTGACTCCTGAGCTGAGTAATCCTCAAAAGACCAGAACAAATTAGCCAAGGGAAGGAAGTTGAGATAGAGATAGATGGGGTAAAAGAAACATTCCAGGTGTTTGGAGCAATATGTGTGAAGGCCAGGAGGTGGACCAGTCATGAACAACTAACAAAGATGGTAAGAGATGAAACTGGAGAAGGAAGCAAAAACTAGATTCAAAACTATTTCCAGTATTCCATATCAAAGAATATGGACTTCTTCCTGAAACAAGCATAAAAAATTATGCAAATCCTTCCACACACGCCTGGAGCAAATCCTTCCACACTCGCGTGGAGCAAGTTCTGTTTTGTTTTGCTTTGTTTTTTCATAGATGAAGTAATAATGTAACAGACCTTCATTACAGCTTTACTGTGTGTAAGATACTATATTTTACAGGTAGGAAGTGAAAGCATTCAACCTCAGGAATCAGTGTGAAAACAGAGCAGAACATTTGGAGATGCTGTGTCTTCTGGGGAGAAAAGAACATGGATAGGAGGAGTGCTGGGTGGTAGAAGATAAAACTGAAAAGTTATATTACAGCTTAATATCACAGTAAGGATTTGGACTTTAAATAATAAATATGCTATCCACGTTTTTTTGAATAAGGAAGAAAATGAACTATATGTGCATTTTACCCAAAATGTGTATTCCTAAGCTTTATTATAGTGCACAAGTCAGGAACTATATCACTTGACTTGAAGCAATTTAATCTCTAATTCTCTTTTAGTTAATTAAAGACCCAGGTTACCTAAATGAGCCAATATGGCTTGTTTTAAATATTGATGTTGGAGACCACTGCTCAGCAACCTCTCCGAATGCAAATTGAACATTTATTTCAACTTGCCCTCAAGGAGCTCACTGTCCAAAGCTACAACCAAAAGCAGCTTTCGTAAGCCCCCATCAAGTTTATCTCTATTGCTCAGTGACAGTAAAAATTGAATAGCTATCAAATTTCATGGTAGTCCCATGGCTCCCTCTACATTTCTCCATCCTTTTGTCTGGGCTTTTCATTTAGTAATCAAGTTAAGTTAAAGACAGTGGGTTAAGTCAACCCACATTCCTTCTCCCACAGAAACTACTGAGACATCATTCATCTTCTAAAAACCATAAAGCCCTTTCTACCTCCTTCTTCCAAACAGGAGCTGATCTAGGTTATGTGGATGTGAACTTTATTCATTCGGGGGAGGGAAGGGACTCTTTAAAAAAAAACCGAGTACAAAATTACATACAGATTCCTACCTTTTCTTGTTGCAACAACTTGGAAGGGGTCTTTACAAATAAAAGGCCAAGCTTTATTCACTTCATGGTAAATTCTCCTCTCATGAAGAGCAAATATATAAACATGCAATGTACTTTCAAGAGTTATCAATAGAATTTACACCTACATTGGCCATTTGGGTCTAAGAAATATATCAGAAACATGGAAACTCCATTAAAATCCCCTGCTTTCTGCTATAATCATCCGCATTTGCCAAAACCACTAGGAGCAGTTCTCATCTGAATATTCAATCAACAGGGAAATTTTTGTGCGTGGGCTGTCCTTTCTCTCTCCTTCTCTCTCTCTCTTTCCCCTGTCTTTTAACGATTTTACTGAGTCTAGATTCCAAACCCTGACACTTTAGCAATGAACCTTTGCTTCATATCTGCCCTTTCAATAAGTTCCACCCAGAGAGCTAGGCCATTTTCAAATGCTGGCACCCACATAGCTAGGATAATAAGGTAGACGAGATGTGTTTTATCAGGTAGAAAAAACAAGAGATAAAAAAAAGAACACTGCTTTGGGGCAGTGTCCTTAAAAGTCTGGTTCTGCCGCCAGTATTGGCTGCTACATTTAGCTGCTTAGTTCCGTGGAAACCAGTTGTATGACTCTGCAGATAAAAGGCTGTAGACCTCTGGAATACAGGCAAGTAGCACCTCATTATACAAATAGAAGCAACTCAACTATGCATGCCCTCAAACTGAGCTCAGTGTTCTGCTGCATTTCAAAAATATCCATCTGTTCCAAGAGAAGAAACAGGAAGTTTTGTTAATTATCTCTCACAACCCACTAGTTAGTTTCCAGAAAAATCACTAAAGCCATCTTTCCTGAATAAATTTAACAAGTAAGCTACAAGATGCAGCACAGTAGATAAACCTTACATTACTCCTTTTAAATGAACCAAATCTATCAACTGGCCAATGGCACACTCACGGCCTCTAAGTCCCTTCCCATGTCCTTAGCACTCAACGGACATAATCGCTTTCTGTACAGAACTTGTTTTCATATGACAATATTGGTTAATAAAGCAATATCACACTAGATATATGCAAAACTCTAGATGTTACACAAGCACTTGAGAGATATTTTCTGATTTATTTGCTTTAAGCACAATTTTGTTTCAAGATTCCATTAAAATGTTCACACTCTTCGACAAAATAAGTTCCTGGGAAATATTTTCTTGTTGGTTATTAGCTAATTTAAATAGGTGTCTCTAAAACTTCTTCCCCAGTCCGGTTATGTCGTGTTGACGAAGATCCATGCCAGAGTGCTATAATGGTATTAAGGATACACATGCCCAGTTGGACTCCTGCCATCATTCTATAAATCATTGCCAATTATGCCAATAAAGCAGCCTGGGCAATGATTGATTTCTTAGTTATGCAGTCAGCTGTTCTTCAACACTTTGTTTTCCTTCAAATGTCGCAACCATGGCCTCATTTCCTGAAATCGTGATGGTTTACATACCCCCCCCAAAAAGAGACATTTGTACACATCTGCTGGTGAGAAAAAGTTTAGAAATTCAGTGAAAGCTCAGTAATTCCATCTAACTGCTGGGAAGGATAACCCAAATTTGTGAAAACTCTGGATTGTGAAAGATTTTTTTTTTTTTTAATACAAAGTAGTTTTTTTCCACCATTATATCTCTAAAACAATTCAAATTAATATAACAAAGAATCACTTTTTGAAGTGCTCAGAGTCTGCGAAATGTACAGTAAGTCTATAAAAATATAACAAATATTTAGCATTATCGTGACAATTTCCTGTTAACTAGGGTCACTTCTTCACCGGCAAAGAGAAGCATAATATTATGGAATCTTTGAAGCAATCAGCTTTTATTTTTAGTAGAATCTATTATTTGCCAAAACTTAAATGTGTTTTTGATCAAATATCATGGATCAAGCCTAGATATTTGATATTTATTCAGATATTAAACACTAGACCCAGCTGGAAAACAAAGTGATAGAGCGGAAAGTGCATAGACCCTGAAGCCAAACAGACTTGGATTCAAATCCCAGCTCTAGCCTTCACTAGGTCTATAGGATTTATCTGTTAATTCAGTCAGCAAATATGTATTATACAGCTACTCTGGCCTGCAGATACAGTGAGGGTAACAAAACTAAAGTCCCCATTTTGTGAAGGCAAAGTCCTCTAGGTTAAATTCCCTCTGGTGGGGAGGAGAAAATAATCAAACAAAGGAAGAAAATAATTTCAAATAACATTAAATCTGTACAGAGTGAGTGGAGGAAGGCTGCAGTGGGAGAGCACGTTTAGGTAGTTAGGGAAGGCCTCAAGGAGCAGACCATGCCCCAGGTGAGATCTGAATGACACAGAGGGCCAGGCATGCAAAGGCTGGAATGGAGCAGATTATTCAAAGCAAAGGGAACAGCACAGGGGTCCTGAGTTGAAACCAGTTTGGTGTGTTGACAGAAGAGAAATAAGGCCAGGCACTTGCTCTCTGAGTGACAACTGTCTTCAGTTGTGAGAAGGAAATAGCAATAATGCCAATTTGGCAGAATTATCATAGAGATTTTATTTGCAAAATCCCCCAGGAGTGCCTAACACATCTTAGACATTCAAAAAACGTAAATGCTATTAGCATTATCATCAATGTTTGGGGGCACAGAAATCCTTTAACTAATGCAATATCTGCAAAGCCAAAAGAGGTTCACCACTCAGAATTACGGATAATTTTCAAATAATGCCAGTGAGCTGTGTTTATCTAAAGTGCCCAAACTGAGTTTTGCTTGATCTCCTCATAGAAGCAGACATTCATATTAAATTTTAAATACCCATGAATAGGGGCACCTGGGTGGCTCAGTTGTTAAGCGTCTGCCTTCAGCTCAGGTCATGATCCCAGGGCCTTGGAATCGAGCCCCCGCATCGAGCCCCAGCATCGGGCTCCCTGCCCAGCAGGAAGCCTGCTTCTCTCTCTCCCACTCCCCCTACTTGTGTTCCCTCTCTTGCTGTCTCTCTCTCTGTCAAATGAATAAATAAAATCTTTTAAAAAATAAATATCCATGAATATGTCTTTCATTGTGAATATCCTTGAATATTTGTCTGCCATGTTCAAAATATTTTAATAAAAACCACATTGAAAGGTGCTCTACAAATCTTGTAGATGTACAGTAAAAATTGATATTGATAAAGTGGCAATGTGACTACCTGGGTCACTTATAAATACGCGTATTTTCTTCATTATGAATACGCAAATGTTCAAGCATATAGACTGTGTCAGAATTGTTGCACCACTGTGACTAGAATGAAGTGTTCATAATACACTTTCTAAAGTAGCCGCTTAAAATGGTTAATTGTACTAAGCATATTCAAATGCATAAGCATCCCTCTTAACACTGAACTTTAAGTCACCCCTGGGTGATAACCAACCTCAATCATACTACTTCATAATTATTACCCTAATATTTACTGAGGCCTAAGCTACTGAATTCTTCCAAACAATAAAAATGTCGCACCAAGAAAGCTACTTTCAAATACAATTCAAGTCAAATAGGCAACACCTTGTGCAAGAGAAAAAACAAATAATTCAGTAAGTAATTCTAATTCAGTAAGAAATATTACCAATTAAAAGAAGCTATCTTCTTTACTTAAAAAATGCAAGTTGTCTAGAAATTAAATGAAAACTTGCTGGTATGCATTACCTTCTCTATCTAGGTTCTTTGAGACTCACAAGCCACAGAGAAAATAAATCATCTCGGTTCCACTTAAACATCTTTGTCTTAAAATTAAAAAAGAAAACAGGGGCACCTGGTGTCTCAGTCAGTTACAAGCCGGACTCTTGATTTTGGCTCAGGTCATGATCTCATGGTTGTGGGATCGAGGGGCTCTGCTCAGTCAGTGGGGAGTCTGCTTGGGATTCTCTCTCTCTCTCTCCCCCTGCCCTTCCCCCCGCCTGTGCGAGCTCTCTCTCGCTCTCTCAAATAAATAAATAAGGGCACCTGGGTAGTTCAGTCAGTTAAGTGTTGGACTCTTGCTTTCGGCTCAGGTCGAGATCTCAGGGTCATGGGATGGAGACTTGGGTCAGGCTCCGCATTGAGCGCTGAGGCTGCTGAAGTTTCTCTCTCTCCCTCTCCCTCTGCTCCTCCCCACCTCATACACTCTCTAAATAAATAAATAAATAAATAAATAAATCTTTAAAAAATAAAGAAAAATTTGGGCTACAAAATAAATGAGGTACATTTGGATTATAATCCAAAATGTAAAATAGATACCCATGAATCCATATTGATATAAATAAATGGTTAAATAAATGAGGGAGAAGAGACAAATCTCCTATACAGAAAATTTCCAAATAATTTATGTAGATATTCTACCCACAAGAAGATGAAGCATAACTCTGCACTTCTTGCGTGTGGGTTATACAGAGTAACTTCCTGCCAAAGAGTAGAGTGTGTAAAGTGGGCAAAAGAATAACGTGTCAGTGGAAGGGCTGACAACGCCTCAGCCAGGTGATCAAGATCAACATCAATAGTGATGATTCATGTTAATAGTATACATCTTTGAGATGATGCTCTTAGAGATGATGTGTTGAGAATGGTACTTTACCTTTATAATCTTCTTTCCAAAAACCCATAGCCCCAATCGAATTATGAGAAAAAGATGAGACAAATCTCAATTGAGAGATGGTCTACAAAATACCTGACTAGCACTCCTCAAAACTGTCAAAGTCATCAAAAACAAGATAAGTCTGAGAAACTGTCACGGCCAAGAAGAGCCTGAGACATAATGACTAAATGGAATATGGTATCCTGGATGGGATCCTAGAACACGAAAAGGACACTGGGTAAAAACTAAGGAAGTCTTATTAAAATATAGGTTTTAGCTTAAAAAAAGAAAACAATATACATTCACAAGTCTCTTAAATCCTTTGAAATGAGCTAAGTGAACCAGGAATAAAATATACTATTTTCATTCATTGATTTTTCCTTTTTCTAGCACAGGTGACTGGCTAACTCAACATAAAATCACTACAAATAATTGAGAGAGAGCATTTGAGGAAAACATCGAAGCTATCAACACTGTATCTTCATAAGGTGTTTTAAAAGTTTACTGATTTAAATAACAATGGTAACATTTGTAAGTGATTCGGAAAAGCGAAAAAAAAAAAAAAGCTCGGGGGTCTCAACTACCCCTTAGAAATTGCTTTCCTGGGATACCTGGGTGGCTCGGTCGGTTAAGCATCTGCCTTCAGCTCAGGTCATGATCCCAGGATCCTGGCATCCAGCCCTGCATAGAGCTCCCTGCTCAATGGGGAGTCTGCTTCTCCCTCCGCCTGCTCATGTGTGCTCTCATAAATAAATAAAATCTTCTTAAAAATATATAAAAATTTAAAAAAATAGAAATTGTTTCCTGTGGAACTCTTCCCAGTGCAAACACTTACAGAAAAGTAAGTTTACTTATTGACACTTTTACTTATCCCTTACTATGTATGAGGAACCATTATAAGCCTTTTATATATATTAAGTCATCTAAGTCTCATATCATCGTCATTTTTATTAATTATCTCCATGTACTAATAAGGAAATTGAGGCACTTAGAGGTTAAGTAACTTGCCCAGTAACCAGACTAGTAAGTGATAGAGCCAGTTTTTTAGACCTAGACACTGTGTTTCCAGGGCATGGGCATTTTCTAGAGGGGCTACATATCATCCCCACTTCTTTCTCCTGAGGGCTCTTCCTGAGCCGTTGGAAGTCTGCCCTGAACACCTCCCTTGCACCACGCTGAGTGTCCCTTTTGTCGGCCACCACCACCACCAGGAAAACTCTACAGGATTTCTGAGAAGGCAAATCAGTTTCTTGTCCGTAGTAGCTGAGTTCTCCAGGAAGCCCATTCTGGGCTAGTTTTGCATGTGGGATGTTGATTACAGAGTTCCCTCGGCAGCAACACCTGGAGAAGAGAGATGGATAGCACAAATAGGCAGAGGGAGAAGTCAAGTTGTCATGTTGTCATGCAGGCCCAACCAACCTCAGCAGATGCAAAAAGACTCTGGGTCTACAATGCCCCTCAAAGCCACCTTGAGGTGGGCCAAGACAGCCAGGCTTTCATTAATTGCACAAGTTACCCGATGGCCCTACCTAAGACCTGCCACGATCAGCACAGAACAAACAAACACTTCAGTCCCCTCTATAGGCATGCCTATTCCAAAGCGTGTGTGCTGCACTCCCCGGGGGCAGCTTTGCCCAAGCAGAACCCATTTGGAGTAGGTAGTAATCAGATTGATTTCATCCGACAGGTATCTCTCTCTCTCTACCTAAGTGTCAAGCGGGAAGTTTGAAATTCCACCATTAGAAATTCATTCTTTTTTCTATTTTGAACCTTTTTTTTGTCATCAAAACACTCTCACCAAATTGCAAAAAAAGCCCTCCAAAAAAGGCAATATAAACCATTTTCAGCTACTCTTGGTGGAACTTAATTGATTGTAGCTGTAAGCAAAGAAGAGAACACTTTGAAAGAGAAATGGGGCACTAAAAGAAGAAGTAAGAGGGTGCCAAAAAATAAATACTACCTTAATTCACAGGTTTACTGACAATCAACTCTGCCCCCTAGTAACAAAGAAGTTACTCTCTTCTCTTCACCTTCGTGTCATTTTAGTGCCCTCAGGACTCTAGAAAATAACATAAGGACATTTCATGGAGCATCATATGTTTCATAATCACATTGTAGTGCATAAGATGGAGTCTAATTATTTCTCTGAAACTAATCTCTTCCCAATTGGATGATGTTTATTCGTATGTAGACCTTCCTGACTTCTGTTGCATAATGCCAGGAGAAATATGCCTAGAGATATCCTTAACACAGACTTTAGTCCTAGGAGATCATGGGTTCCCACAAATATAACTAAGGATTTAATATGTGCCCTTATATTTATGGATGTCAATGCAAGATGAAGATGTGAAAATTACTAGAAACCAATTTACAGCAGCTGAGGCAAATTAGGGCTTTAAGGCTCATCAAAAAAAAAAAAAAAAGAAAGAAAGGAAGTAATGAAACAACCAGCTCTAGGCAAGCCATATGTGCCATCCCAATTCTTTATTAATGGAAGTGTAGCTATATGTTAAAGGGAATTTAGTTCCTATGGCAAAGATGCCAGTAGTGATAATGCATAGATTGTAACTATTCTCAAGGTGAGGTACCAAAAAATTGTACAGTGATTAAAGGCAGTTTCTACAGTGACCTATATTCACAGGTGTGAAAGACCTCTACATTATTCTCGACAGTGCCCAAAACTCAGTGTACTCTTTGAAATTTGGGGAAGTGATACATTTTATTTTGCCAGTGTTAGAAAACTTAATTATCTACAAAGAACATTCAAAGTAGTTGGCATATATATATCTTGACTACAACTGAGATTTTTAGCAATTACCACAAAGGTACCAAAGCTTGAAACATTGGTAGTAGGTCAAAAGCTACCTTCTTCTAATACTAGTAATAATCTATCAGGGGTCACAATTTCCATGTATGTTATGATAAATTGGCTAGAGAACGTGGCATCTCTGAACAAAAATGAAGATCCAAAGGAATTTTCTGCTCAGATAATACCAAAAATGACCCTTGAAATGAACAAATCATGTACCAGCTTTTATCAGCGTACCACAGAGATTATGTGCATACAGCAGCCATGTCACAAAGGTCAACTTGACTTCACCAAGTTTTAGGGAGTTGGATTATGACTCATAAGCCTTGCGCAACTCTTAGAACAGGTCCACGCATTTCAGAGTTTCTCTGAAATGTTCTCCATCCCCAGATACTCACATTTTGCAAAAATTGGTTCAGTGCGAAAACAAAAACATGGAAACATCATTGTGAACAAGAATTAGGTCAAAACCTACTATGTCTTAGTCTCATTAGTATGATTCTCTTCTGATTCTCTACCCATGCACATGCTTCATTTCCTCTGGTTGAACTTTTAGCTCTCCAAATCTCCATGTGTCTCTTAAACTTACCCTGCCATTGACTAATCTTACATTTCAAAAACCTTATTATCAATTATAGTACCCTATCATCTTGAATTAAAATATCATTAAAATAACATTAAAAAAGATCCAATTACCCAATTATCCCCATTATTTATAAACTGCTATTATGAGTAAAAACTACATTGTAATTCTTCATGTAATGCCCTAATATTATTAGTATTATTACTATCAGCCTATGTTTTTACCTACCATATTTGAAGTGTACTTGTTGATATTCCTTATCATTACCTACGATTTAGGATGAAACATTACCGGAGTTTGACCCTCTAATTTGTTTTCTTAGGAGGAATCAGCTACTCTTTGATTCCTACAACCGCTAGTGATCAAGGTTGCTCTTTAATATTTGAAAATACCGGAACAAAATCCACCAATCACTAATCATCCATATACATGTCTCTCTGGAACACTCCATTACCAAGGCAATAAAAAATGATGGTGCTTTCGAGTACAGCATCAGTATTTATATACTGTAGATAGTTTTACAATTGAACATGTTATTATGTTTATGCCTAGCAGTTATAGCCATGTTCCCTGTTTAGTGATGACATACTATAGGAGAGTATTCATAGTAAACTGACTAGAAACAATTCATGCGCCATCATCATGAGATGGACAGCCTGACACTAAAAGTCCTATTAGCTACAACATTAAATGATCCTTTGCATATTACTTACTCCAGGATTAAGATATTCTGAGGTCAGCTAATTTAAAAATTAAACTGCCTCACGATTATGCTAGCTCCCTTTTCCTACCTAATATGTTGAATCTCAATGTGTGGCTTTAATGATTTTGCATTATTAAATGCTTAACAAGTACTTTGTCTAAATTATGAAACCACAGAAGTTTTGATCCATGATATATACCGATCACATAATTGCCTACTCATGTAATTCCCTTAGTAGGTCGCTCACAAAGTTCTCTCAATTTCTTCATTTCTTTCATTGGTGTGTGGTACAGAATTCTTTCAACACGTGGTATGCACCTATCAGAAGTTTCACTACTCTGTTTTATTAAAAGCATGGAGGGTGTGATTTCCAATCCTTTATAATTTCCGGATTTACTAATTAAATTGCTTCAATCGTGTCAAAGGCACTTTTTATCACTTAGAATATTAAAATCAGCCCTTTTTGGAGAACAAAGTCAATCAGAAAAACTCTAAAAGCATGAAAAAGTGTTTCCTATGTTCAGATGACTTAAAAGGAGCTCAAAGGAAATTCACCAAATTTAAATAAAAATTCATTATCCTAAAGAAAATAAGCCTGCAAATTAAAGCGACAGCAGCCAGCACCCCGAAAACAAGCCTAGGTAAAAGGCAGCCCCCTCCAAGGGACACATACTCCTACTATTCTTATTACAATCTTTTTTCCATGCCCCTACTCTGTTTAGATGCAAAGCAAATTCTTTGTCTGATGTGGTCAGCAAATGGGGTGTTTTGACTAATGTGTTGGACAAGGAAGACAGGAATTAAACCTTTTCTGACACCTATATGTGGCAAGCATGTTCAATTGGATTTTATATCATTTAGTTCTCATGATGTCCTGCAAGGTAGCTATTGTTATGCCCATTTTTCAGATGCAAAGACCAAGGGTGAGTGATGTTACAGAACTCTTCTGAAATCACTGGGCTAGCAAATGAAGAGCCATGATATACATCAAGTTGTTTGATTCCAAAGCCCCTACTTTTGCATTTACCATGTGGGTTATGTGTGTCATACTATATACAAATTACTACTTTCCAGGGAATTAGAATATGATAAAAATGAATTTGGGTCATGAAAAATATAATTTATTCTCTTTGAAGATTCAAAAAGCATTTAAGAATTTTGTCATGCCTCAGGGTCATCATTAGAAACATTAGTCATCCTTTCATTATCAATATATCAGAAGTGCCTATTAACAGAGATTTATGGTTAATGGAATGACAAGGAACATATCTGCACGCGTGCCTGCTTTCTATGGTAACATGACAAATTTCAGACTTCCAAGACTATCTAAGTAACCATTTCATGATTATACATTAAAATATGATTTCTCATTAAGCATGATTGTACAGAGCTGTTTGCACATTGCCCTCACAGGAAGCCTTTAGTAATTACTCAATGTGCAGAGCATGATATGCCCATCATCATACTTGCCCTTTAAGCTCCGTGGCACATTAAGTCCAGGCTTAACATCTAAACCCCCAGAGAGCTACTGCTTTTAATCCCTAATTAGGAATGCTCTCAAGTAGTCCCCAACATCATCCAAAGGAAAGGATTGTTTCATTTGTTTTTCCAATTTGTCAGACTAATGATAACCCTAAATAAAGTCGCTTTCATTGCATTACCACCGTAGGGCCAAATGCTGCTCAGCTCCTCTGATCATGTTTTGGATTTTGGAAGAAATTTTTAATGACCGAAAGTTTTCCTGACTGATTTCGAAACATAAATTCTCTAACAATAGCCTGTCTAATCCTGGCTTGTGAGTTGAGGAAAGATTTGAAAAACAAGGCCCTCCCTGGGCTTCCTTAGCTCTTCACAGCATTTGGATGGCTGCCTGCTCTACCAGGCTGACCTTGGTTCTCCCCATCCCAAACCTGAATCCCAGTGGACACAGGATCCCATGCCAAATACCAAGTCTTAATCATCTGTTTCAGTGTCTTTGTATTTTTTCATTGCTATAGACTGTTAGAATGGGCAAGCTTACAAGACAGAAAAATAATAATGTGCAACCTATGTATATTCATAGCCTAAATGAATCTGGATCTATTGCTATCTTCTCCCCAAGTTCCATTTTAAATGATACAGCTACATATCATAGATAGAAAATCTTCCTCTTCAGATGACTTAGCTAAAACTATGATAAACAAACCCTTTCTGGTTTATAGGAACTTCCTAAAAGATCTCCTATTTGATATGTTGCAAAAACTAGGAAATATGCAACTGTTAATATCAGAGAAGGAGAAAATCTGGGAAAAATCATACGGTCAGATTTATTGGTGGTCTAGGAGATGCAGAGAAAGCAAACAAACCTGAAAGTTTGCATAAACATGAAGCTCAGAATATATTTCAAACTTTCAAGGGCTAGTGATATTTGGGAAGGAAGACTAAAAATTTAGAAAATCAAGGTAGTTGTATTAGTTTGCTAAGGTTGCCATGTAACAAAGTAAAACAGATTGGGTGGCTTAAAGAATGGAAATTTATTTTCTCACAGCTCTAAAGGCTTAAGTCTGAAATCAAGATGTTGCAGAGTTGGTTTCTTCTGTGGCCTCTCTCCTTGCCTTGTAGACGGCCATCTTCATCCTGTGTCTTTCCATGGTCTTCATCTGTGCGTATCTGTGTCTGAATTTCCTCTTCTTATAAGGATACTATTCATATTGGATTAGGGCCCATCCTAATGACCTCATTTTAATATAATTACCGCTTTAATGACCCTATCTCCAAATACGGTCACATACTAAAGTCCTAGGAGTTGGATTTCAGCATAAGGATTTTGGGAGACACAACCCAGCCCTTAACAGAAAGGACATGAAAAATATAATCCCATTCCAAGACTGCCTGTGCCCTCAGATGATTTCTGTTATGAATGATGCAGAGCAAAGTGACCCATTGTGGAATGAGAGATCAGAACCTGAAGTATAGATACCAAAGATGTTGCCATGGTTACATGAACAAAGGCAATATTAAAAGCAGCCTGAGTAGATGGGGCAATAATTTAATCATGAAAACTTATAATAAAAATTGTGAGGTTTGATATAAATTTTATAGATTTTTAAAGAAAAGAAAGCACATGTGATCTTCTATTCAAAATGTGGTTCTTATTGTTCAAATATACATTATAGATACTTTCATTCATTCATTTTATTCTGTCTATGTTTATTATTGACAGCCTACTACGTGTGGAGCTATAACCAGAGCCCAAATAATAGCCAGCGTTTTGTTTTCTGGTGAAGATACCAATTCAAAAGTGAGCCTTTTGGCAAGTCAGTGTTAAACCAGTTTGCCTTTTGTTTTCATTGTTTACTTCTTTTCATTTTTATCAAGAGTGGGCAACATAAGTTTTAGCCAGTTTCCAAATGAAACACGTGTAGGAAATAATTACATGAACATATGTATGCCATTGTTGTTTGCAGTCAAACATACCATAGTTAAAGCAAAGGTTTTCCTGGTGCTTCCATGTGTTTAGAATAGTAATTATTAATGGGTGTCCTTTCTTCGGTGGCAATATTTGGATTAGCAACAGTCACTATCAAGATCTGGAGCCCTCACTGGTGCCATAAAATTTATACTCAGATTGTGCCACTTAATGACTCTGAAGTTTCATATCTGACTTTTCCCTTAGTTCTAGATTTGAATAGCATTTCTAAGAAAATAACAAAAGGATGTCTGTAAATCAAGACATCCCCCTGAAGGAGTTTCTCTTTATACTATAAAGAAGTAGGAAGAAGATAGTCATGACTAAATAAGGTCCTTCCAGGCTACCAACTGGCTGCTGGCAATTCCGTGTCATAGGCTTTCAGGTAGTTAAATCCAATGTGCAAAATGTTATCTTAAAACACCAGAGCTTGGTAGGAAAATTGTAAAACCCGCAAAGGGAGAAATCACGATAATACATGATGTCTCGGTTCATTCTTAATGGACTCCTCTTACTCAAACAGACCATGTGACTTTAGAAAGTCTTTGTCTGCATTAAATTGCAGAATGGTTTCAACATACTACAGATGCCATGGTAAGCAAAGATGGACTTTTTTTTTTTTTTTCCAAGCTGAAAACATGTAATTGTTGCCTAGTACAGAGATAAAAATTTGGCGGATGAAGTAACCCAAATTGACTTGTGAACTCTTGAAAACAAACAACTTTTCATTACATATCTCATTTCTCATCTTTAAGCTTTGGCAGTGAGCATTCTTTCTTTAGAGAGCTGGTTGGATGAAGAAAACTTTTACTGCTCCATTTCATGGAAACCATTGTTTGTGTTTCTGAGTTCAGTGAAAGTCAAAATTAGCAGGAGAGCAGGAAGAGTTCACATGCCAGTTCCAAAGATCCTCTAGAGATTATTAATCAGTTAGATGAGAGCACACTGCCTGTTCTCCATGGAACCTTTTCTCTTATAAGTGAAGCAAGTCTGGCAGTGTCGGCAAATGTCAATGCCATGCAGAGAGAATAGATAAATTTAGAACAAATTATTTCCCAGTTAAATAGGGACCAACAGTGAGTTTATAATAAAACAATTTGCACACAGTCCAGAATATGACAATGGTAATTGTTCTTATGCTGAAAACAAATCTCTACTGATGTGTGCTTGTGGCAAAGCAGAGCATGTCCTTCCCACATCTATATTCAGGACCAGGAAGGCCATTCAGTATTTGTAACACTTGCCCAGCTTAGACAAGATCATAACACACTGGGAGGCATGATGACACACAAGAGTTTTCAAGCCCTTATTTTGAGCTGGAAATATAGTATTCAACACCAGACATTTGAGAGCAGGAAAAGAATGGAATATCCTTTCATCTTCAGCTGGTGGTTGATGTTCTTATTATCTGGAACTTCTGAAGATGTTTTAATCCTGCCAGAGCACTGACTCTCAACCTGGCTGCACAGTGAAGCTAACTGAGGAGCTTTAATAAACTGATATCTGGAATCCACCTCCAGAGACTCTGATTTAAGTGATTTAGGGTGTGGCCAGGCATTGGAATTTTTAAAAGCTCCCCCAGGTGATTCTAAAGAGCAGATATGGTTCAGAAATTCTGTTGGGAAAAAAAAAAAAGGAAATTATCAGATGACATTTTGTCCTTTATAGCTATGAAAGTTAAAGCTACCTAAATAGTTCATATCCCATTTTTACTAGCATCGTAACAAGCATCCAAATCATCAGAGAAAATATGAATAATATAATATCTGAACTAGAAGGGATCCAAGAGATAATATAGCCCACAGATTCTCCAGCCAGGGGTTCTTGGGTTCCTGGGAGTCCTTTAAGTAGTATGTAGTCCTTAAGTAGTATGTCAACTCCTTGAAATTGCAGCTATGGACATTTTTTTGAGAAGAGTATCCATAGATTCCATCAGCTTCTAAAAGGAGGCTCTGGCTCCAAAAAGGTCAAGAACCATTTATGTAGGCTAAATCCCTCAATTTGCAGACAATGAAACTGAAGACGAACATGAAAACAGAAAAGAGTATCTTCTTCATCACCCCTCCAAGACATCTCAGAACCAAGCCCATGACAGCCCATATGTTTTTGCACAAAACTGATTAAAATCCCGAACCAAAATATGGACCCCCCACAAACAGACTGACGTTTTGACTAAATGAAGATTTCGACCAGGTGGCTGAAGTGTCCAGAACCGCACAAGTGGCAATATTTTTGAAGACTTTGTTAAACTTCATAGAATGGGGCCCCTGGCTATGAAATCCCCTCAAGGAATTCTCAGATGAAATATGAAGTCAGGAAGTGACCAAATGTTAGCCAAGCCCAAGCAGAGATGATGTAGTGCCCCCAATGTAGTGTTGTAACCTCAATTTTATTTCTCCAAAGTTTGTATCATGTTTAATTTATATTGTTTCATAACCTTAATAAAATGTGGTTCCTATGTATATTCATTGATGATGACCTCATTTGAGTCCACAGCCATTCATGAGAAAAAGATTCTTCTCTAAGAGAGGTTACTGATATGTCTGCTTGTCACTTACATAACACATTACAACTTTGGGTGGTAAAGACTAGAGGCTTTCTCTATAGCAAAAACCCAGCTCCAGGCAGAGTCACCATAGAAGGTAGAATTTTATATGATATTTTTTGTCTTTAGCTGTTGTTGAGACTGTTGGGAATTACTCTAATATCTAATTTCTTCAATTTTCTAATTGTGGCATATGCTGGAGTTCCCTCTGGTAAAATATACATAATATTAAATACATAACATTAAAACTATTCTTCACTTAGTATCGATAAATCTATCAGGTGAAACAGGTATCAGTTACTAAGTTTGAAGGTTGGAGTCAAACCTGTGTCCACCTGACTCCTATAGATATTTTGATATAGTTATGACTGTGATACACTACAATGAACATGGGCTTGGGGATCATACTTATGTTTAAATCTCAGTCCTACTGTGGGGCGCCTGGGTGGCTCAGTCAGTTAAGCATCAGACTCTTGGTTTCAGCTCAGGTCATGATCTTACGGTTGTGAGATCGAGCCCTGTGTTGGGCTCCATGCTGAGCGGAGAGTCTGCTTCAGATTCTCTCTCTCCCTCTGCCCCTCCCCCCAGCTCGAAGTCTCTCTCTCTCTCTCTCTCTCTCTCATAAAATAAATAAAATCTTTAAAAAAATAAATCTCAGTCCTGCTCTTTATTGGCTGTGCAACCCTAGGCAAAGTACTGAGCCTATGAGACTCTATTCTGTTTCTATAAAATAGGATTAATTTTACCTCCATCAGAGGGTTGGTATCAGGTAGAGGCACTACCTAATACAGGGCCTTGAATATTTTAGATACTCAGATGTGATTTCACCTTCTCCCACTACCTTCTAAAGCTCATGTTCTTTCCGCCAAACCAAGGGACTTTTCTGAAATTTTCCTTTTCTTCTTCCTCACCACTAACTAAAACTGAGCATTTTTTTCATTGCTAAATCATGGCAGCCTCACTTAAATGGTCTTTGATTTCTTGATTGTCTTTTAGATAGACTTTACATTTATCCACTGAAGCTTTTAAAATACAAAGCAGAAAACATTGCATTAATGAATAAAAGATGTTGAATACTGTTATTCCCATGTGCTTTGCATTCTCACTCCAATTGCAAAAATTAATATCATGAATTGAAAAAAGAAAAGGAGAAAAGAAAAAAGAGCCAAACCTAAGGGGAAAAAATAGGAGAAATTTAGGAGAGAAAGAGGCATTTTGGCACCTAGTCATAATCCTGGGCTGAGATTTATTTACAAAATGGTACCCAGTTTATTCACGCATTCATTAAGTATTCTCTGGAGAAAGCAAGTATTGAATGGAAGACTAAAGGATTGGAAGATGTCAACTGGTGAAGCAAAGGTAGGAAAAGGATCTCTGCTAAGGGGATACCATCCTAGGGTTGAGACTTGCTCAAGGGGCATTAAAGAAACTAATGTCTACCAGATGGTGTTTTAGAGTCTTATGAGATAAAGTAGTAAAGGACTTCAATGTCATGACCATGTCATGTAGCCCTTGGACATTTTCTAAACTTAGTAAGCATATATAGTGACATAGGAAGAAATAATAATAGAAACAAAATGCTTCAGAAGTTCCCTAAGAGGGACGCCTGGGTGGTTCAGTCAGTTAAATGTCTGCCTTCAGCTCAGGTCATGATCCCAGGGTCCTGGGATCAAGTCTCGCATTGGGCTCCTTGCTCAGTGGGAAGCCTGCTTCTCCCTCTGCCTGCCACTCACGCTGCTTGTGCTCTCTCTCTCTCTCTGACAAATAAATATAAAATCTTTTAAAAAAAAGAAGTTCCTTAAGAACCTACAGAAAATCTAAATAAAGAAAAATCTAAAATAGACCCATTTTAAGTTTTCCTCTGCTTTTTCACATGTAGTCATTTCCCAATAATTTACAAAATGCTTTAGAATTTCAAACAAACCTCAGACTACACATAAAAAGAAGAGACAAGCCTATGTTTCAGTTTGGTGATTCCAGAATGGATGAGCAATTAGTGTTCAGCACTTGACTGTTAAAGTCACTTGGATGTATTTCTCTCATCTTTTAATTTATCCATCATTTTTAAAGCAGGAGACTCAAAATTGTTTGCCAAAGCACACAGGAATTTTTTTTTTCTAATTTTACATTGTTCCACCTGGCAAAAAGAGAAATTGCTTATCGACTACATTATCCAGAGCTCTTAAGGACCGGTCATACCTTCCCAGGGATCCCCATCCCTGAATGTCCCACACTCGTAATTCTCTAGGCTGGAGACACGGCTTAGTCAGGCCTCCGAATACTGTCAGTGCCTAGAATACTGTTGAAGGCTCATTTAAACTTATATAATAAGACTTCACATGAATGATTCTCTGTCTGAGAAAAAAAGGAACTAAACGTCATCTTCCTCTCTGACTCAAGCCTAGGGTTGGCCGCCAAGGGAAACGGGCCCTCCTCGGTTCCCCTTGGAACTCTATGTAAACAGCTTGAAGCCAAGGGAAATCACCTAACCCTAGCGAGTAAGATCAAGGGTTATGTCCCTCCTCCGGGAATGCTAGCCTGCTCTGGCTATGACCAAATACAGAGGGAAGGGTCCAATATTATTATATGAATGTCTACTTCCTCCTTGCAGGTGGCAAAAATCAGGGGAGCAGGAACTAACTAACTAACCTAATATAACAAATAAGTAAATAAATAAATGCAAGAGTGAATGAGCAGAAACAATGTTAAATATGAAGGGAAGGGAGCCAATGAGGAGAGGGAATAAGGGATGAAAACCACATGCTACTAGAAAGAGAGCGGACAGCTGAGATAGACATAGTGATGCTTCCGGCAGCGTCAAGCACTACTACCTCCGTTCTCCTACTTAAACTACCATGGGCACCTTTGCACAAGTTGCTATCTCCTTCCGAAGTTGAGCACAATTTATCTTAAAGGCGTCTTACTGGTTAATACAGCTTTACAATAAACTCTCCGCAAAGTATAAAGAACTGAAGAAATAAACTGAAGTGGCTTTTAGTGGTGGCTGGGGGTACCAGATGGACAGCTTTGCAAATGGATGGCTTCTGCTTCTCCTAAGAATAGATACAGCCTGATAAACAGAAGTGTAAGATTTCCCCAACTGCTACACCAGGATGCCTTCACCCTGACAAAGTAATGGCTGAGAGAAAGAAAGAACAAGTCACCTTTCCCAGCCAGTTCTCTGCTGACACTGCTCAAGAACTGCCATTTAGCACCACAGTGATAGGAGCGTTTTCCTTCCTACCCGCCAAACAGAGGCACCACTGGCTTATTTCACTTGGAACAGCGAACAGTCAAATCAGATAGCAATAACTTTTGACTACCCTCAGCTCCACCGGATTCAAAGCGCTGAACTTAAAGTGAAAACCAACTTGAGTTTCCCACTACAATTTCCCATAGCCATCTAGTCCTCTAACGGTCCCCAGCACTAAATCAGGTAATGCAGTATAGTGTAGCTATTTTATCTGGTTCTCCCAAAGATATTTGAAATGAGTACTCTGCCATCCATGAAATCAAATGAATCTCAGGGACATTTCTATTTATGCAGTGTGAGGGGGATCTTTCAAAAGAGAAAGGAAAAGCATAAAAAGGATGGAATGTTTCCAGGAGAACAAGTAATGTACATTTTCCTTTTGGAAAGAAAAGCAGCAAATACGTATGAAAAATTGAGGGACATAAGTTAATGTGGAGTCTTCACATCATTTATTTATGTACTGAACTTAAGAACCACTAAAGTCATCTTCATCACATAACCTTAAAATGAGCAGAGACCAATATAACACGGCTATCAGATTACAGTCGGTAGATGTTAGAAAACATAGGCTTTGTTTATCTTACACTTTCCTAAACAATCGTGCACAGCTTTCTTTTGTTCCAGGAGTCATTCAAGCATATAATAAGAGTTCCAGCAAGTTGAAACCTCTTGTATCTGGTTATTTTCAGGCAGTTGTAAACTTGCTGCCTCCAAGTCAGTAGTTTTCTTACATTGTCAGCAAGGATTTAAAAAAATGCCATCATCCCAATTCTTGTTAGTAAAAGAGCTGCTCTATCTTCAGTTCCTTCCATTAACCCTCATTAACAGTTTGCACTTACTTTTAAAATAATTTTAAACATCTCTGATGCTTTCAAGGTAAAAAGCACTTATCCTGCAGTGTGCAGTTCTCACTTCTTGCTCCCTTAGCTGTTATAATTTCTCACCCTGGGTTTTTTTTGTTGTTTTTTTTTTTTTGTATCTCGAAGCAAATCTCCTACCATCAGCCTGATGAACCCACAACTGGTTTCCCCATGCATTTAAAACTTTGCCTCGTCTTTGTTCTTCTGTTGGTTCATTCATTCATTCTTTCACATAACAGACATTTCCATAACATCTCCTCCTGTCTTCACTTGTCCTACATACATGTTGGATCAAATTCAAGATAAAATAGTATGTGATTGAGCCATAAAAAAAAAATATTATGTGATTGAAAAGGCACTAGAACAGAAATCCTGGATCCTTGTGTCAGCTCTGTCATCCATCAAGTATGTGACCTTGAGCAAGTCACTTCCCCTATATATACCTCTGTTAATAGGGGCTGGGCTACGTCATATCTAAAATCACTTCCAGCTTTGAAATTCTACTGTATCATTGTCACCCCAGGTATCAGTGCAAACAGATAAATCCATACCATGACGTTAGTAACTTTGAGATACCAATTTCAAGATATTTACATTTTTCAGTGGTTGAGTACAAGGGCTTTCCTAAAAGGAAGTAAGGAAATTCTGACTTTGGTATTTTGGGTATGTTAATGAGCCGAGGAAAGAGTACTTGAGGACAGAGTGTTCAAATTCCATTTAGGAGACTAGTCTTGACTATTAGTCTACTTGCTATCTGCAATTCATCTCCTGCCATTCTCCCTTAACCCTTGACTTCCACACATCCCATGACTGCTCTCATCAATGTTACCAAATGACTTTCACAGAGTTAGATACATGAGTCAACTGTTACTCCTCATCTGACTTGACTCATCATCATCATTTGACATATTTGATGACTCCCTCCTTAAAACACTTTCTCTATTGGACATCTGTGACTCACCCACCTCTCTCCCTACTTCATGGGTCACTCCTCATTTTTCTTTGCTGATTTCTCTTCTGCACTCCAAGCCCCTAATGTTGGAGTGCTCCCAGCACTGAGTTGTTGGTCTTCTTTTCTGTGTGCACTCACTCCCTTGGTGATCTTATCTAATCCCTTGGTTTTAAACTCTATCTATATGCCAAAAACCCCAAATCTGTAACCAAGACCTCTTTCCTGAACTCCAGATTGGTATATGCAGATGGCTAATAGACTTCTAAAAAAAAGTATTCCTGATGTTCTTGCCCAAACCTCATCCTGACAGTCCAGTTGATGGAAGCTCCATCTTTTCAGATGCTCTGTCAAAAAAGTCTTTGGGGCATTTTAGTCCCTTTATTTCTCTCATACCCTACATCTAATCCATTGGGATACTGACTCTAGTTTAAAAATGTGTCAGAATTAAATTACTTCTTACCTCTACTGCCATCTCCCTCCTGGAGCTGCAATAGCTACTTAACAGGCCTCCTTCTAGGCTTATCCCTTAGAATCTGTTCTCAACACAGACGTCAGAATGGTCTTTTGAAACACTAATTCAAACCCTCCATTGGCTCAGCAACGTCTTCACAATGGCCTACAAGCCCTACATCCTCTGGCCCTCCATAGCCCCTCTGATTTCACCTCCTATTGCTTCCTCCCCTTGCTCACTCCACTACAGTCAAGCAGCCCTTTTCACATCACACACGACAGGAGTAGCCTTGGTTCTTGCTCTTCTGCTTACACACATCTGCACAGCCAATTTCCTCACCTCCTTCAAGTCTTTGCTCCCTTCTCACCTTCTCAATGAACCTTGACCGTCCTACCTCTAGCAGGCACTCCTAATCTCCCTTATCTGGATCTACCTTTTCTTTTTCCATAGCACTTCCCACCTTCCCATGTCCTATACAATTTACGTATCATATTTTTTGTTCATTTTCTGTCCTCCCAAGCTAGAATGTAAGCCATGGGAGGGCAGGGATCCTTTCCTGGTTGTTCATCCATGTACGTGGGCACTTTTCCTTACTTTTCCATCTCCATAAATACAAGAAAAAAATGTTATTTCAACTAACTTCTTTGATGTCACCCTCTACCTGCTTCCAATCATGTTAACCTTCTCAAAGTTGAAGGCCTTCACTTGTTCAGATATTTTCATCAACTCAAGTACCTGGAATTGTCTCAGGCACCTCGTAAGTGTTTTATATTCATCAAATAAATGTTTAATCAATAGATCACTGAGGGATGGGCGAGTAGGGAAGAGTGGTCCTATAACTATCAGATTATAGCCAACATCACGAGAAGCTACATATGAAATAATAAGCTTAATACAGCTTCATCCTAATTATCCAATCAAAGCCCAATCCTGCTGTCCCTACTTGATCATTTGATAACCCTGATGGATGGACAGTGTTTGGAGTTCACTTCTCACTGTGGAGACCCTTGCTCTTCGCCTATCAGAATTCTCAGAACAAATTATAACCTTGGGCTAAAGAAACATGAAGAGTTCTGTATTCATCCTGGCAGACTTAGAATAGAGCCTATAAAATAACTACTTTATATCTACTGTAAGAAATACAAAAGAGAGGAGTAGTAATTAACAGGTATTGAGATCTAAGCCTGTGACAGACATTATCTTAAGGTTTCACAAGTATAAACTCATTTCTTCCTTGCAATAATCCCTACCTCCTGACTTCACACCTCTCTCCCCATTATTGGATGTGATCCATCTGGACAACAATCACAAAGTAACAAAAGTGCAATGGGTCAGAAGGGAAGATACAAAGCTAAAGAAATAGACCATGGCCTTTAATACTTTTAAAGAAAAATGTTATCTGTTAAGCACAGCTGCCATATCTCCGTGAAACCAGGTTGAGAAAATGTTTATGTTGACACATTGAAGGTCAAATATTCAAGGGTAATTAGATTTCTCCAAGGTGAATCATGGAGATGGCCTAGTTAGAAGTGGATACAGAACTTGCACTCTCCAGCCATAAATCAGCACTGACATACTTAAGCACATTTCTAAACATTTTTGCTTGTAGCTTCATCAATTATTTTACATATTTTCTGTTATTAGTCTTTTACAAATTTCATTAGGATCACAAAAAATTTACTAACTTACCTCTCCTCATCTCAGTATTCTTTCTTTCTTTTTTTTTTTTAATTTGAGAGAGAGAGCACCCATGAGTGGGGAGAAGGGCAGAGGGAGCGAATCCTCAAGCAGACACCCCCCGACACCAAGCGCAGAGCCTGACATGGGGCTCTATCTCATGACCCGTGAGATCACGGCCCAAGCGGAAACCAAGAATCGGAGGCTTAACTGACTGAGCCACCTACATGCCCCTCAGTATTATTTCAAGTAGCTTTTTATTACCCTACTTTTCCATCTCCATAAACACAAGAAAAAAAATGTTATTTCAACTAACTTCTTTGATGTCACCCTCTACCTGCTTTCAATAATGTTGATCTTCTCAAAGTTGAAGGCCTTCACTTGCTCAGATATTTTCATCAACTCATTCAGCATACATTTATTGAATTGCAATGACAGCACTGAGCACAAAGAGGCATAATCCACAGTCCCTCAATCAGAGAATGTAGTGTCTAATAGTAAAGGAGAAACCAATACACTGAAATAGCTTCCTATAAGAACCTCAGGGTCCATAAACAGAGGATTAGATAAATAAGACATTTATGTTCATGAAATGGAATACTACAATTTAAATTATTAGATTTAAATACATCAATTTGGCTAGTTTTTAAAATACATTGAGTGAAAAAGCAAATTTTCAAAAGATATATGCAATAATCACATTATGTTCTTTAGCAAACAGATTACAAAATGACATTATGTATTGCTTACAAATATACAGTGTGTAACAAAAAATAAAAAACAGAGAGAGATTGAGAGGTTAGGTACCAAATTCAGATTAGTGGTTACCTCTGGAGAAGGAGGAGGTGAATGGGATTGGAAAATGTGTAATGTGAACCTCAACTTGATTGGTAAGATGCTATTTCTTTATTTAAAGAAAAATATTCTAAGCCAGGAATTTTAAATGGTAAATTTTGTTAATTTGGAGTAGTAGGATATATGGTATTTTTCTATATTTTAATGATTTTTCCCCAAATATCTTCCAAATTTATAAATGAGAGAGAAGAGAGAGGGAAAGGTGTCACACTGAGAACACATTCACAATAAATAGGAAGTGACAAAGGCTGAAGAGAACATACCAGAGATATAAGCAAGTGTCAACAAGGGAGCAGCACTAAGAAGGGCTGTGAGGTTACAATGGGGAGAGACCAGTGGATGGGAGTGTTCCTAGAAGTCTTCCTAAAAATGCTAGACTGGAGTCAGGCTTAAAGAATGACCAAAAGTCATACAGACTGAAGTGAGCAAGAAAGTATTCCAAGAAGGAGGAATGGCAGAAGGAAAGACAAAGCTACAGGACAGAACATGGAGCATTCAGCAGAGACAGAGCCTCAGGAGACAGTCTTGAGCTTGAATTTTAACTCTGCTATTTACTTGCTTAGTGACCTTGGGAGGGTCACT